>NC_090447.1:205912642-206220800 GCF_031143425.1 Pleurodeles waltl
TAAACCCCTTAGCCAATGTCATATAAAGTGAGCACCAGGTGCCACATCACATAAAATAAGCAGTGCAAATACTTTTTAAGATACAGTCCCTGCCACTGTTTTTGGACTGAATGATGCCTAAATAGTTGAAGAGCTGGAGCTGAGATATTTTACCACTTTATACAGTGGTAAATGCTTGCTTATCACTGGAGCTTTAAAGGCATGTACTGGTTTTGCCTGATAATGTGGCAGTGTTTGTTGTAATATGTTAAATAAAGAAAATATAATATGATGTAACACAAATAAATCATTCAAAACAGAACGTAACACAACAAAACATCAAATTGTAATTATGCAGAACAAAATCACAGCATCATAAACAACAACAGAACACATAGCCATAAAATGATGCTCAAGAAATATTCACAGACATTCTTGCCACACATTACTACCGTCAGAATCCTTCTTTCAAAATACTGTGGTATAAGGTGATAGTACCAAGCTTCTACTTAACGTTCCTCCACTGAAAAATCATGCCTCCACATAAAATAGCACCAGTTTTTTTTTTTTTTTTTTACCAGAAACATGGTCCCTGCTACAATTTGTCTGATCAAAATGGCTGACTTGTGTCTTAAATAGCTGAAAAGCTGGAACCACTGCACTGTTTACTACTTTAGACAGTAGTGGATGATTGAAGTTATTGGGACAACAAACTGACCTTGTAATATCAGGTTGCTGTAAAATATATAACATTGCAGACTTGCTATCTGCTCTTAAAAGATTTAGGGGGTTATTCTAACTTTGGAGGAGGTGTTAATCCGTCCCAAAAGTGACGGAAAAGTGACGGATTTACCACCAGCCGTATTACGAGTCCATTATATCCTATGGAACTCGTAATACGGCTGGTGGTATATCCGTCACTTTACCGTCACTTTTGGGACGGATTAACACTCCTCCAAAGTTAGAATAACCCCCTTAGTCCTTAACAAGATGTTTGTAGTAAAGCCCATATTATGCAGCAATGTTACACTTTGACAAATCAAAAGTGGCATGCACCAAAGATGCCACCTTACATGAAGAGAGAGAGCTGAGAGGTAAACCCACCACACATCCTTCCAAAGAAAAACCGACACACTCAAACGGTGTGGAGGAAATGAGGTACACTAATTGTGTTTCTATAGTTATTAACTGATCATAATTTTGTATTTGGAAAATGTGCAGGGAAAACCATCTTGTCCCTGCAGGTACACAGGACATCCATGGGTAATACATTCGCCCCAAGTTTGGCATGTCTCTATGTTGATTCATTTGAAACAGAGTGTGTCTTCCACTCTTCTAACCCTTTTTTGAACAAAATAAAGTTATTGAAATGCTATATTGATGAGGTACTCCTAATATGGTCAGGAACGAGAAATGAGGCTTTGGAGTTCACTGAATTGCTTAATAAATTGAACCTATGGTTTACTGTAATGATTGGGGGCATGGAATTGAACCTATGGTTTACTGTATTGATTGGGGGCATGGAACGACCCTACCTGGGTCTCCTGATTCAAGCCAAAGACAGGTCATCATAGACACAAGTGTATTATAAACTAATTGATGAGAACAACCTACTGCAATTTTTTTTAGAACTATCATCCACGAGCCCTAAAAGAGAATCTTCCCATAGGCCAGTTCTTGCGACTTCGACGTAACTGCTCCAGTCTAGCAAGTTACACTGAACATGGTAAAAGACTGTTGACTAAGTTAGCAGCAAAAAAGTACCCAGACTATTTAATATGGAGAGCTGATAAGCAGGCACACAATAATAACAGGGAACAACTGTTGGAGACTTTTGATAAACCGAAAGATGATAGACTAATCTGTGTATCCACCTTCAGTCCTCTCTCTAGGTCTGTACAAAAAATTATTAAGGATACATGAAGATACTGACTTTAAGGGGGCTCACCTTTTTACAGCCTTTTTATGCTTTCAAACAAGTGAAAAGTATTAGAGATACGATTGTTCATAAACGACCACGAGATAAGGCACCAATAGCCATGCAATCTACTTTGTGGAACCTGCCTCCACCAACAGGGCACTCCACATGTGGGAAATGCAGAATGTGCAAACTTACAAAAAACCCAACAAACATAGACTTAGGACTGCTCCCACCTTGAGAACTGGGATCACTAACTAACTGCAACAGCAAAAACGTCATTTACTTTAGATATTGTCTCTGCAAGATGAAGTATATTGGCATGATGACAAGAAGGGTTAGAACTCGCATTTGTGAACATAGGAGTACTATACATTGTAGAAGAGATTCAACAAAACTCACTAGCCACTTCATCTTGAAAAAGCATAGCACAGATGATATGCAGTAGTATGTAATTGATAAATGAAGACGGTCAAGAGCAGATATGAGTCAGCTCTTTTTGCAGTATGAACAGCGATCGGTTTGGCATTGCACACACACACAAATGGGCTAAATGATGAGATACAATGGTCCTTGTTACAAAAGTAGGTTACACACCGTGTTCTCAGGAAAGCCTTTCTTACTAGTGAGAACAGGTTGGAACTTAACAAAACACAAAAGGCTGTCTGATCCCTACTGGATCAACTATGATTTTAGGGAAGGTGTTAGTCATCTAGTTTACCTCACCCCACTCAGAGAGAATGATACTACTAAACTGTCATTTTGTCCAATGGGGCCATTAGTGAATGTATGAGTGTAGCACCAGTAATAACATGGTTACACTGACATGCTATCACAACCACAATTTTCAACTGCTTCTTGTTCTAAATATACTTCTTTCATATTAACAATTAACCTATTGTTCATCAATATTTCAGCAAGCACAATTGCTTTATAAGCAGAAACCAGTGATGAGCCCACAGCCCCTGAAGCTAAAGGAACATCTATTGACTAACAGGGGACTTCATGTCCCATGAGCCTCTTCAAATAGCAGCATACCGATGATGATGATGCAGCCCGCATCGAATGATGAGCTTGGGGTCCCTGACGGTAGACAAAGGTACATTGACAAACATGGGACTACATTTCCCATGAGCCTTTGCCTTTGCAAACAGCAGCATACCGATGTTACAGACACACACGGGAGCACTTATGTCGGGGAACATCTTTCCTCCCATTCCGAGGTAACCGGGTGGGAGGAGGAGAGGATAGGTGCTACATATGATTTGCTCTTTGACAAAGTAAGTCTCAGTGGGTGGGGGTAAAGGGACCATTCCAACATCAGCCCGTTGTTCCATGGAGATCTCATTTTTATAATATGACGCATTGTTGTTGTCCTGTAGCGGGCTACAATTCACTAATAAGGATACAGACATCGCTGAGCAGCATGCACCGGTGGCCTCTGCTCTGCCCATGGAGATTACCTTGGTCTAATTACTGTACTTTTAATATACTTAGTACAAGTATTTGTGTTTATTATTATAAGTATTGCTATCCTTGAAGGTGAAACTCGGGCGCAAAATACGTCACAGTCCTCTGCCCTGCCCACAGAGTTTCTTTTGGGTTATATTATTATTAAGATTATATAAATAGCCTTCAAGACCTTTCTACAAGGACCCTTCCCCCAGTGGGGCACAGGGGACCCTAAATAATCAGATAATGGAAACCGCATTCACTCTTCACAGCACGCTTATAGTTTTCCCTCAAGCGTGATGTACTGAGGTGATCAAAATTCACCAATGTCTTCTATCCTGTCCACATGGTCCATTTCACCCAATTATCTGAGACTAAATATACATAGTATGAGCACCTTGCACATCATTATTAGTACTGATATTTACAGTAAATGGGGGTAGTGTGTGCAGCAGTCCTCCACCCTGCCAGTTGAGAGTTTTGTGTTATCTTATCATGGCCTTTACACACATAGACTTTTCCCACAAGGAATCTTTCCTAACACAATACTCCCCGGGTGGATTTACCTCCAAAGACTTGACACAGTTGTTCTAAGCTGCAGGTGTTAGTTCAGAACTTGCATTTTCTTAATGCTTTATCTCTTCCACAGTGTGTGACTACAAGGGGCATCATCCTTGCCCTAGACCAGAAGCCCACATCCCTATAGTTTAGGGTAAGACAGGATGTGGTGGCTAACATAGTTTGGCACTACACTAATATGCATATCGACTTGCGTGTTGTATTGTTTTAGCATGGAGTATGGCACCTGTGTTTCAAGTGGTTTGCAGTGTTTTATCACAAGGCATGTTCACCAATTTGGTTTGCAGTGTGTGTTACTTTAAGAGCATTTGCGCTTTTTCATCACTTTGTTTCTCTCCTTAATTGGGTATATATTTTTTGCTGCCACTCAGTTCGGCAGCGAGTGTTTTGGCAAAATGTATTCCTTTTTAGCTAAAGAAGAGTAGTTTGCACTCTGAAGTATCGGTTAGGGATCCGTGGCCCTGAAGAATGCCCCAGACATGGTTAGGCTAGTATTGGGGGCAGAAACCTGTTGGCGTTTGGTTAGACGGGGCGAATCATTATTCTCACTTACACCGTTGTTGAATATTTCTTAACCCTACCAATGGACACCACTAGTAAAGGTGTTAAAACACTGGTTGTCCACTAGGTAATTTTAACGTAACTGGATCCCTACATTATCCGGAATACTTTATCTAAGAATTTTCTGAAGGTGTTTTCACTGGGAGGTCGAGTCCACCCTGGTGGCATTGTCCTACTAGGGTGGGAATAGGTGGTCTATGATGAAGCATGACACTATTATTTGTGTGAGACCTCCTATTCTACAAGGAGGAATTCCCTGCACAGATTCCAATACAAAAGTCTGATCAGTAAATAACTATAGAAACACAATTAGTGTACCTCATGCCCTATATGCCACTATGATTTACATTTGAGGAGGTCCAACCCTTTTCATGTCATCCAATGTAGAAGTTCCATCAATTCGGGCGGAGGTGATGGCAGTTTCACATTTTTAAAAATATCAATGCACAGAGAAATATAGGACGTGCAAGCATTTTCAAGAACTACTGCTTCCTGTTGGAATCGTTTGACAACCAACATAGAAAGGGATTTAGCATGAACTGAAGTGTGGTGCACAGGGTGTCATTGTTTAACAGGAAGAACATGAAACTTGTTCAGCAAATGGTTGCTGGATGTACATTTGGACAAGACCAGAAGATGCCCTACGTTGCAAGGAGGTTGAGGATTTAGATGAGTTTTGGAAGAATTCTCTTCGTAGAAACTGCACATGCAATACACAAATAATCCTGTGAAAGAATGCGTATGACAAAAGACAACAAAAGGAGGTAAGTCTACTACAATTGAAGGAACAAATAGTTGAGGATCTCAGTGTTTTTTGCATAATGGTTAATAGCTTGTAGCATGATGTTCGAACGTTGTCTAAACATCACACTTAATGTAATCCTCTCCGCTATATTACATTAGTCAATAATTATGATTCCTTTCATAGCAGGTCGATTTTCGTATAGTTTGGACTATTGTCGCCCCTGGTTTTGTTAGCCATCTATTGTTATACATGATGTTTGTGGCAGCCACTAAAGCCCGCTCCCTCTCTGTTGTTTATATAATCCAATTCTAGTCGAGCAACGAATAGGTTCCACAATTTTCCGATTTACTTGCTATTCCCTCTTGTGTATTACTCAGAGATGGTTCTGTCCTAATTTTTCTAGTTGAAAACATCACCTGGTTTATGACCTCATCCAATTTAAAGCATGGTTTGTCATATTATTGTGATAAAACATATTTTAACATGAATTCTTTTTCTCTGAGTGAGGTGTCATTTGAGACTATTGAGATGCTTATTAAAAACAGATGTTAATCAAACCACACTTTCGATTGGCTCCTGTTGATGATCCAGTCCTTGGATTATGTACTCGGTGGATGTCTACATTACAACACACTATCATATCTAATCAGATATTTTTCTGAATTGTCTTGCTTCGATCCGATTTTTCATGTTTTGTTTGCCTGCATAATGTTAGCTTTTTCAACAAAGCAAAACGATTTTTCAATGTACTTTATTGTTAAATGTAAGTGAAATTAGGTTCTATATTTCAACACTTATTTGCGGTTTGTGAATAGCTCATTGTAATAAAAATTTTGTGCGCTGATACAAGTGGCAAAAGAGCTGCAGGGCATCGATCATTAAGTATTTATATAGACCGCACAGGAAGAAAGGATAAACGTAATGGTGTATGCGAATTGTAAGTGCAGCTGTGCCACTCCACAAGACCGGTCATGGAAGTTGGTCTTATGACATTTTTTATTTTTTTCACACAAGCTTGTACTCACTTGAGGGCAATTTATAGCTATATGGAAACACTGTGGTTTGCATTAAAGAGAAGAGGAAATAGAATGATACTGTGTCAGTTGGAATGGAGGTAAGTGTTTTTGATTTCTTGATTTGATGAATTTGCTGTCCTTAGATGTTTGTAAACATTGTTATCGAGTGCCTCCCTGTAAGTGTCTGTGTTTTGAGATGCTGAAGTTTGTGTTTTATAACTAAAAGTGAAAACTTCAATAATATGTCACCAAAATTTTTAGTGTCACAAAAGTTCCATGAACCTGCATGCTGGTGACCACAGTTATTCAGAAGCAGTGTAGAGATAACTCGACCAGTGTGGTTGATGATTCTGCAACCAGCCTGAATGATCCTGGAGCAGAATACAAGCGAAAAGTGGTAGATGGTAGTTGGGTACCATCACTTTCATGTGTTGGGGTACAGAGAGCTAGAAAAACAAGAAGCAGCACGGATTACAGTAGTGATGTGTAGACAATTATTAAAATGTAGGTGCACACAATCCTATGGCACTCCACCACTCAACCGCTTGCATCTTTTATCTGCTTTGATCTTTACTTTTTAGGCCCTGGAATGTTACTACAATCTACCTTGCCTGAAAGCTCTCGATATTTCCTGCATTTGATGTTGTGTTTGTGGTGTTACCAAGTATTTGCTTTGCAGATTGACTGACACGTCTTACGTCTCTGGAATCTGCTCAATATTTTGACATTTTCCTACTTCTGATTGTTCGATCTGCTGGATATTTTAGACATGCATTGTTTATAGCTAGCTGCTATGGTGTAAAAAATGCATATTTGCACTTATTTTTGTGTAAGTAAATTTATATAAGGTGTGCCTGATATTTAGTAAACCTGTCTTTCCAAGTGTTGCTTTCAACTTAGACCATCATGTGTTTTTCTATGAGCTTGCTTTTAGCATAACATTGTGCCGCACTGTAGGAAATATGCCCTTTCTGCGTGGTCACCCGAGATTTGTTGCCCTTTTTACCGTATATTCATTCTGGCTTTAAAAATCCATGCACCTTACCCCCACTAACCAGTAAAAAAGTGCCTGTGCTCTCCATTGTTAAATTAGCAAATTCCTAATTAGTATATTTAAGTTGCCTATAAGTAGATGGTACGCAATTTACAACATGAATTGCAATACCTATAATGCTATCCACTCTAGTGGCTGTAAAAACATGGCTTAAGCCTTCCTCTCTACCCCGAGTGTAGTAGTGCCAAACATGCACTGCAACTTGCCAAAATAAACTTTTTTGACAGGAAAATCCCACAGATTTAAATATTAGTACCTCACTCCTGTGTGAGACAGCCCACATGATATTTAAAAGCTTAATTGACCTTAGAAAACTAATATAATCATGCCACTGCACTGACAAGGCCCATATGGCTATTTTGCCTTAAGCAGCTCTAGTTGTCTCCTGTAGAAAACCAGATTGCAGATTAAAAAACTAATAATCAACTAAATAAATAAAATACTAATGCTCGAGATGTTCATAGTATCTCAGGAAAGGGACCAGCTAGAGAAATAAATAAACAACTATTTTGAAAAGTTATTACAATTGAGTGCAATGTATTTTTTAAAGCTATTTTGTTTTTTAGACAAAACATATAACAAAAACAGTTGTAGTGAATCCTAGTTTGTTTTAATGGGAAACAAGAGTTAGCTTAGCCTTTGGCTTGCAGACTTGTGCCACCGTCACCTAGTGACTTTTACCCTACTTAGCTTGCTCTATTTTAGCGCATTTATTTAATTATATCTTTTAAGAAGGCTGCCTTGTTTTTATAGTTAGGCCTGTGTTTTAGTTTCATGCTATCAGTGCCACCACACTATGGCATCAATATGAAGCAACAAAGATAAATAAACTGTAGGTGTTTCCATTAGGTACTTTCTCTCTTCTCACCTTCGAGGGAATTGTTTATATAAATTACCGTCCCAAGCATGTCTCGTTATCTATTGTTTGGGAACAGACCTACGTCAGGGGTCCGAGAAGATCTGTATAAATGCACCTCACTTAGACAGATAGTCAGAGGGATTCCGACCAGATGCCATCTCTGTTATCGATACCGCACGTCGCCTTGACGCTGACCCAGTCGTCGTGTCCCTACGGAGTCTGAGCTAGAGACCTCATTCCAAGGTAACGAGGGTTGGAGGGCTCTTCTCATGGACATGGCATTGGCAGATTAGGTTTAACACACCTACCTCTCTTTTAGGTTAGAGATTAGGTACATCATACTAGGGTATGAGGACATATTTCACATTGTATGTCATTCCATGTCATTTCAAGATGGTGGGGTTCTTTGTATTAATTACTCTTGTCTTTACCATTATGTTTCTTGCATTATTGATTATCCTAATCATTGCAGCCCATGCAACTTATCGTAGATTGCAGTTTTGTTAAATAAAACTTATTGAAACCTTGCTGCATCTTCTTCATTGCCTGTGTTTCATTAAGACATGTTGTTCATGTGAGAAATGGGTAATCTCCATTTAACCACAACACTCCCTGAGATGTCACACTCTTGAGTCCATGTGTGTATAGGCTGCCACGTTTCACCTTTTACTGTTTGGGTTCTTGGTGAGGTGCTGCTTGTGAGCCGGGAGGGTTAGGACGACAGTTGCAACTTGTTGTAGGAGTGGCATAGTTGCCTACAAACATTAGTACTGTCATCCTTAAACCAGCAGTCTTACCCAGAGCAAGAGTCAAACTACGACACAGTGCCTTTCCAATACAGAAGACATGTGGACAAGCGTGCATCCACCAACTCATATTGCTTCTAATTTTTCTAGGACTGGACCACTGTGTGCTGCAATCCAGTTCAATGTTGAAATCAGATTTGAATAAACATTAAGGAAAAGTAACATTTCTAAAGTTAACTTTCCGCTGCCTTAATTTCCTGAAGGCTAATTTAAATTTGCTCCCCAGATTGTCCCAGCTAGGGATTAGCCTTGAATAGGTGTGAAAAAGCATGGAATGCTTCCCAGGAAAAAACAATAGTCTGACCTGAACTGGCAGAGACGACCCCTTTAAACACAACCGCATATACAGGATGGGGGTTGTGGTTCTCCTTTTGACATCACAGTGTTAAATCCTGCTTGACATGTTTGTTAATTCATATGCAACACTGGGGGACACGTGAAAGGAAAAGAACCAAAACTTACTTATGGATCCCCTATCTGGTTACTTAATGACCTTGCTTTTGTCATAACAGATTTATATCTCTGTGTTAACATATTATTATTGGGGCACACATGAAAGGGAGAGAACAGTAAGCCAAGACAATTATTGAGTATCTATTTTTAGTTGAAGGACTCTACTTTTTTCATACTGGACATCTGTTTCTGCATTTTTGTGTGTCTAGAGTGCTTGCTTCAAATTTGATTTTAGTCATAGATGTGGAAGTGCACTAGGATTACCATAAGACTATTCTCCCCACACACATCCAGGCCACATAACTCAAAATATGGTGTGGCTGAAGAGTTTTGCAATCTTGAAAATGGCCACAGTGGGTAGGGCTGACCCAGGAACCTTTACCCCATTGGTTAGGGCATCCTAGGAGTCATCCAACCCTCTAGCTAGTGCCAGGCATAACTCTAGCACCTCTGGGCACCCACCACAGAACACTTGCTCAACCTATGGAAGACCATAAAGACTGGACCTGCTGTCTTTGACATGAGAGGAGTTATTAGGAGCTGGACCTGTTCCCTCTACCCAGGTCAAAGAAGGGGACTACAGGGGTCCATTGACTGACGTTCTGTGTGGTTAAAGCAAGACAACAAACTGCATGAGACCTTTTCCTGGAATTACCCATCAATCCAGTGGTGGCTGGCCCTTGTGTGGACCCTGCTGTTGGCCTCTGCCTGACACTCAGGCCCTCATTTCGAGTTTGGTGGAAACTGGACTGCCACAGCAGCAGCGGTGAGACCGCCACCAGACTGGCAGTGCAGACCACCATATTATCACTACGTTGGTGAACCCATTGCAACACAGCCAACTTACCACCAGTACCACCATTGCAGTCAGGCCGCCGGCGCCAGCGGTAGCCATCTTCAGGCTGGCGGGACCCAATGCACTGCCCACCATATCATAAGTCACCAGACCACCAAGATTTCTGGGACGGGCCGACCCCCACGAAAAGCCTGGTGGAAACAGAAAGTATTAAAAGAGACACTCACCTCCAGGCACACATATGCGTCCGCTGACGCCATGGCAAATGAACTGCAAGTCTTCCCAGTGTTGTATCTCTCCATACACCTTCAGGACCAGCGACGACGACGACAACCGGAAGTACCCCTAACACACACTGGAGTAAAGGGCAGTTATACACACCCACACACAACATACACACCCAGCACAGACAGTGAAGGCCACACACACACGCAAACAAATGTACTGTACCAGCACACACATCTACACACACACACACACAAAATACAAAAAAGCCAAGAACCTAATGTACACACATCACCAAGCAGACATGTGCCAAACACACAGCACAATGCACACAAACACCACTTTGGAAAGGGGGGTGTTTCTGTTTGGGCTTGGGAGGGAGGACATTGGCTTTGGGAGGCGTGGACTTCTTACTGGGTGGAGGAGCAAGAGCAACACCAGAGGGGGCAGTGGAGAAATGGGAGGTGGAAGGGCCGGGTAGTGGCAGGGGGACATGATATTCAGGGGCAACACAGGGTGGAACAGGAATAGGGAACAGGTCAAGGGATGCAAGAAATACTTTTTTAGGAACAGGGGGTAGACACATAAAAAAGGATGGGAGTGGAGGTATAGGGAGTGCTCGTGTGACGTGTTGGTGTGCTGTACATGAATGATGTGATGGGTTTATGTTGGGTGGGTGAGTGGGTGCGTGTGTGTCTCTTGGGAGGAGGGGGAAGAGATTCATGGAGAGGGAATGGAAGATGTGTGAGTGAATGTTGGGATGGTGTGTGCAAGTGAGGTGGATGTGCTGCAGGTGATAGATAAGGTGGTCATGGTGAGTGCGGATGTCGTGTGTAGGGTGAATGTCTGTGAGTCTGCTGTTGTGGTGACTGATGGTATGACAGGAATAGTGGTAGGATCAGGGTGTGATGATGCAGTGTTAGCAGGTGGTGATCTGGAAGGGAGTAGGTGGTGGGGAGCAGTGTGGGAAGTGTCTGTTGTTGTGTATGCAGCTGTGTGTTGTCTGTGTGCATGCCTGTGGGTTAAATTGTGGTACTTGTGTTTGTCTTTGTGCACCTTGTCTGTTTTAGTGGGTGTATGATAGTCTGTAGGTGTGCTCTGGATGGGTGAAGGGAGAGGAGTTGTGGATTGGGAACAGGTAGCTGGAGGTGGGGCAGAAGATGAAGGGACACTGGCTGCCATCAACGAAGAGGCCAGAGCCTGAAATGATCTCTGTAGGCCAGACAAGGTACTTTGAATGCCTTCCAGGTAGGCATTTCACTGCTGCATCTGGGATGCCAGTCCCTGGATGGCATTCACAATGGTTGTCTGTTCCACAGAGATGGATTTCAGGAGGTCAATAGCCTCCTCATTGAGGGCATCAGGGCTGACTGGGGCAGGGGCAGAGGTGCCTGCGGCAAAGGAGACGCCCACCCTCCTGGGTGTGCAGGCACGGGCAGCTGGGTGGAGAGCTACAGGGAGGGTGGTGCTGGTACACGGGGTGGTGGACAAGGATGGTGCTGGGGTGGTCCCATATGGGTCTGCCACCAGCAGGGAGCCACCATCGGAGGAGGAATCTGAAGTAGAAGTAGTAACTCCTGTCTCCCCTGTGGTGCACCCCTCGCCCTCCGTCCCACTGGTCCCCTCAGGTCCGCTGTTGCCAGCTCCTGGGTCCCGTGAGCTGGAGCTTCCACACTCGCCGGTACCATTCCTCCTTCTCCAGATGATGCTAGTACACTCATAGACAGAGGTGGACAGAGAAGGAGGGTGGGAGAGAAAGAAAGGAAGGAAAGAGTTAACACCTACCCATCTAGTACACACACTAACAAGATACCTAATTGCCCCTGTTGTGACAACAAGAGCCCATAATACAGTTATGAAAAATAGCCCTGGAAGCCATAGCCAAACTTATCACCTCTTACCTCACCTCTTTAGCCTAGACACATGATTGAACATCCTAAATGCCTGTTAACTGTCTAACTCACGTATCTATCAATTTAATCCATGACCGTACAAACCTACATGTCAGTCATTACAGGGTGAAACAAATCTGACTTCAGAGGTACTGTGTACACAAACAAAATGGCAGGTAAATGTGGAATACATTCTGTACAGATGTCCAGTCATATTGCAATGATACCACTTTCAATGTACAATACACATACTTGTCATTACCCAAATATAGTGCCAACAAGATCACTTTGGGCAAGTACAGTCGACTCAGGGATAAAATTTGAAGGAAGTAAAATGCCTCAACATTGGAGTAACTTACATGTACAGTAGAAAATGTGGTACAGTACCACCACATCACTTCCTGCATAGCTTAACGGAACATTATTGGAGTGACAATCAGGACCTTACACTCCCCAAATTCCATCAGACCTAGTCAATACCTAAGTCCAGTAAGGGGCACAGTAGACAGCCTTACAGAAGTCACCTAACAGTCTGCATGTACCCCCTTGTGGCTGATGTGCTGCCCTCAAGCGCCCATCGAACTCTGGGTATGCCACCACCAGTATGCAGGCCATCAGGGTGGTCAGGGTCCGACAGGTACCCCTTCCATGTTGGGAGGCCGTCCCCAGCTGGGCCTCTGCAGTCTTCCATGTCCAGTGTGAGGTCCTCCCAACGCTTCCTGCAGTGGGTCCTATGCTGGCTATGGACCTCCAGGGTCCATACTTGTTTGGGTGATGGCTCTCCATAAGCATCCATACAGGGGTAGGAACCCTTTCACCAGTTTATCAAGCTCCTGAGGGCCAATGAACAGGTGTACAGAACCCAGAAGGGTACATATTCGCTCAATATACAAATGGTGTGTCTTGCAGACAAGTACATATCACATGTGACAGCAAAGTACCCTGCTTCGGTACATGATTCCTACATCGTAAGGAACAGTAGTGTCCCTGTATTGATGTTACACCTAGAGCGAGAAAGGGCCTGGCTCATAGATATGTGTACTGCTGTCCATGTCAAACGTTTGATCTACTTCCCTACATAGTCTGCACTATGCCTATCACTGTTTCCTATTGTTATGTCTCTATTTAGACACAGGTGACTCCGGATACCCCAACCTGTCCTGGCTCCTGACACCTGTTAGATATCCAACTACAGATGGGGAGGACAGGAACAATGAGGTACATTGCCGGATGAGGCTGTGATAGAGAAGACTTTCAGCCTCTTGAAAGCTAGATTTAGTTGCCTCCATGTGTCCAGTAGAGCCCTACAGTACCGACTAAGGAAAGTCTGCAAGATCATTGTTGCACTGTATGCTACATAATCTGGCCCTCAGAAGGCACATCCCACTGTTGTAGCAGGGGGACATTGATGCAGGAAGTGTGGCTGAGGCTGGTGACCCGGATACTAAAGAGGAGTCAGACAAGGAGGAGACAGATGACAAAAGAACTGACCTGATTCACAATTACTTTCAATGTGTCTCATGTATGTGTGATTTGAATACTATGTGCACTCAGACCATGTATTGGAGATGCAAGTTTTTTCTTATATTTTGCATGCATCAAGGTGTGTGTGGAGACTACTGCCTTCCATCTTGGTTTCCAAACCTGAAAGGTTGCTGACTTAATATGAGGGGAAGTGGAAATTCATTGCTGCCATTACATGTGATTATTGCTAGTGCCATCATGATTCAGCCCTATAGATGTACCCAAGTTTACTGGTCCTAAGTCTGAATAGTTGGATAAACGTAAGGCACACTTATCAGACTTGTCCTGTTCTGTTGGCCTATCATGTTGTATTGTCAGCTGCTGCCTGGCAACTATTTGTTTCTGACTACGCAAGGTGGTGTTCTGTAGAGGATGTCACCTATAAGGACTCATACCATTACTACACATGTGTGTGACTGACAATCCTGGCCTATACATATGTGGGATCATACCCGCTGCAGCAATCATCCTGTGTATGTGATATACTGCTGTTTATGTATAGATATGGCCTACATGGCTTACAACATTGAGCCTTATCCCATGTTTCTTTGTTCTCTCTTCAGGTCACATGTCTGTTTGCAATCTGCTTTCAGAAATGCCTTTGGCACCCTTGCAATTGGATGTTACTACCAAATGGATGTACTTACACAGTTGGAGATTCCTGCTACATCTGTAACTCTGACATTCTTGTAGTCCAGATATGTGTATTTGATTGTTGCTTGTTACCAGAAATGCCACTTTAAACAATGAAGACACATACACCATTACTTGTGCTCATTAGTGTTTATTGAGTGTTTCACATCACAGTTCTGAGGAGTGGGAACATGGTTTCTGTGATCATTAGAGGGGGTAGTCCCGCTGTATGTTCCACAGGTCCTGTATCCATTAGCCTCAGGATGATGGGAACTTGGACAGCCAACAGGGTGTATCAGTGGCACACAAGGTTGACAGTTCAGGAGAGGGATCACTTACCGGTGGTCTTGGCCTCAAGTAGTGCAGGATGTCTGGATGGTTGACCTCTTTATGGGGGTACCTCAGGTGCAGGGCAGGGGTGCTGGTTGCCTGTGGGTCCTCTTACTGGGCCTCCATTCCAGTAGCAGGTGCAGATGTGGAGGGCACAGGTGTTGTGTTACTACTGGATGGGGCCTTCTGTTGGGTGGAGAACGTCCGCAGGATGGTGTTGAGTTCTTTGAACACCCCTAACATGGAGACCATGGTGGCATTGTGTGCCTGCCACTGCTGCATGGCCTCCTGGTGCTATTAACTCTGCAGCCTGTGGTTCTCCTGCAAGGTGGTGAGTATCTGGCCCATGTTGTTCTATGACTGCTGGTAGGCTCCCAGGTCTCTGGAGATGGCCTCCTGGCAAGTCATGTCCTATTGCTGCCTCATCCCTTGGCCCACTATTGCCCTCCCACTGGCCCTTGCCCCCTGTGCCTGTGCCCCGGTGCAATTTGCCCCCTCCCACTGACACCAGGACCTCCATTGTCTTGGGTTTGGAATGTTGACTCATGGCCCTGTGATGTGGGGCACACTGATGTCTGATCTGTCCTTGGGAGACAGGTTTGGGAAGGTGGTCTCTGCTGTGCAAAGGATGCCACAGGGGAGGAGGATTTAGTTGTGGGCAGGGTGAAGCTGGTGGTGGTGGACTGACCAGTCATGCCTGATGGACCAGGTATGTCATCCCTATCCAGACATCCAGGGGGTTCCTCCTCTATTGGACCTGCATCCAGCACTGGGCTTTCGGTCTCTGGCATCCTCTGCTGTGTGGCAGTACTTGAGATACCTGTGTAATGAGAGGTATTGTGTTACATGATGGTATTGTACTAGTGGTACACATGGTTGTTTGCCTCATTGTCTGGATTTGCTGAGCAGTAATGGCATTGACAGTTTCTTGACTACTGCTTGTTTATGCATCATTTGAAAGTTGCTATGGTAGAACTTTGCTTTATAGTTGGTATTAGTCTTGCCTACTGTCATTGCCATGTACTGATGTGCATTCCAATTTCTTGTTGGTGAAGGGAGGGGTGACATGATTTTACGTTCAGGTGCTCAGATGGGAAGTGGATTTTGAAGTCATACAAAGGGAGCGAGTGTTGTAGTAGTTGTAGTACTTGCTGCAGTGTGGGGAATCCATGGACTAGGTGGGCCTATGAGGGAATGGTGTTAGTAGGGAGCTGTGGTATGCAAGAGAGGGTATTGGGTCCATGGTGAATTTGTGCATGTGAGGATGGTCTGAGGGGGTGGCAGGGTGGTGGAGGTACATGCTGTGCTGGGGTACATGGGGGCCGGAGAGTGTTGTTGACTTACCAGAGTCCAGTCCACCTAGTATTCCCGTCAGCCCCTCTGGGTGTTAGATGGCCAAGACCTTCTCTTCCCACGATGATAACTCTGTCGGAGGTGGTGGGGGCCCACCACCAGTCTCCATGACCATGATTTGGTGTTGTGATGCCATGGCCTGTACCTTCCCCCATAGGTCATTCCACCTCTTCCTGATATCGTCCCTTGTGTGTGGATGGTCTTCCACTGCGTTCACTCTGACAATGATCCTCTGGCATAAGTCAGTTTTCTCGGCTCTGGGTGCCTGCTGGACCTGTGCTCCAAACAGTTGCGCCTCCACTCTGATGACTTCATCAACCAGAACCCTCAACTCCTTGTCTGTGAATTGTGGGTTTTTTGAGGTGCCATGGTGGTTGTGTTTTGGGTGGTGGGGTGTGTGATGTGCAGGGATGCTGGGTGTGCTGTTTCCTGGTGTGAGGTTGAGTGCTAGGATGTGCGTGTGGTTTGTGTGAAGTGGGGATGTGCATGTTGTGTTGCTCTTGATTATGCATGATGTGTGTTCAGTGTGATGGTGCCTGTGATATCTAGGTGCAGTGCCTTCTGTCAGTGTGGTCTTGCCTCGCCATGTCAGACTTTCTGGGTGCAAAGGATTATGGGTGTGTGTGGGGGGTGTTATGTAGTGCTGTGATCAGGTGTGTGTGGTGTGTGTATGTGTATCAGGTGTGGGGTATTGGTATTGTCCAATGTGGTGCAGTGTTCTGGTGGAGGTGTGTTTTTGTCCGCGGCGGTTAGGACCTCCAATGGATTGACGCTGTCTAAGACCGTGGTGCTGATTTGTGATTTGTAATTTGGAGGATGGGATGTTGTTGGCGTGGCAGTGCTGGTGGTGGAAACGCCTCCTTCCCGCCATCGATCAGGTTGACGGTGTTGTATTTTTGTACGTTTTTTGGCAGTGTTGTGTTGGTGACCTGTAATACAGCGGCCTTCAGACTGCCATCACTGACAGTCTTTCGGCACCTGTTTACGGTCTTTGGAAAATACCACTGAAGTTAAAATGAGCACCTCAGTGAGTCTCTAAGTTCCTCACCTGAGGTCCTGGGCAGCTTTAGAAGTAAAACTTAAAGACTTAAACAGTAAGGTGCATACTTACAAGCGCCCTCGTGCCACCTTAGCTACGCCATACTGTAATTTCTTTTTACGCTTATGTGGTGCTAAAGTGGCTTTTCTGGTATGCCAAATATACAAAGTGCCCCAAAGCTTGCATTGCGCCACTTTGCAAACCCTTGCACCATTTTATGCCTGCGCCATGATATATGCAAGTGGGCGTTCTGGCGCTGGGAGGCCCCTAAAAAATGGTGCAGTGAAATTTACAAGATTTCACTGCACCATTTTTTCCCCCATTTTTAACACCTTTTCAGAGCAGGTGTTAAAATGATGCACCCATTGTAGTCAATGGCCTCCTTGTGCTTTGCTGCACTAGCATCAACATTTTTTACATTAGTGCAGCTTAGCATCACAATAGCGCTATTGGCATAATGACTGCCATAGTGTGCCATACTGTAAATACAGTGCAATCATGGTGTCATTAGGTGGCAGTAGGGGCACTTTCTTGTGAATATGCCCCAAAGAGCTCTATTTATAGTTTGGTGGACGGATGTAACCTCTGTTGGCCAGGCAGATGACTTCACATCCAGCAGGCTGAGACTAATCTTCGGTCAAATTTAAAAATGATCACCAAGTTGACGATCATTTCTAAAGCACTGGCAGGAACTTCTGTGATGGTCGTTTCTGTCAATGATTTTTACACTTTAGTGAAAAGGTGATGGAGCCCTGCATCAAACAGTTTTCTTCTTTCTTTTTAAAAGGAAAATCTCAAAGTGGGATTTTATTGTTGAAAATAAGAAAGAGAGTGCTTCTCATGCCATGGGAGTACTCTGAAGCTGTTTTCACTGTCTTGTACCACCAGGGCTTTCCCTGCAGTGATGGGCAGTGAGATCTGGCCTCTAATTCCACCCATCTAAGTTAAATGGGAAGAATTAGGGGTCTGCCTCAAATGGCCCTTCCTCTGCAGGGCAGTTGGAGGGGTTTGATCATGGGGCAGATAGAGTAGTCTCTGCCGTGATTAAACATAAGATCCACTTGTTTTTAAATTTGGCAGGGGGACCACTCTCTAGGCAGTAAGGATACTCCTTCGCAGTTGGAACAGGGTATAGCTACCTCTAAGACACAAATTGGACCCTAATACAGAAGCTAATATTTTTGACAAGGACAAACCCAGTTGACGCTTCAGACCTGTGCTCTATCACAGATTGCCTCAAACAGTGCCTAGGCTCCAGTCTATCACTTGTGCTTTTTGGCACTATTTTCCATTTAGAACTTTAAAAATTCATGTCTGCGTTCCCCTATTGGATTTTTGTAATTTTGGTGTAATTTTGTTCTTTACATTTTGCACTATGTTTCTAATTTAGTTTGGTATTTTTTATGTTTTGAATTTTGACGTTATTGCTGTTTTAGTACACCTTGCCCTAGGTTAGAGCTGTCTGCTCTGTGTCATAGCTACCAGGGGTTGAGTTCAGGGTAATTTAGTGGCTTTGCGAGTTTACCCTGACAAGGGCTGTAATTATTTCTTGAAGCCGCTTATCACAAAGGAAAATTCCCATTCTTACTCACACCTTTTGCAACGTCATAGAATCAGATGTTTGGCATTAGCATTATTGTGTAGGTCTGTGGTTTTCTGTGGAATTTGCGAGCTACATTAGTTCCTCTTTCTATTGGTTGTTTGTACATTGGCGTCCTTAAAATGATTGGTCTTAAAACTTTTTTTCAAGGAGCTTGTCCTTTGACGCTAAGTCTTTTGTGTCTCTGCATACGAACACTTTAGTGCTTTTTAAGTTCACTGCCCTCATTTAAAATCGGGCACGGTTAATAATTTCTGACATATTAAAACAGTATGACATAGTAAATATTTGTTTAGTTGTGTCAGTTCTGAAGCAACAGAGAACAGCCTGTGCTCAGAGTGTGCCCATTTCTTAGATAACGCTGTGTGACATTCTTATACTAATGGATTCTGTAAGAAATAAGATCAGAGGGAAATGTTGCAACAGATAGTTATACTGACAAAAATATGTTAGTCTAGAGGCCAGACAGATGACCGAACCTAGGCTATTTAAAGTTTGAAAATTATTATTAAAGTATCGTTTTTCCGAAACAAGCTGTGTTTAATGAGATTTACAGCTACTACTTTGGAAAATGTTGACATATTTACAAATATATTGCACTAGTGACAAACTTTGGTCTTCTGCCATTTTTCTCAGGTGTCAGAAGAAGTTAACGTGATGAGCCATTCACAATGATGTTATGGTGAGATCTTGATGACTGTAAGATAAATACAGAAAGTAAATGGCGTGTGCGGGGTGTTACATCCTTCTTTTTTGTCATATAAATAAATTATCCTGCCGAGTGATAGTAATTTTTACATCTCTTGCCACAGCCCGTTGCTAAAGGCATTCTTCATACCACAACAACACACATAACTTCACACTTACTTAATGTACCTGCTTTGGAATTAATCCTTGCTGTTCTCTTTACTAATGGTCCACCGTGCAGAGTTAGAAAAAGCAGAGGAGGATATGTGTCAATTAAATTGCAATGTATTAGTACTTCCCTGCAACATCGCCATGGAGTCTTGGTTTTATTAGTTCTATTAGATCGATATTCAATGAGTGAAACTGATTTTGAAAATTTGATTCCTCTTTTCCAATGGCCAAACAGCAAAATAAATTATACTTTTCAATTGATAGGATCACTTTTTTATTAACAGGACATCAGTCATTAGCAGAAAGGGGCCAGTTTTAAACACTCGATTACCCATTCCTCATGGCCAGAAAGCAGAACATGGCTACAATACCTGTGTTGAGTATGCTTTTATGTCTCCCAGCATGAACTATACACCATTTGAAAGACCAATCACATCTTCAGATAGTTCTACATATTTTTTTCTGTGACTATGGGGGTCATTCCGACCCTGGCGGTAAATACCGCCAGGGCCGGGGTCGGCGGTAGCACCGCCAACAGGCTGGCGGTGCTCCGCCGGGCATTCTGACCGCGGCGGTACAGCGGCGGCCAGAAGCAGAAAGCCGGCGGTGTACCGCCGACTTTCCGCTGCCCATGGGAATCCGCCATGGCGGCGCAGCTTGCTGCGCCGCCATGGGGATTCAGACACCCCGTACCGCCATCCTGTTCCTGGCGGTTCGCCCGCCAGGAACAGGATGGCGGTATGGGGTGTCGTGGGGCCCCTGGGGGTACCTGCAGTGCCCATGCCAATGGCATGGGCACTGCAGGGGCCCCCGTAAGAGGGCCCCACAAAGAATTTCAGTGTCTGCTTTGCAGACACTGAAATTCGCGACGGGTGCAACTGCACCTGTCGCACCTTCCCACTCCGCCGGCTCCATTCGGAGCCGGCTTCCTCGTGGGAAGGGTGTTTCCCACTGGGCTGGCGGGCGGCCTTTTGGCGGTCGCCCGCCAGCCCAGTGGGAAACCCAGAATGACCGCCACGGCCGCCCGCCAAGCTTAGAATCAGGCCCTACATGTTGCTGTTCATGACTAGACCTTGTCACAACAGTGCCCGTTCATGTCCGCCTGTTGTCTGTCCACCAGTTACCAGCAAGTGGCGTGCAGGGCCTCTGAATGTTGCAGGGTGCTAGTGTCCTTCTCACAACATTGCGCTTAAGCCCTTCGCTGCCAGGCCTTTTCCCCCTAAGGTGCCAGGCCTTTTTTTTGGCTATTTGGGGCAGTTCGCACTTAGACCCTCATAACGTTTCGCCCACATAAGCCACCCACACCAAATTTGAGTTTTTTTTCCAACATCCTAGGGATTCTAGAGGTTTCCAGAGTTTGTGGATTCCCTTTAAGGAGACCAAGAAATAAGCCAAAATACAGCAAAAATATTATTTTTCTTTTTTAAAAAAGGGTAAAAAGGGCTGCAGGAGAAAGGCTTGTGGTTTTTCCCCTGAAAATGGCATCAACAAAGGGCTTGCAGTGCTAAAATCACCAGCTTCCCAGCTTTCAGGAACAGGAAGGCTTGAATCAGAAAACCTAATTTTTCAATACAATTTTGTCATTTTACTGGGGCATACCCATTTTTACTATTTTTTGTGCTTTCAGCCTCCTTCCAGTTAGGGACAGAAATGAGTGTGAAACCAATGCTGGATCCCAGAAAGCTAAACATTTCCGAAAAGTAGACAAAATTCTGAATCTAGCAATGGCAATTTGTGGCAAAAAACACACCCTTTCCTCACATTTCAGTGACAGAAAGTTCTGGAATCTGAGAGGAGCCACAAATTTCCGCCCAGCGTTCCCCCAAGTCTCCTGATAAAAATTATAGCTCACTTGTGTGGGTAGGCCTAGTGCCTGCGACAGGTAATGCCACAAAACACAACGTAGACACATCAAAATTATCACCAAAAAAAATATAGGGAAACCTAGTACAGGAAGGTGTGACTTGCGTTGATCCCCCAGTGTTTTCTTACCTAGAATCCATTTCAAACTTCAAAATTTGGCTAAATAAACACTTTTTCTTCACATTTCCTTCAATCCAGCGTTCCTCCAAGTCTCTGGATAAAAATTATACCTCACTTGTGTGGGTGGGCCAGGTTCCTGCAACAGAAAGAGGCCAAAAACTTGTAGAGTTTGAGGGGATAGCACAGCGAGTTGATAAGCACATATTTTTCTTTTATACATCTTTAGGCTGACTCTGCTTTGGGGACCCACACAAGTGAGGTGTCATTTTACTTCGGAGACTGAGGGGAATGCTGGGGAGTAGGAATTTTATGCCGGAGCGGTGATCCTACATAGAAAAATCAGGAAAATATTAAGCAAATTTCGAGGTTTGTTGAGGAGTCTGGGTAAGAAAATGTTGGGGGATCCACGCAAGCCACGCCTTCCTGCACTCCTTGGAGTGTCTATTTTCAAAAAATGTCTGGGTTTGGTAGGTTTCTCTAGATGAAGGCCACACCCAGGACCAAAAACATAGGTGTCCCCTCCCCCCAAAGACAGGTAGTTTTGAAATATATCAGTCTGATGTGTCCACATACTTCTGTGATGTGCCAAACACTAAAATTGTGAAAAGAAATGCACTTAGGTGTGTGATGGTTCAGTAGATCAAATTTTATTAACAAGAGATTTCACAAAAGTGAAATGCACTGTTAAGAACTGAAATGGAACCAATGACCCACAGCTTGTGAGCTGTAAAGCCGTGTCAAGGCACCAACCGTTTTACAGTCCATTCACACACCTTTCATACATGACATGCACAAGACCGTTCACGCCGCCAGCCACGGGCCCAGCACATTACAACACTTGCATCGACATACAGCGCCACTCAAGGGCCCATCACTTACATACGCCCACATGCCTGATACAGCAATCACACTAGCTGATGGAGTGTGTGGACTAACGTTTGGCTGGCATTGCCAGCCAAGCGCCACTCCACACACACTGCCAGCCAAGTGCCACCCCAGGCACACTGCCAGCCAAACGCCACCCCACGCACACCGCCAGCCAAGCATCACCCCATGCACACGGCCATCACTTTTTTTTTATAAACAAAAAGAAACCACTAACTAATTATAAAATGTGTACAAAACTACAAACACAAAAGCTTTAACTGAAAACATGACAGAAATGTGAAACTGAACATCTGAAAATATAAAACAGGCAGTTTAGGCTCACTGTATTTCCCCCCCCAATTTTTGGGTGTGGTAAATTCTGAAACAGCCGGCCACACACAGCCCAGGCTTTGAAGGGCAATTGGGGCAGTACATCCGGCTCTCCCTCTGGATACCTCTTCAGGCACATACTCTACATTTCTTAGTGGGCAAGTCTTTTTTTGTGAGTGGGAGGAATGTGATCTGGAAAGTGGCGATCTTTCAATCTAGCCACATCCTCCACCACTGCTACTGTAGGAACTCTTGCTTGTTCCACCAAAATAAGGCTCTCTATCGCTGACACGTGAAATTTAACAAATTTCATCCTTGACTCAGGTGTACAATCCTTGAACACAATACAAGCATTAAAAGTTGCCAAATGAAATAAATATAGGGCCAACTTTTTATTCCACACGTAAGAGTTACAAAGAGCAGTGTAAGGTTCCAACCTCTGATCTACTCTATCAACACCACCCATGTGCCTATTGTAGTCTAAAATGTACGCAGGTTTGCACACTTTGGCAACCTGACCCCAAACCGTCACAGGGGAAGTACACATCCTACTGTCTGAAAATTTCAGAGCTAGCAGCGCATTATTCCGCAAGGCACTGCACTATCCCCTCTCAAGTTTTTTACAGACAAGCTCCCGTTCAATCCAGTTAGAACGGATTGTGCCACAAGCAACAGTGTCCACTCTAAACAACT
This sequence comes from Pleurodeles waltl, assembly GCF_031143425.1. NCBI lineage: Eukaryota > Metazoa > Chordata > Amphibia > Caudata > Salamandridae > Pleurodeles > Pleurodeles waltl. The sequence continues at coordinate 205,936,188 of NC_090447.1, forward strand.
CCTTGAACAACTGCACTCCAGTGTAGAAATTATCTACCTACTAATGGTGACCTTTGTTAAACAGTCGTCTACCAAGTTCCCACACAATTTTCTCACTAACTCCAAAAGTGGGCAGACAGCCAGGGGGGTCAATACTGGAATCCCTACTAGTGTAGACCCGAAAATTATACACATATACTGTAGTACTTTCTGACAGCATATACAATTTAATTCCATACCGTTCCCTCTTACTAGGAATGTACTGCTTAAAAACTAAATGCCCCTTGAACAGGACCTCAGACTCGTCCACACTTATCTCTTTGCCTAGAACATAGACCTCTGAAAACCGGTCTACAAAATGATCAAGGACAGGCCTAATCTTAAAAAGACGGTCACAATCAGGGTGATCTTGTGGCAAGGCTAAAGCATTGTCTACAAAATGCAGCATACGAAGAAGTAGCAAATAACGATTACGAGTCATAGTTGCAGGAAATATAGCCGTTGCCATCAAGGGACTAGTAGACCAATAAGAAGCCAGTGACGGCTTCCTTATCAAGCCCATCAAAAAAGTCAAATTTAAAATCTTTTTCATCTCTTCCAGATTTGTGGGAACCCACTGAGTAGCTCTAGACCGAGGCCTAAGTCTGGCAATGTTGTCCCTCAAATATTGCTCTGCATACAAATTTGTCTGCTCAACAATCTCTTCCAAAAATACATTGTCCATAAACAAGTGAATGAAATTGACAGGCAAAAAGTTTTCCGTATTGACTCTACACCCTGGGAGACCAGTAAATGCAGGTAAGTGTGGCTGCTCCATGTCTGGGGCAATCCAGGTGTCAGGTCTCCTAATGGGAAACCCTTCAGCCCCAGGCTGCTGCACTCTTGGCAAATCAAGGTCCTCATCTAAAACAGGCCCTTCATCTACACTGAGAGTGGCGTCCTCATCAGAAGAATCCTCTCATACAGCAAACTCACTGCCAGAATCTCTCACTTCCTCCTCTGCCTCACATGCAGAGTCAGTCTCATAATCATGGTCAGAAGACGACTAAAAAAGCATGCCACCAACCTGATGAGCAGTCACTCTGTGGGTGGCCATGATCCTTTCTAACAACAAATGGATTGGCAACAACAACCAGCACTAAAATAAGTAATAAACAAAGTGTAGCTTCATCACAACTAGTTATGTACTAAAAAACTATACCACTCACTTGACTGAAAAAGCTACTCTGCACAGACACAGTAATCACCAATGATATTTCACTAAAAAGAAAAAAGAAAAAAGCAAATTAGACATATGACAACACAAATACTATTGTGCCCAAAGCTAAGGACAGTTTCACTAACAATCCTTCATTTAGTATACCACCTACAAACATGTCATTCATGCACATCAACAATACTCCTTTGGAGTAAATTGCTTTTACTTACCTAAAAAACATGCAACTATGCAAACCGCAGGACAACTACTGCCAAAACCACAAGGATCCACAGTAAATGAAGCAAAAGCTTTGAACTAGAACAAAAAGAAGAAATAAACTGTTATAATACCAAATACAAATACTTCGCCAGTTGACAAACACCCCGCCACCAAGAACTTAGAAATTGTCCCTGGTGCCTAAGTGGCTTCTGCTCCCCTTGGAGGCAGATGGGCCTAAAAAGAAATAGGCCGACCTGCCCCCAAGGGGAGCAAAAATGGCCATCATTAATGTGCCCCCCTTTGGGGGGGCAACCCTTGCCAAAGGGTCCACCCCCCCCACACAAAACACACACACACAAAATCCCTAGTGCCTAAGTGGATTCTGATGGGCCTAAGAAAATAGCCGATAATGACCAACAGCTCTGTACCCCATTTGGGGGTGCGACCCTTGCCAAAGAGGGCAAAAGGGGACTCCCCCAGCACAGAAAAACTAAGGGGAACAAAAAAAAAGAATTCACACACATCTTGGTGGCTTCTGCCCCCTTGGAGGCAAATAGGACTAAAAAAATAAGCCGATCTGCCCCCAAGGGGAGCAGAAATCGCCATCAGTAATTTGCCCCCCTTTGGGGGGTGGTCCTTGCCAAAGGGACTCCCCCCCACACAAAATACACACACACAAGATCCCTGGTGCCTATGTGGATTCTCCACTCCTTGGGGGCAGATGGGCCTAAAACAAATAGGCCCATATGCCCCCAAGGGGGGCAGAAATGGCCAGCACTAATTTCCCCCCTTTGGGGGGATGACCCTTGCCCAAGGGGTGCCCCCAAGACACAAAACACACACACACAACACACAATCCCTGGGACTGAAACATATAAAAAAATATTGACCCTGTGGCAGTGACCCTTGCCTAAGGGGTCGCTGCCCAAAAACATCATGAAAATAAAATCCCTGGTTTGGGTTTCAACCCCCCCTGGGGGCAGATCAGCCGAAAAAATTTCCGATTTGCTACCGGGGGTGGGGGAGGCGAAACAGGATTTATTTATACATTTTATAAACTGGCCAGCTGAAACACCAGTGGTGAACAGAGTGTGGCATGCATAAACAGTGTTTGAGAATAACATGATGAATGTATTTTAGTGATCTATGGTGTAACAAAACATAATGCCCCTCCACCCCCCACAAAGTACCAGTAGGGGGAACCTACCCACTGTACCCAAGCAGTGTACTTTGCTGAGGGGGCTCTCTGGAGCTCAGGGCCCCTCCCAGTGCACCACGGGGGCTGCAGGGACCTTTGTTAAGCCACTGATGGGATTATCCAGGCACGCCAGAATGCACAGGAGATAGATTAAGTTGTCTACCTAAAAATGTTGTAATTAATGAAGGGGATCAATCAAGGGAAGGAGACAAACTGCAATCGTGAAATTGCTGGAAGAAGACAAGCAGTAATTTTTCGAAATGCAAGTATTAGCAACTGATAAAGTGGAGTGAATCACAAGATTTAAGAGACATGTCAAAGGGCACAAAGGAAAAACGAAGTCTCAACATGGCACGCGAATTTACTTACTGTAGCAGATAAGAAGCAGAAGCAATCGCACCGTATCTGGGGAAGGTGTGTACCTACGATCTAGCAAATGTAGGGATCTATAATATTTATAGCCGGTATCTTTAATCACACTCTTTGATACTGTAAACTCAGCTGCTCTCAGACGGAACCTATTTTGCGCCCTTCAAAGGATATATTGGACTCCGTTGAAGTTGGGGGAAATCAGAGAACAAGAAAAACATTACGGCAAAGGTGCATCTCTGTAAGCAGACGACCAAAATATGTTTTTTTTAACTGTCCCAAGCTGCGAATATTTTGGCAAGACTTCGGTAAAACAATAGCTGCAATCCTTATGCAGAAAATAGAGTTAAGCCCTATTTTGATCATTTTCAGGATTTTAGTTGAGGAAGAAAATAGAAATCTGCTGTCACCAGAGCAAAGTGATTTGCTTTTTAACTTGCTACATTAGCAAGAAAAAAGATATTCAAATAAAGATCCATCTGGTGGCTCCAGTACACAGAGGGGCATATTTATACTCCGTTTGCGCCAGATTTGCGAAGTTTTTTTTGACGCAAATTCGATGCAAAACTAACTCCATATTTATACTCTGGCATTAGACGCGTCTAGCGCCAAAGTCCATGGAGTTTGCGTCACTTTTTAGCGTGGACACCTACTTTGCGTTAATGATATGCAAGGTAGGCATTCCCGTCTAAAAAATTGACTCCGAGGCATGTGCGCCGTATTTACACTCCCGGGCAAAAATCACGCCCGGGAGTGGGCGGATCAAAAAAAATGACGTCCAGCCGCTTTTGCGTAGTTTTTTAGCGCCTGGTCAGGGCAGGCGTTAAGGGACCTGTGGGATCGGAAGGAGCCCAGAGGTGCCCTCCCATGCCCCCAGGGACCCCCCCTGTCACCCTTGCCCACCCCAGGAGGACGCCTAAGGATGGAGGGACCCATCCCAGGGAACATAAGGTAAGTTCAGGTAAGTAATTTTTTTTTTTTTTTGTGGCATAGGGGGGCCTGATTTGTGCCCCCCTACATGCCACTATGCCCAATGACCATGCCCAGGGGACAGAAGTCCCCTGGGCATGGCCATTGGGCAAGGGGGCATGACTCCTGTCTTTGCTAAGACAGGAGTCATTTCAATGGGGGTTGGGAGTTAAAAAAAATGGTGCAAATCGGGTTGAGGCGAAAATTTTGCCTCAGCCTGACTTGCCCCATTTTTTGGCGCCCAAGCTCCATATTCCCCTACGCCGGCGCTCCCTGGTGTACGTCATTTTTTTTCACGCACACCAGGCAGCTCCGCTGGCTAACGCCGGCTAACGCCGGCTAACGTCATTGAATAAATACGGCACCCGCATGGCGCTTCAGAATGGCGTTAGCCGGCGTTAGATTTTTTGACGCACAACTGCGTTGGCGCAGTTGTGCGTCGAAAAGTATAAATATGGCCCAGAGTGTTTCTAATTTCAGCGAAACATCTGTATGGCCTAGATATGCAATGCTCCAAGTAAATAAACGTATAGTTTTGGAAAATGTTGTGATACTATATCCAATGAATGCACAATGAGGGGCCCCTAAAAATACACCAGGAACATTAAAATGTACAATTCACATAGAAAATAGTTGCACAGATCAGTCCATGTTGCACCATGCAGGTCATGGAGTCAAATAGTAAAGTCACTTGATCAGTCCAAAGTTTATTCAAAATGTGATTTCATATTGAACAGTCTGCAATCCAAAGAAATGTGTAATTCCAGCATTCCAGCCAACACGTGTTTCGTCTTTAGGAATTGTTTACATCCCTTACGACTTCTTCAGGGCTAGAAATCATAAACACAAACGAGTTAAGACCAATATGCTCAACCGTCAAGTTGGTAATAAGTTTGTGTCAAAGCCCAAAGGGAGGTGAAATGTGAAACTTATAAAATCACCTTAAACTTGGTGAGAGGGAAGTCAATCACAAATTGACAATTACTCAAAGAATTTCAAACAAATACCCACAACCACTACAGAAATAAAACACCAACAGCATGCTACAGATATGTGATAGATTAATTTCAAACTAAGTCTCAACCACAATCGTGCAACCCATAGTGCCGTGAAGCAACCAAACTATACATGTTTTATATCACAATACCTTAAAAGTCCATTAACACTTAAGTAATACACAGTAATGCCAATTAGTCCAAAACCGATATGCTCCAATGTATAGATTCACCGAATGGAAGTTCCAATCAACTGTCAAGAAAGAACAACTATAACTCAAATGGCTGCAGTTCGCACACTTTTAACCCAAAAAGTGGTAGTCAATGTCTTCTAGGCATAGTCATTAAATCATACAAGAGTAGTGTCTAGTGATACCTCTGCAAAAAGATTCATAAATCTAAAATACCTATAACCGTTACATATATCACAAGCATCAAATAACTAATGTGGTCTTATTAAAGTCCGTTAAACAAGTCCCAAACAAACTACTCCACTTAACAATCAAACTCACCCCAATCTTCCCGAAAATTGCCTCCGTATAAGAATATCGGCGTCTTAGTTTCAGAACGCCTAGCGAGTGCGCTGGCAGTACGCACAAGAACTCGGAAGTTAAATATACTTCCGGGTTCCCTCTCAAAGCTAAGGACAGCAAAATCAAGGACGGACAACCGATCGGCCAAATCTAAAAATAACCGCTAAGCAAACAAATCCTCCCGTTCCTCACAGAAACGTGTATTGTATAACATCATACCATTCACAAAAGGAAATATCCGAAAAAAAGGAACCTAATCAGCTGCTCCAGGAGCATCTTAGTAACAGTTGGTGTAACTCTAATAGAATAATTGCACTTGACAACCTGTCACCAATACCTGAACGTTTAAAGGAGAACACAATATTGCCTCAGACTATCAAAACATTATTTCTTCTCGTACACCGTCATATATTTCATCACTGTGAATACGTTGCCCGACAGCCAACTAAATCAAAGCTGCTGAATACCTCAAGGGACCAATAAAGGGAACACGAATAAATATTGAAATGAATCAATGTGAATGAATTGAAGCCCCCATGTTTGTTACACTTATGACGTTTGAGAATCTTGGCGTACAACTCGTGAATACAGATATAACTTGAATACTTAAGCAGTAATGTTCAAGCAAAACATTTACATGTACATATGCACCATTAACATTATCAGTGTAGTTAATGAAAACATCCTATAACACATATAATCAGAAATTAGTCCCCCAGGAAAAATTCTAATTCTCTATCGGAATTCAAACCTGATTCAACAGCTCTTAATCTCATGATCCATAATGCTTCTTGTCTGCGTAAGCGTAATTCCCTGTTACCACCCCTAGGGTCACGGGGGATATGTTCAAGTCCAAAAAATTCAAAACTTTTATGAGTTGGTTGTGCATCACAGGAAATCATGTGTGCCACCAAGGGATATCTCACATCAACATTCTTGAGTACCCGCACATGTTCTCCTATTCTAATTTTAAGTGGTCGCATAGTACTTCCAACATAAATTCTAGAACATTTACAACGTATTATATATAAAACAAAATTAGAATTGCAATCCATAGTGGAGCAGATTACAAATGATTTGCCATTATGAGAGAATTCTTTAACCTTATGACAAGCCCAACGGCAGACTCCACAAAAAACACATTTGAAAAAACCCACCCCTCTTTGGGATAACCACGTTTTATTGGGGGAGATAGTGGTGAAGCTAGGACTTAATAAATTTCTAAGGGTTCTGCCTCTACGAAATGATGTAACTACTGTTCCAGGCACCACATCCTTTAGTGATTCATCCTGCAATAGTAGATTCCAGTGCTTAGTTACAAATTTCTTCAGGATAAAGGACGCATCATTGTGATCTGTTATGAATCTATATCCAATGATTACACCAAATTAAACCTTGGATATATCTCTACAGTACAGCTCATGTTAAAGTTACCCAAACATCTGTAGAAGTGCAGCAAAGAGAGTTTGTTCATCTGAAATGGGGGGAATCTAAAAAGTGTGGAAGTAAGAAGAAAAAATAATCCTAACACACTTTGCACGTTGGTTGTTCCTCAGTTTTACAATACTCGCTTTGTTGGCAGATGTTACTTCTCCTTGCGATGATCGGACAAAGCTCAGACTCCCAAATATTTCTAAGCATTCGTAACAAAACTAGCATTCTGCTAGCTGTGACTAGAGCTGCCCCTATTCATGTGAAATCATCCTTATCCATAGAAACAGTGCTCTTTTAAGAAATCCATTTTCTTAAGAAGTGATGTGCAGGTCTATAGCTCCTGTTATGCCTGGTGTCCTATTCATGATATCATATGTGGGCCTGATTCACAATGGTAAACTTAGACATTTGGGTGGTCATTACAACCCTGACGGTCGGTGTTAAAGCGGCGGTAAGACCGCCCACAGGTAAATAAATTGGAATTACGACCGTGGTGGAAACCGCCAACAAAGACAGCCACTTTAACACTCCGACCGCCACGGCGGTACAAACAAACAGCTTGGCGGTCACCATCAACAGACAGGCGGAGGACAATGTACCCCCTACAGTATCACAACCTACCAATCCGCCACCTTTTCCGTGGCGGATTCACCACGAACAAAAACACGGCAGAAACAGGACATCAAAGGGAAAACGCTCACCTCTACACACCCCACGAGGAACCAGGACGCCATGGAGCCAGAGCTTCACATTTTCCCAGCCATTATCTTCTTGCTCCTCTACCAGGAGCACGAACGCCGGCGGCGAAGACCACGGTGAGTACTGCACCTATGACACAGGGGAGGTGGGAGGGAAAACACAGGGTCACACACATGCAACACGCAACATCCCCACCCCCACCCTCACCCACTACAACACACACATAACTACATGTTGATATATTACAGTTACGCCCCCCTCCCCCGGAAGAATGCAAAGACAAAAGGAAATGAGTGTAACCATTGTAATCTATTAAAATCCAGTACGCAAAAATATATATACACTATTAACAAATATATACACCAAGAATAGAAGTCCAGGTATTGATCCATTTAAATCCGTGGAACACTGGGCCCACACTGCATGGCCGAGGCCCACACAAGGTACCCAAACATGACGGAGAGAACACTGCAGGGGCATCAGATAGAAATAAAACAGGCACCTCAGGGGGAAAGGAAAGGGGGGGCACCTCAGCCGGTTGAGTGCACAACGCCAAATCCACGAGGGGGCCCCATGCCCACTGTTCAATCATAGGGAGTGCAAAGCCACAGTCTCTCAAGTCTCTACAGTGGTTGGGTTGCCCACTGTTCAATCCTGGGGAGTGCAAAGCCACAGTCTCTCAAGTCTCTGCAGTGGGTGGGTTGCCTACTGCTTTATCCTGGGGAGTGCAAAGCCACAGTCTCTCAAGTCTCTACAGTGGGTGGGTTGCCCACTGAACAATCCTGGGGAGTGCAAAGCCACAGTCTCTCAAGTCTCTACAGTGGGTGGTTTGCCCACTGTTCAATCCTGGGGAGTGCAAAGCCACAGTCTCTCAAGTGAATAACAGTCTCAACTGGTTCTGGAGGGGGCTTTGTGCCCAGAGTGCTTCATCCTGCCAAGGACAGAGGTAGTGGATGCCTTTCTCCACTGGTTCTGGAGGGCTGATGGCGGTTGCCTCCTGGGCAGCGGGGCTGGTGGCTGATGGCGGTCGCCTCCTGGGCAGCGGGGCTGATGGCGGTCACCTCTTGGGCAGCGGGGTTGATGGCAGTCACCTCCTGGGCAGCGGGGCTGATGGCGGTCACCTCCTGGGCAGCAGGGCTGATGGCAGTCGCCTCCTGGCCAGCGGGGCTGGTGGCGGTCTTCTCCGCCGTGCCGATCTTCCCAGACTTGCTGGGTTTCTTGTGCCCCTTCCCCACCTTGGAAGGTGTCGCAGCTGACTCCACACTATCACCTGTACCCCTGGGAGCGGCTTTGGTGGCTGGTGTCTTCACCCTCTCCCGCCGGGCACTGGCCAACTTTTGATGCTTGACAGGTGGGGGATTGTCCGTGCTGTGGCTCCTTGCCTCACTGGCTGCCCTGCTGCCTGGTGCACTCCAGAATCCGGTGACTACTGGCACCACTGATCCCGCCGATGTCGTGGCTGAGGTGCTAGGTTGGGACCTGGAGAGTCGGGCCCTAGGAGACTGACGGGGTGGGGGAGGTGGGGGAAAGAGGTCAAGGGTGGACAGGAAACGTTTCTTGAGAACACTGGGACGGGTAGCTGGAGGGGGTTTGGGAGTGGAGGAAGAGGTTGTGGTTGTAGAAGGTGTACGTTTGGTGACTTTGGGTGAAGGTGCATGCGCTGGAGGCTGTCATGAGGTGGATGGCTGTTGGGTGGGTGTGTGCCTGCGTTTATGTACCTTGGGAGGTGGCGTCACAGACACACTGGGAGAGAACACAGGGGATGTGTGAATGGTAGTGGTGGTGGTGACTGCACGTGAGTGGGGTGTGGTGGTGTGTGTGCTGGTGATGGAAGTAGTGGCTGTAGATGTAGTGCATGCAGGTGTGAGTGGAGACGAGACTGGGAGGCAGGAGGGAGACGAGGAGGAGGGGGACACAGTGGAGGCAGTGGATGTTGCTATGTCTGCATGTGTGTGATGTTTGCCTGAGTGCCTGTGGGATGTGTGGTGCTTATGTTTGCCTGAGCTTCCTTTGTGTGTTGGGGTGTGTGCATGCTGGTCTGATGGATGTGCTTGGGGTAGGCTGAGGTACAGGGGTGTGGGTCTGGGTGGAGGAAGTTGGAGGGGGGAGGCTAGAGACAGGGACAATGGCTGCCATCAGTGCTGAGGCCAGAGTCTGAAAAGCTTGCTGAAGGGCTGCCTGACCAGAATGCATGCCCTCCAGGAATGCATTGGTTTGTTGCAACTGCCTCTCTACACCCTGAATGGCATTCAAAATGGTAGACTGCCCAACAGTGAGGGATCTCAGGAGGTCAATGGCCTCCTCACTGAGGGCAGCAGGGGTAACTGGGGCAGGGCCTGAGGTGCCTGGGGCGAAGGAGATGCCCACACTCTCCTGGGTGAGCGGGCATGGGGCAAAGGCTGAGGGGCTGCTGGGAGGGCGGTGCTGGAAGGGGGGTGGCGGCTGTACCTGTAGATGGGGAGGCACAGATGGGCCCGCCACCACAAGGTAGCTCCCATCAGAGGACGAGTCCATGTCACTGGTGTCAGCTCCGGTCCCTTCCGTGGAGCTCCCCTCGCCCTCCATCCCACTGGTGAAATCAGACTCCGTAGTGTCGCTCTCCAGGGCCATGTGGGATGCACCTCCCTCCTGCTCCGGTGCCACTGCTCCTCCGCCTGATGATGCTAATGCACACAAAAACAGGGAGACCACAAAAAGGGTGGGATGACTGAAGAAAGACATGCTGAGTGCATGCATTACCGCTACCGTTGGCGGACACGACAGACACAGAAGCCCCCAGAACTACACCGCACACTTGGGGTCCATTATGCAATCCCTGGGACATGGACTACAAGGCTATGGCCGACATCTGCACACATGGATGTCATAGGAGCCTGACTAGGTGTAGTTGGCACTGTACCCAGGTGGGGTGGGCTGCCACAGGGCCTGCCTGAAAAATGGGACCTAACTAGCACACTGGCCCTGGCCTAGGGGAACCCACAGCCCACCTCCCCCACCCAGACACCTCCACTACAGGCTGAATCAGCAGAATGAGAGTGTACTCACCCCCTTGTTGCTGCTGTGATGCCCTCAAGCGCCCATCCAACTCCGGGTATGCCACCGCCAGGATCCTGAACATCAGGAGTGTCGTGGTGCGACGGGCACCCCTCCCACGTTGGGAGGCCATCCCCATCTGGGCCTCCACCATCTTCTTGCTCCAGCGGCGAATGTCCTCACATTTCTTACGGCAGTGGGTGCTCTGTCTGTGATAGACCCCTAGGGTCCGAACGTCCTTGGCGATGGCACGCCAAATATCCTTCTTCTGGTGGGCACTGACCTACAGGAATTGTACAGGGGAAAAAGAGAAGTTATTACCAACTGCACCGTCACAGTCATTGGCCCGCATCCCTACCCTTGCCATGTGGCACGTGCACTCCCCGTCGCTTCATGCATGCCTCATTCCCCCCCCTATCTTTCATCCACCACACTCCACACAGGTATAGCACATACAGCATGTTCCCAGTGTACTTTACTGTTTGTCTGGAGGACCGTAGAGTAGCGTGTACTGGGGAGGACCCCATCCACGAGTTTCTCCAACTCCTCCGATGTGAAGGAAGGGGCCCTTTCGCCAGACGCACAAGCCATTGTCTCTTCCAGACTTAGGTAACAGCAGCACTTGCAGTGTAGGTCCTCTCCTGTCGAAGATCAGGTATTGAGTGATTGAACAGATAGAAAATGTCGGTTACGTCCGCGGCGGTGCGTACTGTCACTGCCGGCGTACATCGTCATTGGCTCCTGGGACCCATAGGGTCCAATGTTAACCAATGCAGTATTGCGCTGCGGTCTTCGACCGCCTACCGTGACGGTGTACAACGCCAGTGCAGTTACCTCATATCCCCCTGTCCCACTATACAGGTCAGGCAGCCGCCATTTCAGGGGCCCACATGGCTCGATTGTTAACTGCGTCACACATACCTAGGCCTTGCCTCAACACTCATACATGCTAAATTCGGATTATGAATCTTGTTCTGTGTAAGCTGTGTGTACGCACCTCTGAGTTGGTTGACTCTGTGCTCGCAGTTGTCCTTCATAGGCACCGTCCGCTGGGACATCTGAGGAGATGGCGGCATCCTCCAGTGTACAGACTGCTGGTGGACCTGTCGACAATGGAGGAAAGACATGTAATCATCACCTACAGGCTTGATCGTGCCACAATCCTGGAACTGTGTGCCCAGTTGGAGCCAGACCCGATGTCAGCTATCTGCAATCCCACAGGAATCCCCCCTCAAGTGCAGGTGCTGTCAGTACTCCATTTCCTTGCAAGTGGGTCTATTCAAACAACAGTGGCCATAGCATCAGGGATGTCCCAGCCTATGTTTTCCAACGAGTTGTCCAGAGTGTTGTCTGCCCTGCTGAAACACATGCGGAGCTACATCGTTTTCCCTCAGGTGGAGGATTTACCTGCAGTGAAAGGTGACTTCTATGCCCTGGAACATATCCCCAACATCATAGGTGCCATTGATGGGACACATGTGGCCTTGGTCCCCCCCGCAGGAGTGAAAAGGTGTACAGAAACTGGAAGAGTTATCATTCGATGAATGTGCAGATGGTGTGTTTGGCAGACCAGTACATCTCCCATGTCAATGCCAAATTCCCTGGCTTAATGCATGACGCTTACATCCTGCGGAATAGCAGCATTCCCTTATGTGATGGGGCAACTCCAGAGGCACCGTGTGTGGCTAATAGGTGAGCACCTGGAACCAAATCAGTGGAAATAGTTGTCTGGGTCTGGGGATATCCCTACAGGTTAGTGTGTGTCTAACAGTTGTCCCTCGCCTTTTTCAGATGACTCTGGTTACCCCAACCTGTCATGGCTACTGACCCCAGTGAGGAATCCCAGGACAAGGGCAGAGGAATGCTACAATGAGGCCCATGGGCGAACTAGGAGGATTATAGAGCGGACCTTCGGCCTCCTGATGGCCAGGTTCCGGTGCCTCCATATGACAGGTGGTTCTCTATTCTACTCACCAAAGAAGGTATGCCAGATCATCCTGGCCTGCTGTATGCTTCACAACTTAGCTTTGTGATGACAGGTGCCTTTTCTGCAGGAGGATGGCCCAGATGGAGGTGTTGTGGCAGCTGTGGAGCCTGTGGACAGTGAAGACGAGGAAGCAGAAGAAGAGGACATCGACAACAGGAACTCGGTTATCCTGCAATACTTCCAGTGAGACACAGGTAAGAAGACAAACCTGCCTACTACATGTAATTTAACACTACTTCCTCTCTACTGTCTGTCCTTTTCACCCAGTATATGGTCACTGAGTTTTCACTTTCCCGTACAATTTCACAGATGTGGGTCCCACTGTGTGACATCTGCTTTGTTTCCTCATAGACTAGAGCTGTGTGACATAGGTATTTTGACATTACAATTGATGCATTTTGTCACTGTAATAGCTAATACACTATTTGGAAATCACAGACAGACTCCAGATTGTTTTGTGCTTTAAGGGTGTTTACTTAAGTGCTCAATATTGGAGGGGGTTGTAAAATGGTGAGGGGTGATGGTGGAGGAATGTCCATGGCAGAGTCCATTCTATTTGTTTCACAGGTGCATTGTCCAAAGGGGCATAGGAAGTGGAGCTGGGGCAGTTTCGGGATGGACAGGGTGACAAAGTGGGACAAAAGGATGACATTCAGGGCGGTCTCATTTCTTGGCGGGGGTCTTGGCATCGTTCTCTGTCTTTGTCCTGGATCTCAGGGACCGTTTGCGTGGTGGTTCTCCCTCTGCAGGGGGTGGGGTGCTGGTGTGGTGGTCCTGTGGCAGTGCCTCCTGTCTACTAGTGCCGGCGGAGGTGGTGGGCAGTTCATCGTCCAGGCAAGTGTCAGGGGCCCCTTTTTGTGCCACAGTGTCCCTCCTGGTGTTGAGGACTTCCTTCAGCACCCCTACGATGGTGCCCATGGTGGAATTGATGGATATGAGTTCCTCCCTGAAGCCCAAATACTGTTCCTCCTGCAGCCGCTGGGTCTCCTGAAACTAGGCCAGTACTGTTGCCATTGTCTCCTGGGAATGGTGGTATGCTCCCATGATGTTGGAGATGGCCTCATGGAGAGTGGGTTCCCTGGGCCTGTCTTCCCCCCTGTCGCACAGCAGCCCTCCCAGTTCCCCTGTGTTCCTGTGCCTCTGTCCCCTGAATGGTGTGCCCACTACCACTGCCCCCAGGTTCCTGTTGCTGTTGGGGTGGTGGGTTAGCCTGGGTTCCCTGTAGTGGTGGACACACTGCTGCTTGACGTGTCCTGGGGACAGAGGTATGGGCCCGCTGGGTGGGTGCTGTGCTGGTGTGTCCAGAGGGGGAAAGCTCTGTGGTGGCCTGTGACTGTGTGAGGGGAACCTACTGTCCCCAGGTCCCAGATGGGCCGGGTTGGTCATCTAGATCCAGTTGGACAGAGCTGCTGTCATCACTGTGGGTCTCTTCTGTTGGTGGTGTGGACATGTCGGGACCCTCCTGCGCTGTGACATTGGGTAGGGGTCCTGCATGGGTATAAAAGCATGATTATTGTATCTGGTTGTGCCATGGTGTGCAATGGGTGGGTGACCGTGTACCCCAGTGCTTGCATTCCTGTGTGGGACCTTGTGTGATGATGGTTTAGGGGGGTGTATGGGTATGTGCAGTGGCCATGCATTGGTGATGGGTGTCCATGCTTTGGTGTTGCATGCAGGGCTTGGTGTTGGGATGTGTGGTTTGTGAGATTGGGACATTTGTGAGGAGTAGGAGTGATGGGGGTGAGGGCGAGGGTGGGGGTATGTGATGGCATGCAGGTAGGGTGGGGGATGTAGTAGTTAAAGTTTTACTTACCAGAGTCCATTCCTCCAGCTACTTCTTCGAGGCCCTCAGGATGCAGAATCGCCAAGACTTGCTCCTCCCATGTTGTTAGTTGTGGGGGAGGAGGTGGGGGTCCGCCGCCAGTCCTCTGTACTGCAAGGTGGTGTCTGGATACCACGGAACGCACCTTCCCCCGTAGGTCGTTCCACCTCTTCCTGATGTCATCCCTATTTCTTGGGTGCTGTCCCATTACGTTGAACCTGTCCACTATTCTTCGCCATAGCTCCATCTTCCTAGCTATGGAGGTGTGCTGCACCTGTGATCCGAATAGCTGTGGCTCTACCCGGATGATTTCCTCCTCCATGACCCTGGGGTGGTGTGGGTGATGTGTGGGGTGGTGTGTATTGTGATATGTGGGGTGATATTTAGTGGTGTGTTGTGTGGGGTGCATGGATGTTATGTGGGTGATGGTGTGTGCCTGTGGATGCTTGTTTGTAGATTGTAGAGTCTCTCTGTGCTTCGTTCTCAATTTGTGGTCGTAGGGGTTTGTGGGTGAAGTGGGTGTGTGTTTTATATTGTATTGGATGTGTGGGAGTGGTGTGTGTATGTGTATCAGGTGTGTGTATTTGGAATTGTACAATGTGGCTGTGTTTTGTAAGAGTGTGTGTATTTTGAGCGCGCAGTGTGTACCGCCAATGGAATACTGCGGTTGAAAGACCGCTGCGTGGATTCGTGGGTCGTGATATTGTGTGCGTATTCCTGTTGGCGTGACGGTGGAGGTTTTGTTTTCGCCAGTTTATCACTGACCTTTGGTGTGGCTGACTTGTGTTGGTGTCTGGATTTTGGCGGATTCCGGGCTGTGGGTCATAATGACCGTGGCAGAATTCCGTGGCTGCGGAGGTGTGTTGGCGGACTTCTGCACGGCAGTAAGCGGCTTTTACCGCCAATGTTGTAATGACCCCCTTGGTCTAAACTTAGACCGAATGTCTAAGTTTACAACTTTGGAAATTCACAAAGGGCATCTATGAGTACTATCTTTAGGTCTGCATTCAGAGCGGATGTCTGCCCGAGGGCCCGATTCACAAATGTAAACTTAGGCGTTTGGTCTAAAGTTACACCAAACGTCGAAGTTTATCACTGGGAATTCACAAAGGGCATTTACGAGTACTATCTTTAGTTTTCACTCAGGGCAGATCTCCCCTGAGTGCAGACCTAAAAATATTACTCGTAAATGCGCTCTGTGAATTCCCAAAATCGTGAACTTAGATGTTTAGAATAAAACGTATAAGTTTACCTCTGTGAATCGGACCTTGTGTCTTTGGACCTTCAGTCATGAGCATATTTTTCAAAACCATATGATGGATTGAGACTGCCTTTTTTTTTGCTGGGCAGGCAATCCCAGCAAACTAAGACCCAAATTTAGGAAAAGTGCTGTGCATTATATGCAGCACCACTTTCTTGCTACGCCCCCTATCTCCACCATCTGTGCGTGTGTTAAACACATGGTGCACCATGGCACAGGTTAGGGACAATAGCGTCAAAATGTTTGATGCTATTGAAGTACATTGCAGGTTTTTTTGGTGCTAATCCTGCAAGGCACATAGGGGCCCATTATAAATAATGGTGTGCCCCCTTTTAATGCCTGCTCTGTGCAGGTGTTAAAAAATACCCTCTAAAAATGGTACAGTGGAATACCATAGATTTCACTGCAACATTTTTGCGGTCCTCCTAACAGGGGAATGCCCCCTTGCACCACATTATGCCTGGCTCAGGCATAATGTGGTGCAAGAGGTTACAAAGTGGCACAGTGCATGCATTGCACCACTTCATAAATCAGACGCTGTGAATTTGGCCTCGTTGGGCCACATTAGCGTCATAAAAAATGATGCTAAAGTGGCACAAGGAGGCACTATCCCTTCTTAAATGTGGGCCTAAATATAGTGAGGAGGGCAACATTAGTCAATTTTAATTCTCAAGGCGTTGATAATGATCCCTTAATTTATGATGCTGTAGGCCGAATTGCTTGTAAATGCCTTCAGAATCCTATGATGGAAATTTAGGACCACATCACACATTACTGACTATGTATATTTTAAACTGCATGTTTATGTTTAGACAGTTTTTGTGTTTTTCAATGCAAAATATTTTTAGAAACAGTAAATGAAATGCAAACCAAGGAGACCAATGTTTATTTTGTGGTTAACATTATAGGAAGAATACTATTTGCTTTGAAAAAAACATATTATTTGTGAAGAAAAGTGATATTGTTGAAGCTGCTGTTATCATGATCAAACATTTTTTGAGATTCTCATTATGATGATGAAACCTACATTTCACAGAGACCCATGCAATTTTTCCATATTTCTTTGCACCCACTGAAATACTTTCTATATTGTGTATATATCATTGGTTACTGGGAACTAACAGTTCTCCTATCAATGTATATGTACTTTGTTCATATTTGTATGGGCCCTGCTCTCACATCCCACTAGGCTTACCCATAGGTTTTGTATAGTTGATTTGGTGGTGGAGAGACTGGTGCAAGGCCTGGCGTCTACTCATGTCCTGTAAACACGGTGTGTTGTGCACGGAAGAAGACTATGGGCCTGATTCTAACTTTGGAGGACGGTGTTAAACCGTCCCAAAAGTGGCGGATATACCACCTACCGTATTACGAGTCCATTATATCCTATGGAACTCGTAATACGGTAGGTGGTATATCCGCCACTTTTGGGACGGTTTAACACCGTCCTCCAAAGTTAGAATCAGGCCCTATATGTATCTGGATCAGTGGCCTAATGGATCGTGCCAAATGACCAAATGCATGCATATCATTAAGCAGCGTCGAGGGGGTTAGGTGCTGCAGCTAACCCCAGGAGCCTGTAATGAAAAGCTAAGAACACATTTGTTGGCACAACGTAGGTTGGGGCCGGAGTCCCCCCAACATTTAACCAAGTGAACAGATTTTCTCACAGATTGCTGGTAGGTGAATATTGATAACTATGTATTCTGATGATTTGCTCTTGTTGGATAATCGGTCACTAATGCTTGCATTTAGTGGTATTAAACTAAGAAGTTTTTTTTATTTTTTTTATTAATACTTAGAAGACAGGTATTTTATTTGTTTATTTGGGACAGATGCCACATAGTTTTTGTCTGCACATAGGTTCGGATTAACAAATGTTTTTTTTGTACAGCTAATTAGGACGTACACTGCATTAAACGTGTAACTGGTGAAACAGATGAGTAATCTGAAATTTAAAGTAGATTTGAAGAGTTTCAATCAATATCCTGCTACGTTCTCATTTCAGTGTGTATACCAATACAAATGGATGCATTTTCTTTCAGGTGTAGCCTTTCATCACTATTTAACAGGTGAATGGTGGCTGTATGATCTGAAGGTCTTTGCCAATTTACTTGTGGATGGTAATTGACTCTAAAACCTGACTGTGGCTACAGAAAAGCACAATTCCTCCACATAATCTACTTAGTAGCTGCAATGAAAAACCTGATCTCATACTCTTTGTCAATCATTGTGAGCTGAGAGTTGCTGAGAAATTGTTTAGATGAATACACAAACGGATTTATGATCTAATGCTCTGTAAACTGATCTACAGCACCAGCACAATTAAACAGATCACCCTCCAGCTAGGTGAAGATGGTTTACTTTCTATTCCAGTGTTAAAAAATTAAAGAGTTATTAGATTAATGATGAAACACTCTCTGCAGGGTCATCCCATATTTTGTTGTTCTTTAACTTACCCCGTTTTTGTTGGCCCCAGGATACTACACACTTTACTCCTCCCAACCAATGTAGAGTGCTTGTGCTTTCCTTTGTAAACATGATAAAATTGGCATACACCTAATGTGAACTCTAGATTTACTTATAAATCCCTATTGGGCTGCTGCACTCATCGTGCCACTCACTAAAATAACACTGTAGAACATCTCTTCAGGCAAGCCCCTACAGTCTATATATGCAGTTACTACCATTTCAACCTAGCTAAATAAACTATTTTCCAGGCCTAAACCTTTCCTTTTAATACATAAAGGTCACCCCAAGGTAGGCCCTAAAAGCCCATAGGAAAGGAAACATAGGCCCTCATTCTGACCTTGGCGGTCTTTTCGCAAGACCGCCGAGTTACCGCCGCGGTGAAGACCGCCGACCGCGGCGGTGTGCCGCTGTGCGCATTCTGACCGCTGGGAGCGTTCCGCCGGAAAACCGCCAGCAGCCACACTGGCGGTCGGCGGGAAAGTGGAGACTGGTCAACCTCCACCGCCACGCCAGCAGAACACCGCCCACAGAATTACGACCCACATATCTGTGTGGCGGTCTTCTGTTGGCGGTCTTCTGTTGGCGGTCACGTCCCTATGGCTCCCGTCGCCTCCCGGAGGACCAACGCACAAGGTAAGTTGATCGTCCGTGAGGGGAGGGGGTGGGGGGGTGTTGTGTGATGTGGGCGTGCATGGGGGTGTGCGTGTGAGTGTGTAGAGGGGGTGTGTGAGTGCGTGTATGCGGGCGGGGGGTGCTGCTGTGTCTATGGGTAATGTGTGCTGTTCGGCGGGTGCGCATGTCGGCATGTATGTGTGCGGGTATGTGTCCCCGTTGTGTATGTGTGTGTAGGGGGGGTGTATATGTGCATGTTGGGGGTGTGTGCATGTCGGGGTACATGTATGTGCATGTCGGGGTGGGGGTGGGGAGGGGGTTCGTACCACCTCTGGGGGGTGGCAGGGGGGTGGAGGGTGTGGGGGGAGGACTCGGGTGGGTAGTGGGGGGTGGGGGAGACCCCTATCAGTGCCAGGGAAGGAATTCCCTGGCCCCGATAGTGCTTACCGCCATGGTTCGCACGGCGGTTCCCGCTCGCAAGAAACCGCGGCGGTAGGCAGGGTCATAATACCCTTGGCGGTCTTGGGACGACCGCCGGGCCGGAGTGCGCAAACTCCAGCCCCGCGGTCATGACCGCCGCGGCGGTCGGAGTGGAGAAGTAGCGGTCGGTCGCGGCGGGGACCGCCGCGGTCAGAATGCCATTTTTAATACCGCCGGTCTGTTCGCGGTCCGACCGCCGTCTCTCCGCCGACCGCCAGGGTCAGAATGAGGGCCATAGTATTTAAAAAGTATGACATGTAGATTTAAAGATCTAGGAGGCATATTTATACTCTGTTTGCACCGAATTAGCGTAATTAGTTTTTTACTCTAATTCGGTGCAAAAATAACCCCATAGTTATACTTTGGTGCTAGACCTGTCTAGCGCCAAATTTCTGAAGTTAAAATCATTTTTTGGAAGTGGAAACCTACCTTGCCTTAATGAGATGCAAGGTAGGTGTTCCGGAGCAAAAAATGACTCTATGGCCTTAACGCTATATTTATACTCCAGTGCCAAAATCTTGCTTTGCCCCATTTTTTAATGCCTGGGTCAGGGCATGGTGAACACCATGGAATAAGCCCACAGGGGCCCTCCCCAGGACCCAGGGACATCCCCACCCATACCAGAGGGACATCGGAGGATGGGGGACCCCATCCCATGCAAGTACAGGTAAGTATTTTATTTAATTTTTTAAAGTGCTATTGGGGGCCCTGAAATGGCCCCCCCTACATGTCTCTGGGTGCATTGGCCATGCCCAGGGGACCCTGGTCCCCTGTGCTGGCCATTGGGGTGGTGGGCATGACTCCTGTCTTTTCTAAAACAGGAGTCATGTGGTATGGATAGTTTTGCATCAGATAATGACTCTAGGCAGGTTAGAGTCATTTTCCTTACACTTACCTGGTTAACGCCATTTTTGTTTGCAAAAAACCCTTTTTCCACACTACCAGCCCAATCCAACTAAAGTCATTTTTTGGCCACTAGCCTACCCTTTGCACCGGCTTGCACCATTCCATAAATATGGTGCCCGGCTGGTGCACAGAAATGGTGCAAGCCAGTGCTAAACTTTTTGGTGCAAAACTGAGTTGGTGCAGTTTTGCACCAAAAAGTATAAATCAGGGCCTAAATGTCCTAGCAGTGGAAAAACCTCCAAAGTTCTTTTTCATTGTAGCAAGACAGGCTCTCCTATATGAAAATATGGGGTTATGGTATATTATGAAAACTTATAAAGTTTAATTTCAGTTTGGTAGCAGCTGCAAAACGTATTCCAGCACTTAGTTTAATAGTAACTTAAAATCCAACTTACTTGCAAGTCAGATAATATATTACTGTCTTGAAAATGACACTTTTAGATAGCTGTCCTTTTCCTGCCTAAAGCAAATGTGCCTTTCTGCCAGTGTCCAGTGTCACCTGACAGGTGGAAAAAGGCTTGGGTGTGGAAAGGTGTTTTTATTCTTTGAGCAAGATTGCCTAGGGGTTGTGCCCAGTCCCACTCTGAGCTTCAACGAGTGTCTACTCTGTCACTGGCATATGTAGCTCACACCTGGGCCTGCCTCCCCTTGTCTTCCTAGCCAGCTTCGCTCCAAACCTACTGGGGGGGGGAATTTGCCCTAAAACTGACTTGAAATGACCACACAGTAGGGTTGCTCATTATTATAGCAATACTTCTGGATGGGCACAGCATGCTCTGACCAAGGGAAGAAGGGTTCTTCCATGTTGGGTTTAGGTGGAGAAGGGTACAGTGGGAGAGCGCACAGTAAACCACACAACAAGTTATGCAAAAGTGGGTAGAGTGACCCCCTGGGATCTTTTATCCCATATGTAAGGGAGTGGCCATGAGGTTTTCCACAGGCTGGCACTAATCAAAAACTTGGCATCCTCAATACCCTTCTCAGAAAACCCCTTGACCTGTGAATGAGAAGAAACTCTTCCCTACTTTCTGAATCCTGTTTGAGTGCTGAATAAAAACGTTGTATTACCTTTGGTTATGCCTCACAGCTCTGTGCCAAGCTACAAGAGGGTTAAACACAGGTTTAATTACCAAATTTAGTGGTTCACCCTCACCAGGATTGTGATTATTATTCAAAGTGGGCTCTCACATCCCTCAAATAATATTTCAAATTCTTAATATTATAATAATACTTTAAAACTTGAAAGGGATTGAGATCAGCTGTCGGGGTATACAACATGCTTAAACAGTATCTTCTACCAAAGCAGATTCCTAGGTGTGACCTTCTCATTACAAGACAAACCTGTAGTGGTTTTTGAATGTTTATGGTCACTACAATATGTACTGTCAACATTACTTTGTGATCAACACAATTTTACCTGGTGTGGTGTCAAACTTATATTTGGTATGGTAATTGTGCATTCTCTGTATTGCAAAATGTTATAGTTCCGCAAAAGGCAAATAAGTGTAACCTGGGGTGAGGAGAATATTTCAAGGTTTGGTGTCTGCAGGCAATAAAATGAATATTCTATTTGACATGGCTCTTCGTAGTGATCCTAAATATATAACCTATTTGGCACATGTATTACTTCCTGTGAATCTATGAATCTGTCCCTGAGCTGATAGCCAAAGCTCACATAATGTGCTGTTACTTCTGTGGGGTCAAACTCCTCTTAATCATCATTGTAAATGTCATTAGTCATCGGTTAAGACCACCATCAAGAGATTAAGACAGCTGCAACTAACTACATGTCATCTTTTTCATGTCACAGCATGAGCTGGCATTTGGATAGTTCAAATTGATTTATTGCAACAACCTAACAGATGAGGTTTAATGGCGCTTCCGTGATAGCCAATCAGTGGTACATGGCTAAACACCTGGACAACCCTGGACAAAATTATTGTCTCTTTGCTGTCAGGCATCCCCACAATGTCAATCAAATAGATGCAGGTACTGACCAATTGTTGCCAAGTCAGTGCTTGCTGAAGAATGGAACTGCAAAATACCATTGTGCTGGAATGTGAATGCAGTCAAGAAGGTGAATCAAGTCAGGAAGAGAAGGGAGGGGAAGAATCAAAGCTGTTTTTGATGTTCAAAGAACTGATGGTATTCAGAATTGGGGAAGAGTCAAGCCAACCAGCTGCATTATTGTGGCACAAGTACATAATCAAAAAAATCCCATAAAATGTTCAACAATTATGCAAATGATGCTGGTGCCTCAGGATACACTATTACAAAAACACTGTCCCTTTTGGTCTTGTTACAAAGTCCTCTTGATGGTTACAAAAGCAAACATTAACAGAATAGTGTGATCAGCAACTTAGACACAATGGGGGTCATTCTGACCTTGGCGGACGGCAGAGGCCGTCCGCCAAGGTACCGCCGTCAGAACACCGCACCGCGGTCAAAAGACTGCGGCGGTGATTCTGAGATTTGCCCTGGGCTGGCGGGCGGCCGCCAAAAGACCGCCCGCCAGCCCAGGGCAAATCAACCTTCCCACTAGGATGCCGGCTCAGAATTGAGCCGGCGGAGTGGGAAGGTGCGACGGGTGCAGTTGCACCCGTCGCGTATTTCAGTGTCTGCTTGGCAGACACTGAAATACTTTGTGGGGCCCTCTTTGTGGGGCCCCTATCCATTGGCATTGGCATGGGCACGGCAGGGGCCCCCAGGGGCCCCGCGGCACCCCCTACCGCCATCCTGTTCCTGGCGGGAGAACCGCCATGAACAGGATGGCGGTAGGGGGTGTCAGAATCCCCATGGCGGCGGAGCGCGCTCCGCCGCCATGGAGGATTCTGACGGGCAGCGGAAAGTCGGCGGTACACCGCCGGCTTTCCGCTTCTGGCCGCGGCTGTACCGCTGCGGTCAGAATGCCCGGCAGAGCACCGCCGGCCTGTTGGCGGTGCTACCGCCAACCTCCGCCATGGCGGTAATTACCGCCGGGGTCAGAATGACCCCCAATATGTAATTACTCAAGAGGTAGCTGTGAAGATACCCTTCAGTAGGCAATGCAGCACAGAGTGACATCTGCAATTGGTCATGTTTATGTGGACATTCTTGGGTCCCATCAGTGCACGCCTTGTTAGTGAGAATTGTCTCTGTAGCATAGCCTATTGATAATTTTTACAAACAAGCCAGTAACCCTTATATTCATAGTAGCCCACATTCAATTCACCAAGCTGAACAATTATATTTACTATCATAAACTATTATCTTACTAGCTGTTTGTACAACCAGCAGGGGTAGAAAAGTAAGAGGAATGTGCACTCTATTAGTAGGTGAAATGCTAAGTATGAGCTATTTGGGTGAATGTGGTGAATGAATGGCAGTGCTGCCAGAATACTCCAAATGACTCATGAACACCGAGGAAAACTTGGGTGGCTGTGGTGAATGGAAGGCTGTGCTCCCATAATAAGCCTAGAGAGTCATCAAGACATGTTGAGTGATGGGATCTGGGTACAGAGGAACTATGCATCCTCACTGATCCTGTGAAGGAAAGATGGACAACACAGAAATGTAGAATCCTGAGAGTGTTGATCTTTTTCATTTTAATATGCAAGTAATCAGCACAGGGGCTTTTGTTACAGAAGGTATAGAAAAATGGAAAATGTTTTGTTTTAGATATTTTCTCGTTGCTGAAAAATATTTGCTGATGCTGCTTCAATTTCCTATTAAGAGTATTAAGAGTTCCACGGGGCAAGCGGAATATTCACCATATGTCAATATGCTCTCTTAATTCACAACACATTTTCAGTATAATCACATTGACAGTAGTATTTTTGAAATAATCCAGCAAAACACTTCTCAAATTGTATACATATTGCCTAGTGGTGCCGTGCCATGCAGTCGCATAGCAAGAGGGTGATATTGATTGATATTGCAGGACTCCCAATTACCAGCAGAAGAAAAGCCTGATAGTTTAAAACCACTAAGGAAAAGGTCAAGGATAACAAATAAAAGTGGAATTGTGAAAAGCGTTTGCACATACTTTCATTCTGTGTTATTGGAGTGTAAGAAAAATTCTTAGAAAAGAAGAGAAAAATATGATCTATTTATCTTTTTCAATTCTTAAATTAATACTGTTCTCATGCAGCTGCAGGTCCTGGAAGTTGAATTGACGAAAGCTCATGTGTTTTGCATTGTGGTGCCCAATTTTCATAAGGAGGGGCTTTTACAGGACACAATTAAATTTTAGGACCTGGTTTTGTTTTCATATTTGGTATCTAGGGGAACATGCATGTTACTCTCACCTCTAAAACCACTGGCTCCTTTCTGGGTTGTTATCTTAGAGCAACCACTGCACTGAAAATCATTCATCTGGTCTCATTTTCAGTTCTTCAGAAGTCATGGTTTAGACCCAGTAAGGAGGATTACACATTGGCGGTCATTCTGACCGCGGCGGGCGGCGGTCGCCGCCCGCCATGCGGTCACCGCCGAATGACCGCACCGCGGTCAAAAGACCGCGGCGTCCATTCTGGCTTTCCCACTGGGCCGGCGGGCGACCGCTAGAAGGCCGCCCGCCGGCCCAGCGGGAAACCCCCCTCAACAATGAAGCCGGCTCCGAATGGAGCCGGCGGAGTTGTAGGGGTGCGACGGGTGCAGTGGCACCTGTCGCGATTTTCAGTGTCTGCAAAGCAGACACTGAAAATCATTATGGGGCCCTGTTAGGGGGCCCCTGCACTGCCCATGCCAGGGGCCCCACGACACCCGTTCCCGCCATCCTGTTCCTGGCGTTAAAAGCAGCGCCGCCATGGAGGATTCCCTGGGCCAGGGGTAAACCGGCGGGAAACCGCCGGTTGCCCTTTTCTGACCGCGGCTTTACCGCCGCGGTCAGAATGGCCCAGGAAGCACCGCCAGCCTGTTGGCGGTGCTTCCGCGGTCCCCGGCCGCCAGGGTCGTAATGACCCCCATTATCTGGTAAGTAACACACATCTGGTCATTTTTGCTATTTCATATTTTCAATTAAAATTTAACAAATTGACAATGTCAATGATTAGAAAGAGGCCAACAATAGTATTTAGGATCACAAAATCTGTTGCTTCATTCTGAGCATAATGGTGCAATTATACCAGGATATTGGTATTTCCCAGATGCAGCATTACCTCTATGAGGCTCATGCTCTTTAATTAAAAAAACTGATGGTAGGCATTCCATAATCCATGTGCATCTTTACATCTATGTGTATGCAGGTGTATTTGTGAAGTGCAAACCTACCTACAAACCAAAAAAGGTTTGTATAGAGGTTGTAGTAGAAGAGAATAGATAAGGTATATATCAGGTTGACTATGAGTGAAAGTGAGCAAGGTACAAAAAGAAGAGAGACATAAAACTGGAGCGTTCCTCAAAAGCAATCCAGAATCCACAGAGGGTATGAGATGTGTTTGTGATACTGCTGTTAGAAGCGGTGACAACAAAGACAATGGGGGTCACAGGGTCGGCGGGAGCACCGCCAACAGGCTGGCGGTGCCCCGCAGGGCATTCTGACCGCGGCGGTTTGGCTGCGGTCAGAAGAGGAAAACCGGCGGTCTCCCGCCGGTTTTCCACTGCCCAGATGAATCCTCCATGGCGGCACAGCTTGCTGCGCCGCCATGGGGATTCAGACACCCCATACCGCCATCCTGTTCCTGGCGGTTCGCCCGCCAGGAACAGGATGGCGGTATGGGGTGTCGTAGGGCCCCTTGGGGCCCCTGCAGTGCCCATGCCAACGGCATGGGCACTGCAGGGGCCCCCGTGAGAGGGCCCCACAAAGAATTTCAGTGTCTGCTTTGCAGACACTGAAATTCACGACGGGTGCAACTGCACCCGTCGCACCTTCCCACTCCGCCGGCTCCATTCGGAGCCGGCTTCCTCGTGGGAAGGGTGTTTCCCACTGGGCTGGCGGGCGGCCTTTTGGCGGTCGCCCGCCAGCCCAGTGGGAAACCCAGAATAACCGCAGCGGTCTTCTGACCGCGGTGCGGTATTCTGGAGGGGGGAACTCTGGCGGGCGGCCTCCGCCGCCCGCCAGGGTTAGAATCACCCCCAGTGTGTTGTGCAATTTTACTCACATGTAGACCTACTAATGCAACTAGGTATAACTCTCCACTTTTTTGCTATTTACATTTCCTACAAACAATTTACAGTTGTACAGTTATTACCATTAACTTTGTACCTCTTGGTGGTGATCTCTGCCACTGAGGTCAAGAACTCCTAATAGGAAAGCATATTATTTTCTCAAAACAAAATATATTTCAATAATTTTAAATGTATAATAGAAATGCAACATAATGAAAAATAATTCATAATAATGTGGAACTGATAACATAAAATGTTACTGCATCTAAATTCCTCAAATTAAATGTGTAGAATATGCCTATGAAATAATTACAATGCTTTAATTGAATTTTGAAATATTACCTGCTTAAAAATGAACACCTTCATTAGCAACATTATTCGTTATTATTTATAGTAAACTTGGTCACAGATATGTAACTAGTTATTTTAAATACTTTTATATTTTGAAAAATAGGTTAAAAAGTTAAATTTATTTTTTAAATAAAATGAATCATCACATGTCTAAAAATTAAAAGTTATCAAGAATTATACCTATCATAATTTATTCCTATTACTATTTAAATACCTAATATTCAGCAGATATAGTTATATAACATAACTCTAACTCCAGACCCCCCCGTGCACAGGTTTGTCATGAATGATGTAATTTCAGGTGTTGCAGTGATGTTATCAATGATGTGGTAGAACATGTCATGAATGATGTAATATGTGAATTAATTAGCAGTGCATGGAGAGCTGTGCCCAATGTGGAGTTCAGCCCAACCCAGTGGGTGCCCAACCCCCTGTCTCACACAGCATTCATTCGTGAATGGCATGAACTTCGGCAAAGCAACTGACCTGCAGTCAGGTTTTGGTCCCAACTCCCTGGTAGGTGCCTACCGCCTTTGACTTACATGGCTTTCGGCAAGGCTGACCATGTCATTTATCAATATAAAGAGTATCATTGTCAGTAAGCCCGACCTACAAGCTTTGTCTAATGTTCAAAAGACCAAAATATAAAAAGCATTTGAAATACAGTTTTTATCAGGGCAACATATATAAAGCGGATCTACTGTTTGTCAGAAAGTCACCAATAACTATACTCAAATGTGTATTTTATAAATTCACACATTACAATGTTTGACATAAAATATTTTCAAAAAAGCATTAAAAAATTAAATGCATCTTTTTTAACAATTTCCAGGCCACAAAGTGCAAACCAACCACAAAAGATCCCTGCACTCCACCTGAAGAGCATGCATCTCCAGTTTAGAGTGCTTAAGAAAATATCATGAGCTGTACTGGGGTAATGGATTTAAATACTCAAAAACCTCCTATGTTTGTTTAAATGTTGCTGGGGGGCTGCTGCACTTCTTGAAGCCCTCCACAACATTCACAAAAATGTTTGGTGCTGCCCCTGTCCCTTCTATAGGCACCACAAGGATACACTGCTTAGAGCAGTGAATAATACATGAGAAGCTGTTGCTGCTTATTTGCTATCCCTTCTTCGTTTAATGGATGTCATGGTCCCCACACTTTACATCAACATTGGGACCACAGGGGCAGCCCCATGGCCACGGCGCCCCCTGCTGGCACCCCAGTCAGCACCCATCCTCGGTGCTGGTGGTGCCAGCTTCATCACTTTGCTCCTTCCTGTGCAACGTATTTCTCTGCTCCCACTGGGTGGGAGAAAAGGTGTGTTTTCAACCTACGAGAGGTTGGAAATTCCCTGCCCCATTGGCCTAGGGGGGCAGGTCATCCCTAACCTGCTCTTTACATGTTTTACTTTGATCTTTTTACAAGACAAGGTACTGAGGGGGTCATTCCAACTTCGGCGGGCAGCGGAGGCCGCCCGCCAAAGTTCCCCCGCCAGAAGACCGCACCGCGGTCAAATGACCGCGGCGGTCATTCTGACTTTCCCGCTGGGCGGGCGGGCTGGCGACCGCCAAAAGGCCGCCCGCCCGCCCAGCGGGAAAGACCCAGCAACGATGAAGCCGGCTCCGAATGGAGCCGGCGGAGTTGCTGGGGTGCGACGGGTGCAGTGGCACCCGTCGCAATTTTAAGTGTCTGCTAAGCAGACACTGAAAATCATTATGGGGCCCTGTTAGGGGGCCCCTGCACTGCCCATGCCAGTGGCATGGGCAGTGCAGGGGCCCCACGACACCCGTTCCCGCCATCCTGTTTCTGGCGATAAGAACCGCCAGGAACAGGATGGCGGGAAGGGGGTCGGAATCCCCATGGCGGCGCTGCTTGCAGCGCCGCCATGGAGGATTCCTATGGCCAGGGGAAAACCGGCGGAAAACCCGCCGGTTTCCCTTTTCTGACCGCGGCTTTACCGCCGCGGTCAGAATTGGCCAGGAAGCACCGCCAGCCTGTTGGCGGTGCTTCTGCGGTCGTTGGCCCAGGCGGTCCATGACCGCCAGGGTCAGAATGACCCCCTGAGTCCTTTAGTCCTAAAATGGTTGCCACCACATGTTTGCTGATGTGCTGGCAGCCAATCAGATCTTATCTTTTGTACTGTCAGATCTGCGTCTCCTCCATGGCATGATGAATACATATACTTTTAAGCTTAATTTACAACAACCTGCTAAACAGATATTCAACATTCACAAAAAAGCATGCTTTCTGGGTAAAGATCTAGATTTCAGCCAAATTTGGTATAATTCCCTTCAGCCACTTTGGTTGTAGCTGTGTCACATTTGTCTTTGGAAAACTAAATGGGAAAACATGTTTTGGGATGCCCATTTTTCTCACCTCCGCTTGACGGATCACTCCAAAACATTCAAGGAAGGAGTTGAGGTGGATGAACATTTTTTTAAAGTTACATGAAGATGCTTTTTCTTTGGAAACCTGGTCCTAACTCCTCAGACATAAATTTGTTAGCAGCTTTTTTAGCAGGGGAGTAATATTGTTAGATTACTGCTTTATACACTACAATTTCAATTACAATTGAAATATATGAATGGAGCCTAGTGTTCAGAAATGGATATCTATTTCACTCTCTAAGCTCTATTACGTTTGAACTTTGAGTCTCGCAGCATGGTTAAAGTAGGATCAGATCATTTTAACTGCTTTTAAATAGGGTTTGGGATATCAAATACTGAAAAATGTTAATCATAGTGCCCATTATTCTCATAAGCAGATATTTCCAGATCTCATTTGTCATTTAAATATTCACAATTGCAGAAATTAACAGAGCACATTTTTAAAGTTGATTTTCATCTTAATTTTTAACAGCAAATGTTTCACCTTAAGCAACAGATGAACATACTTATGCACATAATATACCATTTTGTGACAGTTCTACTAATTTTGTGACTATTTCTGTTTCCTTCACATAAGAAACTATTGATCTAACTACAGACCAGATTTACTAAGCATTTTTATGGTTGCAAACACTCCAACTCCGCATTTCCAAGTGTGAACATGCTTTTTTTAGATAAACGAATCCAATATTAATATTTAAAAAAGATTTCCTGTCTTCTGAATTGGGATTGTGAATGGATAATCTTGAAGGAGTGTTGTACTCATCCCTTCCAAATACCAAATCAGTATACTATGAATCAATGTTTTCAACCAAAATCTTGTCACAAAATATTGAAAATATGCCAAGACCTCAAAGGAGGTAGTTACCCATTCCCATTTGAGATTTTAAAAAAATATGTTTCTTAGGGAGTAGGCAGTGGCCTGCATTTTTTATTTATTTAAATACAATCACAGACATAGGGCCTCATTACGAGGTTTAAGACCGCGAGACTCGCAGTGGCGGTGAGGACCACTGCTGCTGTGGCGGTCCCACCGCCAGATTAAGACCCTGGCAGTCAGACCACCATGGTTCTGACATCTGCATAGGCATCAGTGATCCCGATGGGTTGAGGGCAGGTGGAGGTCATAATTCACCAAGACAGCGCTGCATGCAGCATTGCCCTGCAGAGTACGACCTCGTTTTCCTCCAGCCTTTTAAAGGCAGTTTCACCGCCATTAAAAGGCTGGTGGAGAAGAGGTGCAGGGGGCCATGTAGGACCCCTGCACTGCCCATGCACTTGGCAAGGGCAGTAAGGGGGCCCCTGCCCAACACCATAACAATGTTAGCAGACCGTGAACATTGCAAAGGTGCTGGTGCACCCTGCCGCAGCAGCATTCCTGCTGGCTTGATTACGAGCTGCTGTCTGTTTTCTGCTTGGCTGATGGGCGTAAACCTTGGTTTCTGCCCGTCAGCCTAGTGGGATACACCTAATCGATCCTGTGGGGTGGTCGCCACTATGGTGGCAGCCACCCTGTCGGGAGTTTGGTGGACGGGCTATCTCATCCGCCAAGCTCAAAATGAGGCCCATAAATTCTGCTGACTCCAGCAGGTCACCATCCTGTGACAGCCTTCAATCACAGTGAGTCACAATTTGCAGCATACCTCATTAGTATCTATGAACTAGATTGGAATGTTACCCACTCTATGCCAGAATTTTATGAACCCTTCTGATTAGTATGTATATCGGTTCGTGAAAATCTTTACTGGTCGTTAAAATACCTATTGCTATTGCCATGTAGGTTCTCATTATCCTAACGAGGCTACTGGATTCAGGCGGCAAAGTCACCTGCATTGTCGGGTACTAAGTACAATTTCACACCATGTGATGCCTGTGGGCTAATCCGGGTTTTCCGGCTAACTAGCAGTCTGGCATTCTCTATCGCTAAAGAAGACCTCATTCATGCCATTGAAGCATTTGTATGAGAAGGGAAGCTCTCACTCCTCATGTATTTATCTATCTCTCAGCCTTTCATATCTGCCTGCTGGAATGTTTCAAGCAGGATGTAAATTGAAGTGTTAAAATAGGCTGATTTATAACCCTGTATAACAGCCATTCAGCAGAAAGTATTTCAGCCACAGTAAAAGGCAACTTTTTGAATTACTCGATGTTACGCATGACATAAGTAAATTCCTTCTTGCACATTATTTGTTGTTGTTGCGTTAAATTAAATGTTGAAAATATGTCCCTTGTGCCAATGTGTTGCCAGGGAATGCGACCTTTCTTCAATGTTTGTAGTGTCCAACCTAACTGCATAATGGACCTAAGCTGACTCTGTCCGAGATGTAAAGAAGATACGTCACTCTGTACTATGTCTATTGCTGAAGATACAATGTCATTTAAAGTGTATATCCGGTCAGACAAGGTGTTAATACTATTGTCTCCAACGGCTAATGTTTTCTGTAAATTTTCCTGATCAATTTGCCTTAACCGGGCAGCCGCTTCTTGTTGAGAAAGTTTCCAAATGTCATTATACACTGCATGTAAGTAGCGCTTTCTGTATTGTCTACTGGGGCGTAACAGGAAATCCTGTAAATCTGTTTTGTTAAACAAGAAACTGAGGTGTTCTTTAACAGCATCTAGTGAGGAACTTTTCAATCATTGCTGTCATAGTTTCCCTACACTGTATGTTGTCACTATATCTGAGCGTTCTGAGGACACATTGCAAGGGTTTGATCTAGTTGTTCTAAAACTGGAAATTAGAATAAGTGCATGGCACCCATTGGTGTATACAGGCCACAATAACCACCCACCAGAATGTGAAAGTGATGTGTTAAAATTTCTGTTCTGGACCCATTCATCGAGCTGATCTTCAGAAGCATTTATATACTTTTGCCATTTATAAAATTTTGCAGGGGTGGGAATGTTGGGTGCATTCAATTCCTTAGTCTTAGCCAAGCCTAAACATCTTGTTCGTTGTACAGTTGTATTTAAAAATATCATTTGAACACGTATCAGGCAGGCTCTAAATAAAGCTTCCTTTCCCGATATTTAACATTTTTTTGTTCCCCACACACTTTTCAACTTTAACCAATATTCATAGCCTTCAATAGCTAACTGGTAAACAAATGAATCAGAGAAAATTAATTCTGTATCCGTCAATAAAACATGATGACTTTCCATCACTGGCAATATAAAATAATATGACTCAGCGTTTTCAACATTGTACTCAGAGAAATATGCAAATTTTTCAATATATGTTTTGGAACTACCCAGTGCTGGAGTTGGATAGTGTTCCAATCAACTTCTGGAAAAGTGACGCAGGAATGAAATGTTCCTGTTCTATAGGCTGGATGAGCATCAACAACAAATGTGACTTGACCCCCCCTGGGCCATTAGGCCATTTGCCAATAAGTGTGCACTAATCACCTGAATTGTGGGGTACTAAGTACAATTCCACAACATGTGACGCCTGTCGGCCTAATTTGGTTTTTCAGGCTACCTGGCAGTGCTTCATCTCTGTCCAAGAACAGGGATGATTGAGGCAACCAGGCGCATGCAAGGAAACACTCCTCAGGGGAATCGTGGTCTATCAGATCTCATCCCTTTCTCTCAGTTACATTAGCCTCACACAGGCGAAGACAAACAGAGGCAGAATGTAATTCAATAAGGATTTATTGAAGTAACTGCATCTTCGATAAAATGACATGTATTGCAATAACTAGGATGATAAAAGACAATAGAAGCAGAGTTGTGACAGGGAGAGTGAAACACAAAAACAGTCCAACCATACTGTCACTAGGAGTGATATATATAAAGAGACACCGTCCCCATGCAAAGACATTCAGTAATCAGCATGCAATCATGGTCATCTGGCTGGAATCTCTCTCTAACGTGTATGGGACAAAGGAGCGTTTTTATCATAAAACAGTTGATATTCTAAGAAAAGGTCCCCATGTAGGATATGTGTGTTTCTGTGAATGTTGGCGAAACAGCATACCACTTTTACCAGCAACCACTTTGGAGATGTGGTTGGAGCAGTACCACTGGCCTGCTCTGCCTCCCGTAGCACCACCCGTAAGTAGAGCCCTCGTTCCTCTGAACTCCTGACCTCTGTCAGGAGTTCGAGGCCATCCTCCACCCGCAGGCTTCTGCCTGTGCCTCATCCCTGGTGTCTAGTGGTGACCTCTGCTTTCCTACTAGGCTGCCCTCTGCCTCTCTCCCCCTTTTTCTGCTTCAGTCTCTGTGTGCTTTCTCTTCCATGTTTGTCCCTTTTGTACACTCTTTCCTTGTATTTCTCTCCCCTCACTCCACTCTCTCTCTCTCACTCTCACTCCTCTCTCTCTCCCCCCCACTGGTGCTGCCCTTGCAGCCCCACCCCCTCCTCTCTCTCATGCTGCATTCCCCTTTTTTTGCACCGTTTTTCACCCCCTGCTCCCGCCTCCCAGCTGTCATCTCCTCACCCCTCCCTACATAATAGTGGATGCTGTGCAGCCGTGCCGCTGACACGCCAGAGGTACGACAAAGGCAAGCCTGTCTGCGCCTGTCCGTGCCTGGAGCGTGCCCAGCACCGGAACACCTGGTTCTCGCCCCCCCCACCGTCGCAACACTCGACTCGCTATGATGCCACCACCCTCCATGAGCTCAACCCTGATCGCTCATCCACCTGCCATCAAGCTAACCCACAGCTCACCCATGGACCCTTCTCCTGCCGGAACTGCACCTTCACCAGCCTCCACGCCAGCGACCCACCAGCCAAGACAGGATGCAACCACCTCAGATGCATCCTACTCAACACTCGCTCTGTCCACAAACATGCAGTCAAACTCTGGAATCTACTTGACTCAGCCTCCCCAGACATTGCCTTCCTGACCAACACCTGGATGAACACCTCCTCAGTGCTTGATATCGCCACAGCCATCCCGGACAGCTACAAGATCACCCGCAGGGATGCACCAACGGACCAGGAGGAGGCATCACCATCGTCCACAGGAAAACCCTCAGAATTACGACCAGCATCGAAGACACCCTCAGCACCGCCAAACACCTGCACTTCCAGATCCACACCGATCCAAACACCACCCTCAGCTGGACCCTCATTTACAGACGCCTTGGTCCCCAACAGCAGTTCAGCGACTCTATCTCTGACATCATCAGCACACACGTCCTCGCATCCACAGACTACATACTCCTCGGGGACCTGAACTTCCACCTCGAGAACACAAACGACAATAACTCCACCACCCTGTTCGACAACCTCGCCAAACTCAGCCTCAAGCAGCTCATCACGACACCCACCACTCCGCAGGACACATGCTCGAAACCATTTTCTTCACAAGCAAACACGTCTCCCTCAGCCGCACTACCGAACTCCACTCGACTGACCACCGCTGTATCCACTTCTCCTTCAAGAAACCCATAACACACCATCACCTGCAATGGATTCCCACCACAGATGGAACAAGGTCACCAAAGACAAGCTGATCACCACCCTCTCCCGGAAAGCACCTATCGACACCGCTGACAACAACACAGCAGCCTGCAACCTCAGACAGTGGATCGACGACTGTGCCAACACTCTTACCCCTATCAAGAAACCCTCTAACAGACACACTGACTGAAAGGCCTTCTAGTTCACCACCAACATCCAAGAATCCAAGCAAACATGCAGAAGACTTGAGAAAAAGTGGTGCCAAGAACAGACAATGGACAAGCACACAACCCTCAAGAACGCCATCTGCCGACACCACCAACACATCTGAACCGTAAAAGGAACCGCCTTCAAAGAACGCATCGGCAACAACGCACACAGCTACAAGGAGCTTTTCAACATCGTGAAGGAACTCTACAACCCCGGCTCCAACTTCAACGACATCCCGCCATCACAAGACCTCTGCGACTCCCTAGCCACCTTCTTCTACTGCAAGATCACAGACATCCATGACAACTTCAGTACCCAGACCCCCGTCAATCACTAACACCACAGACTCACAGCCCACCAGCCTCCTGCTCTCCTGGACCCACGTCAATGACGACAACACCATCAAAACCATGAACACCATCCACTCAGGCCCACCATCCGACTCCTGCCCTCACCACATCTTCCAAAGCAAACTCCGTCATCTCACCACAACTCCGGAAGATCGTCAACAGTTCCTTTGGGACCGCCTCATTCCCGGAGAGCTGGAAACATGCAGAGATCAATGCCATCCTCAAGAATCCCAAGGCGGATCCAGAGGACCTCAAGAACTTCTGGCCCATCTCCCTGCTCCCCTTCCCAGCAAAATTGTCAACAACCAACTAACCTGTTTCCTCGAGGAGAACAACACTCTGGACCCATCCCAATCTGGATTCCACAGCAACCCCAGCACTGAAACCACCCTCATCCCTGCCACCGATCTTAGGATCATACTTGACAATGGCGAAACCACGGCCCTCATCCTGCTGGACATCTCAGCTGAGTTCAACACCGTCTGCAACCACACCCTATGCACATGCCTCAATGATGCAGGGATCCACGACAGAGCCCTGGACTCGATCACCTCCTTCCTCAGTGTTAGAACTCAGAGAGTCTGTCTCCCTCCATTCTGCTCTGGAGCCACCAAAATCATCTGCGGCATACCCCAGGCATCGTCCCTCAGCCCGACCCTCTTTAACATCTACATGGCGCCACTCGCAAACATCGCCCGATCTCACAACCTCAACATCATCTCATACGCTGATGACACCCAGCTGATCCTCTTCCTCACCAAGGGCCCTGCCACTGCCAAAACCAACCTCCACAAAGGAAGGAAGGCCATTGCCGAATGGATGAAGAACAGCTGCCTGAAACTGAATTCTGACAAAAGTGAGGTCCTCATCCTCGGCTCCTCCGTCTCTGCATGGGATGACTCCTGGTGGCCTGCCACACTGTGAACCGCACCTACACCCACCGACCACGCACAAACCTGGGATTCATTCTGGACTCATCGCTATCAATGACCCATGAAGTCAACAACGTCTCTTCCTCCTGCTTCAACACCTTCGGCATGCTTTGGAAGATCTACAAATGGATCCCCACAGAAACCAGAAGGACGGTCACCCAAGCCCTCGTAAGGAGAAAACTGGACTACGGCAATTCCCTCTAAGCAGGAACCACAGCAAAAGACTGCAACACATACAGAACACCTCTGCATGCCTCATCCTTGACATCACCCCCCCACAGCCACATCACAGCTACTTGAGAGACCTGCACTGGCTCCCTGACCCGACAGCTTAGCTCCTCTGACCTTGCCCTCACCTCCGTCCAACGCATCCACAGAACAACTGCTGGCAGCAGATCGTTCTCCCATCTCGCCGCCAAGATATGGAACACTCTTCCCACCTACCTACGACAGACACAGGACCTACTTACCTTTAAGAGACACCTCATGACCTGGCTGTTCGATCAGTTGCAGCCCCCCCTCATCAGCACCTTGAGACCTTCACGGGTGAGTAGTTTGCTTTACAAATGCTTTGATTGATTGATTGATTGATTGAGCAACCCTATCAGACAACAGCCTTGAGGAAAGCACAATATGAAATGCTAAGAACCTGATACTTTCCTAGGCAAAGGAATAAATAGAGAAAATAAAACAATACCACAAATGTCGCTGATGCTAGAAAAATAAAGCGATGCTGAATAAAATGCAACTTGGCTATAGTGCACAATGGCAGACCTAGTTTGCTTAAATAACGTGTCTAAAATATGTCTAAAATAGCTATACAACACTATATGCATCAGTATTTTGAAACCATTTATTCCTACATCTGTCCCTAATTTACATTAATGTTGTTTTTAGCTAACTAAACATAAATAACATTAAAATCGTGATATAAATAAATAAAAATAAATGTGTATGGCTGGCGGATTTTTCAATGCCATCTAATTCAGTCTGTTTTAACTATCATGGATATAACTAAATGCATTTATAACTAAATTGCCTCACATCTGAAACCATTTTAGAGAACCAATTACAGAGATTGTCACAATTTTAAATCAATGTGCTAATGCACATGTAGCCTTTTCATCAATGTATCCAGTCTGGAAGGATTTCGCTCTAATAAGGAACCTTTTATAACTTGTGCAAGATGATAATATAGGGGGAACGCAGCCAGCTTTTAAATGTTTTCAGAAAGTGTGTTTACATATTTAACTTGCGAGCTAATGTTTGTCTGTCAAAAATGCCAGTTTGCTGAACCCCGCAGAATGCTTTAGTTGTATCCTTAAATGATCTGTACTTTTGACAAGCCAGCTTGTCTCCGTGGAAAAACAGAACCTGCGATGCCAGAAACAACTAACTTGTCTTGTTTTGACCTTCATAATGCTGCCTCTCGTTAGATTGGACACAGTAGCGCCTCAATTATGTGGCTACCCCTGTATACCAACCAAAGCAAATTGGATTTTAGGCAAAAAATATTTTTTGAAAAAGTGTGCTCTCAGTACATTTTTATATGAAATGTACCGTAGATATAGAGCTCAATAAGTTCATATTGGGAACATTTCCCTATTAAAGTAGCAGCATCGAGGTGATAGGCAACAAAATTGTATATTTTTATGTAGGATTAAGGGGGTTATTACAACTTTGGAGGAGGTGTTAATCCGTCCCAAAAGTGACGGTAAAGTGACGGATATACCACCAGCCGTATTACGAGTCCATTATATCCTATGGAACTCGTAATACGGCTGGTGGTATATCCGTCACTTTACCGTCACTTTTGGGACAGATTAACACCTCCTCCAAAGTTGTAATAACCCCCTAAATGTTAAATATAGGCTTGACATTAAATACAACAGTAAAATGTGTCCAGTGTTGCAAATAGAAAAGCATTACTCAACCATACTATAAAGGGAAGATGTGTGACATCACAATAAGGGGCGGAGTAGTGAGAGGCGAAGTTATGAGGAGCAAAGCCTGACAATCAACTATAGATTTACATTAAAAAAAATTCTGACCCCTAAAATAATTGACTCTAAAGATAAAACCAGGAGTGAAAAGGGTACTGAGTGGGGCTTCCTCCACCTGGCACAACATCTGGAATCATAAGCCCCAATCAATTATGCACTCTTACAAGCTTTTGTTTCAATTTTAGGCAGTGATAAGTGCTCCTTGTAAACACAAATGGTCTGAGTGTCAGCAATTGGACTTTATACTAAAGTATATCATAACGCTTTGCTTTACCTTGTGTAGGTAAAGAAAGCCCTACCCAAATGTGATATGTTGGGTCAAATGAGGCACCTCATGAAGATTCCAAGAGAAACAATGATTGGTTCAGTGTCCCAGACTGCTCATCATCGGAATGCTCCTAATACAGGGGTAGACAGTGCAACGCAAATCTGAAGGTGGGTAGGATGGGTGGTTGTCAAAACTTCAATGTATGGCATAGTTTCAGGAAGGAGATGACAGAAATGGTTAATGTTAGTCCAGATGTATTATGTATGGGTATACCTGGATTACTCAGAGTCACATTTTACAAATGTGTGGAAGGAGGCCTGTTTGATTATACTAAGGCACCAAGCACACACTCAATGGGAAGCCTTTACATTCTCACCTTCGCTACCCTTAGAGTCAAGTGCAGAATGTGTACTAGGCCCATTTTGCAGAGACATAGTTGTAGGGATCCCAGAACAAAAATGACTAATTTATGACCGCAACATTAAAAAAAAAAACATAATGGGTTCACAATTGGGACTCTTGTTGCTGAAATAACAAAAGTTTATAGTTACCCAATTCAATGATACTTAGGCCCATATTTATACTTTTTGACGCAAAACTGCGCTAACGCAGTTTTGCGTCAAAAAAATTAGCGCCGGCTAATGCCATTCTGAAGCGCCATGCGGGCGCCGTATTTAATCAATGACGTTAGCCGGCGTTAGCCGCCGGCGCTGCCTGGTGTGCGTGGAAAAAAACGACGTACACCAGGCAGCGCCGGCGTAGGGGAAAATGGAGTTTGGGCGTGAAAACATGGGGCAAGTCAGGCTGAGGCAAATTTTTCGCCTCAACCCGATTTGCGTCATTTTTTTTCACTCCCAACCCCCATTGAAATGACTCCTGTCTTAGCAAAGACAGGAGTCATGCCCCCTTGCCCAATGGCCATGCCCAGGGGACTTATGTCCCCTGGGCATGGTCATTGGGCATAGTGGCATGTAGGGGGGCACAAATCAGGCCCCCCTATGCCACAAAAAAAAAAAAAAATTACTTACCTGAACTTACCTTAAGTTCCCTGGGATGGGTCCCTCCAGCCTTGGGTGTCCTCCTGGGGTGGGCAAGGGTGACAGGGGGTGTCCCTGGGGGCATGGGAGGGCACCTCTGGGCTCCTTCAGAGCCCACAGGTCCCTTAACGGCTGCCTTTTGCAGGCGTTAAAAAACGGCGCAAAAGCGGCCGTACGTCATTTTTTTTGACCCGCCCACTCCCGGGTGTGAATTTTGCCCGGGAGTATAAATACGACGCACAGGCCTCGGAGTCAATTTTTTAGACGTGAACGCCTCCCTTGCATCTAATTAACGCAAAGTAGGTGTCCACGCTAAAAAATGACGCAAACTCCATGGACTTTGGCACTAGATGCGTCTAACGCCAAAGTATAAATATGGAGTTAGTTTTGCGTCGGAATTGCGTAAAAAAAAAAGACGCAATTCTGGCGCAAACGGAGTATAAATATGCCCCTTATTTTTTAAACTTTAGAAGGATGAAAGTCTGAGTGGTCCCATCAAGATTGGGTCTGCCCTGTGCTCCCTTAAACGTGGTCTAATAAGTATCATTTATCATAAATGGTACAGAAGAATTGTTCTCTAAAGGTACCATTATTGAGCCAATCTCTAAACACGCATTTGCA
Source organism: Pleurodeles waltl (assembly GCF_031143425.1). Lineage (NCBI taxonomy): Eukaryota > Metazoa > Chordata > Amphibia > Caudata > Salamandridae > Pleurodeles > Pleurodeles waltl. The sequence continues at coordinate 205,976,016 of NC_090447.1, forward strand.
AAGCCATTAGAGCTCATCTTTCAATGTCTTTAGCCAACCTTTTAGCGTTGTCAATGCTTGTTCCAAGTATTAAGGGGAAAATGCTTGTGGCCGATGCATTTCACCATCCCAAGCCCCTCCCAAATGCCTTCCACCAGATATGATGTGATATGAAAAGAAAAGGAGTGTGAAAGCGCATTTCAAACAAAGGAGCAGTCAAAAGCAAATTCCATGTGCCAGATCTTTCCAAAAAAGTAAAAAATTAAATGGGATGGGGGGTGCCAGAGGAATGGAGGAGCGGACTGAGCAACTTAATTCCCCTGAATGGCTTAGGAGCAGCGATGGAGTTCGAATTAAGAATGTACAAAGATGTGCCGTACAGGAAGGGGAGGGAGAAGTAGTAAATGAGCTGGGGAAGAATAACACACAGAGCCTGGGTGGGAGCAATGTGAAGGCAAAACAGCACACAGGGAGAGAGCAAAAAACATGCGTGCTACCATCGAATGACAAATCAAAAAGAAAAAAGGAATTCTCTGAATGTAAGCACTGGAAGGATATATATCATTCAGTCAAAAGGATAGTAGAGAAGCTAGGCTTCAGAGTAGGGATAAACAGTCATAATCAAGAGGACACAAAGCCCACTCTAAGTGTCGGTTTTTAACACAATAGGCATTTGAACAACAGGGAAATAAAAGCTGTCTGGAGGTGGGACCTACAAACACAATAAATATGTGCCCAGTTATTACAGGCTGGGTACATGGTAAAATGCAGAAGGCAGTTGTTTTGCCAGAAACCTGCTGTCTGCTTGCTGCTTTTTAGGGCGGTCACAAGTAAAGAAAATACTTCTAAAGCCTGATTTAATGGAAAAGCATAATGTTTTTTGCCTACTTTGTGGTCTACCGTGCTGCATTCGATTAGGTAGACCAGTACTTGGCTGTTGACAAAACATATATATGTCTTGGGTATGAAGGGGGTCACTAGTAACTCATTTTATACAACTCAAAATTGGTACCTGGCATAGGTGAATATATCTATCAATTACCAGACGTTTGTAAATACAAATGCACACAGAATATTCTGTCAGTAATACAGGAATATAAAAGTCAGCTATGTCACTTACATGTTTGGCTAAGGAAAATGCAAACAAGATTTTAATACAAATTGGCAAGTATAGGCTGACACATCACTTCATTTATCTGAGTCTTTAAAAGCAGCAGCTAAAGAAATATGGGATACACAGGGCAGCTGGACTTGAAGAAGGTATGTTATGTGTCATGTTATCTGTATATTGGCAATATGTTTTGAGGGTGATTACACTATTTGTGCAATCAAACCATTTCCTGACTGTTTATTTTCACATACAAGGCACTGTTTCTGCCAAAAACAAAAAACAGGAGAAGATTATTTATTGCTCTCCTGGCTGTGCTCACACTACTCTGACCAATGTTGGTGTTCAGAGAGCTTTTGTTCCATTAGTATCTAATTACACCCCCACACTTAGTTTCATAAAAGGGCTTCTACCCATCATATATTTCTGTACTTATGGTATCTTCTTACACTTTATTTCCTTGCTTGGTAATCAAAGTAACACATGTAGGTACAATCAATATATATAGAACTATAGATAGGTTACAGTAAATTACAGGGATGTTTTGTACCAAGGGGCTCTGAGTGACATCAACTAGACAGTGAGAGTGGTCCTTGAATTGTCTATGATGTCTCTTACAACACCAAGGTGAAAAACATCCATGGAATTCAATTGTTACCCATATATCATTCTATATTATTTATGGCCTCTGTGCCAGCACCTCAACTAGAAACATAAAAAAACTACAACCTATCAAGAATGCCAAAGCCAAACTCATTCTGGCCCTACCTCACCGAGAACACATCTCCCAACACCTGAGGACCCTCCAGTGGCTACTGGTCGAGAAGCGAATCCCCTTCGAGCTACTCACCCACACGTACAAGGCCATACACAACGCAGGACACGCCTACCTGAACCACCCCATCTCCTTTCACATCCCCTTAAGATCCCTCCGCTCTGCTTAGATGGCCCTGGCCACATCCCTTGCATCCACAAAACCAGCCCGTAGGATAATCCTTCACCTACAATGCAGGAAAGAGCTGGAACAACCTCCCTCTGCACCTCAGACGAAGCCCGTCGCTCACCATCTTCAGGAAGAACCTAAAGACGGCTCTTCGGATGAAGCTCCTCTCCTCCCCCCAGCACCTTGAAACCCTCACGGGCGAGTAGCTGCACTATACAAAATTGATTGATTGATTAATTGACTGATGGCCTCTAAGATCATCTGCCCCCACTTTCATCTGCTGCCCAATGGCAGAGCGGTAATGGGAGAGACATATATAACCTGACCTTTGTTATGTATCCCTGACTCTAAGGTAAAAATAAATAAATAAAATAAAACTGCACCTGCCATCCTTGATCAAACCCCACCATGTTCTTTGCCTTCCTCCATCCTAGTGAAGCCAGCTGTGCTTCCTCCTTTCACTCAGATCCCTGCAGCCTGGACTGCAAGGCCTTTGTCACATAGTAACATTTGGAAAGAAGCTTTGTCATCAAGGTTTGCATCATCATAGCACTGAATTATCAGATTTAGAAACTGAAATGAACAATAGAGGAACTCTATGAGAGCCAACATGACAAACATAGAAAAATGTCAACAAATGTGAAATGTGACATGAGGTTACAACCTATAGGTGGTATGTGAGTCATACATATAATCCATACTTCTACATTGTAATTATATTGAAAAGGAACATCATGTGATTGCCATTGAGGTCTCAGCATCAAGGGTGAGGTTTGCTTCAGTACTGTGTTTCCCAAAACTAGAAAGAACAAGGAATTTGTTTGTGGATTCCCTGATCTGAAGTAGTATGTTTGATGAGTATTACCTAAACATTTGTTAAGGAACTCTCCATCCTCAGTGAATTTGCATAAACATTGAGGACTTTGATGGGGTCATCAATACTAACTGCAATATCCCCAGCTCAAGGGAAGCAAACATACCACAGACTAGTTAGAGAGTGTCTTACTTATAGAAAGGACCATGTCGTGTCTAAAAAGGTTGATATTCTGTGTGCACCTGTCAGGTCTTTCCAAATAAAGGCCTCATACAGCATTCCAAACATTGTCTTAAATAACTTTATTACATTCCCGCTTAGGCACATTATTTTAAAACTGGATTACTAATATAATTGTGCACAAAGTAAAGTTATGGTGATCTTGCTAGGTTGTGCAAAAACGTACAACTTACAACTCACAATCACAAACTCAACCAACAATCCCTCATTTCTGAATATCCAGTCAGGGAAATTACAGTTACACCATCCAGATTCACAATAATGACATTCTTCTCCTCATTTGAATTCTCACTCTCAATCAGGTAAATGTCCTCTTCTTTAATTTTGGTATGGATGGAATTCACACTTAAATCAGAAATCCATAAAACTGAAGTAAGAAATATAAAAATCATGGACTATGACACTTTACAAATTATATATCTGATCTTCTACCCATGGTCAAAACATAATTATAGGCAGTATTGAGAAACTTGCCCCACTCATGTATCAGATTGCTTCTCAGATGACCTATAAAAAGAACGGAAATATCTCAGAGCTGGAAGTATAGATTATACCAAAATAATAACCAATTGCCACTATGAAAGCCTATCAGCCTCAAGAACTGATACAGAGTAACTGCTAGATAAACAACACCAAAAAGTAGACCTTAAAAGCTCATTAAACTAATAAAACAAGTTGAAACCCAGCACCTAACTCAAGGAACCCATCGCCCTACCCAAGGATTCCCCTTGAGGAGAAAAATTGGCAAGATGCCATACTGTCTTTACTGAAAAGTAAAACAAGACCCGAAATATCATAGATTGAACTGTGCGCAAGTATGCATGTATATGGTGTTTGTATAGCAAGAATCAAGCCAAAAAGCAGTGAAGCACTTCACCAAGTAAAACCCAAAGACTCATTGATGTGTGGTGGGTGGGGATAGCTGGGTACTGAGAGTAATGGACTGTTAATGTATTGTTCTATAGTGTATTTTAAAGAGATGTTTCTCCAGATGCTTCCTAAATTGAATTCAGGTTGTAACATTGCTGATGGACATAGTCATGTTGTTCCAGATGTTTTATAAGTTGTTGGGCAATCCGTGTTTCCCATATTATTTACTTTTTAGCATTTCTTCATCTCTGATATTATGGTGCCTTGGTTTGGAGGTTACAGAGAGGCACAAGAGAAGCTTGTTAGCCAAATAGACAGAGGTGCAGTTTGTCATGGCTTTTGTAGATGCAGATGTTACAGGCCAGCAAGGGGACCACAGCAGTAGGGGAAATGGGTTTAGGCTCCCAAACACACAATAAGTAGCCCTCCACTTTTGTTTACAGATCTGGAAATCTCAGAGTCCTCCATAGAACCATCCAGTTTCGACATAGACATCTGCCTAAATCAGTCTTCTAGTGCCTGTGTCAGGACGGGCTAAACTCAGATTATCATTTCCTTCCAGGAACCAGAAGAATTCTCAAAGATCATAAAGACTAACTCTTCTCATGACAAAATCCAAAGCTAACCCGGCTAACCGCATCTACCTTTGCCTACACTTTCAGCTCTTTTCATACTGGAATGGTTTCAGCATAAACCTATTAAAATCATTTTGCTTCTCAGTTGGAAAAGCACAGTTCAGAATAAAATGAGTTTGGCTATTGCCTCTCAGGTTTTAGGTGACGGATTGGTAAATACTCATTGCAGGTCGTAGATGTGGTGCTCAACATCCTAAAGCGGACACAAGAGTTTTTATTCTCCTCATCCTCGCAAAGTCACTCACTATAATGGTTCACTGCAGTGCTCCTAAGCATTTTAACGACTCGGATGAGCAGTGGTGGCCATGATAGTAGCAGGCTCAAGGTTTCTCTGCACATATACAAAAATATAGTAAAATATCCGGCTTCACATCCAACCCAGTCTCTTTAACGGACGTGGTCCCAGCAGTCTCAACCATCTTACAGTTACAAGATGATTAAAACGCCCATCTCAAACAGAAATACAATAGTTCTTGTATAACGTCTTCAGTACCATTAGTTATATCACCTTTAACATGAAAATACAACAATAGTCCACCCCTCCACTGGGAGAAAATAATGTCGTTAAATAAATACACACTCTCCATAATGTAACATTATATACGGTCCCTCACTCAATATTCTTTATGATTTCTAATGATTTTGTTTGAGGTATGTATGTCAGAACGGCTTAAAGTTTGCACTTCTTATACACTATCTGAAATTCCTTGAAGCTATTAGCAAAAGATTATGCTATATTGAGTATTTAATGTCCTGAGGTGTATTATTTGTACATGCCACAGGAACACTGGATTTCATGAAAAGTTCAAATATAGATGACACAATAATGCTGGTATTAATAGAAAGGAAATGCACAAGAGTATTAACGAGTTGTAAAAAGATATAATAATTTATTGATGTATATATAACAAATATATAGAAATAAATGGTATTTTATAAATAAGATGTTGTTGCTATGTAACAGTTTCCGTACCGTAATGTCTAAGGACATACATAAACTGAAGGGGACCTATTGAAATCGAACTCCTTTTTCATTCATGAGCACTGGGTATTCATTTGTATGTAATAATCTGGTTTGCATTAAGTTGCCATTGAAACCATTCTTATAGGATTTTTCTTACTTATGACATAGTGATGAAGTGATAACTCTGCACTCACTACGTTGCCATGGCTACATTATGTTTTAGTCTCATATAACGATATTACATCACTGTATTTGTACGTAATTAATTTAATTAATCCCACATGGTGATATTGAATCACCAATTAGGATTTACTTCTGCTTTGACAGCAAATTCCATCAGTAAAAGATATGAACATCGACCCCTTTTGCAGATGCACATTTGATGACTGAGATCTTCTGCAATCTTCTGTGCACGGTATGGTATTTTGTTTTCGCTCCATTTAGCATAAATACGCGATTGCAATACGTGTATTTGCGACTTAAGTGAGAGGAGCTGTAAAATATACAAAGTGAAGCTCCCAGATGCCTTAATTACATTTTGAATATTCAGAAATATCCATCGCCTGATTCCCAAAGGTCTTGCAGAAAAAGAATAACCAATGCCGAACGTGAACTCCATTTACTTTGAGGCATATTTGACCCTCTCACTAATTCACATGCATGATGAAATGAATCATGCATAATGTACAGATAATGGACGTCATTCATATACGTTTGTGAGTATCTAGGTCCGTGTGAATGTTTGCGATTCTGATTCACAGAATCAGATTTTGCAACAGTGACAACAACAAATATGTCCAAACACATGGAGGCATACTTAAGAATAGTAGTACTGCACACAGCGCCACTTTTCCTGGGCCCTTAGTGCCCCTAATGCCACCATGTGTGCACCGTCTTTAAAATACGGCACACCATGGCGTTAGTTAGGGGACTAATATCAGAATTTTTTACTCAAGTCTAGCGCGTTGCAGGATTAGCATAAAAAATTCTGAGGCTAACCATGCAAAGCACCCCTAGGCTCATTGTAAGCAATAAAAGCACTCTCTGAGCAGGCGTTAAAAGTGCCGAAAAAAATGACACAAGGAAATCTCTTAGATTTCCTTGCTCCATTTTTTTTACCCCTGGTGAAGGCATAATGTAGTGCAGAGGATTACAAAGTGGCACAATGCATGCATTGCACCACTTTGTAAATATGGTACAGCGTTTTTTGTCTTCTAATGCTACATTAGCAACAAAAACTGATGCTAACATGGTGTTGGAATGTCACTAGGGACTCTTAAATATAGCCCATAGTTTCAGTTGTACTAAATTCTTGACACCAAATAACAATGGGGTAACCCTATATTCTTCAGACCTTGAGTATTGTGCAGTACATTAAAAAATGGTCCTGTTGAACTAAGACTTCTGCCAAATGAAAAAAGTCTGTGATTGCACACATGCTCACAAAACAAACTTAGACATGGAAATAAATCCAAAATTATCTAGTTCTAAACAAAGCAATTATTGAGGAAACACCATATATTTATCCTAATTGAATGCCAATAAATAATTTAATAGGACCATAAGGTGCTCCATAAGTGTTAAGTGCAAAAATGCTAGTGCACCGCAATGAAAATTGACTATGCATACACCTAAAATCACCTACATGTGTTTGGATTTATTTCTATATCTATATTTATTTTGTGAGCATTTGTGCAATTACAGACTTTTCTCATTTGGCGGTAGTCTTAATCCATGAGGACCATATGCTTTATGTACTTTGCTAAATTCTTGGGCAGGTTCAGCAACATCAGCGTCCTCAAGCGTAGTGTAGGTTTGCCATTTCAAGGGAATTGCATGCCCACAATGCTGCAACTTTGTTGGTCTTCGAAATGCACCTAAAAAAAGTCACACCCCATTTGCTCAGTTATTGTTTGAAAATGCTGGAATTAGTGTACAAATTTGACTTCAATTACATCCACACAGCACCAAGGCCCAGATTTATGAGATATGTGGCATAGGGCAGCACAACAAGTCACCTTCTTGCCCTGCGTCAGAGGTGAAGGGCTGAAATGCACTGTATTTATCCAAAACGGCACATTCCTGTCCTTTTCCGTTGTGCTGTAAACTTTTGGATGCCTAGCACCAATGTGGTTTACTGCTACGGAATGCATGAAAACCTGTGATTTTTCCTTGACATTCCAATATAATCATGGGACCTTTTGGAATTTGTGATTTTAGAATAACCAGAATGTTGAAAAACGTTGTCAATCATATAAGAAACATTTGATTCAGAGGTTTCTGACTTTTTCTGGGCACACTTTGGAATCAGTCTTTCTTGTTACGTATTATGTTACGCATGCATGGTCTATGTCTACATATAAGATGATTCACCAAATCCAAATATATTCATAGGTAGCATATTTCACTGACAGGACACTTTTTGATATGCAGAACCTATACAACAGTGCATCTCAAGTCCTTGCGTGAGCCTTTCCCCCTTAAGAATGCAAAGCCGTTTTTTGGCTACTTGAGGTAGTATGTGCATAGGTCTCCCTACCTTTTTTCCACATAAGGTATCCATGCCAAATTTGTGTACCTTTTTTCCGACATCTGGGAGATTCCAAGTATACCCAGAGTTTGATGACTGCCCTGGAGGGGACAGAAAAAATAGCCAAAATATAGCTACATTTTGTGTTTTTTGGTAAAAATAGGAAAAAATGTGCTCTGCAAAATAACGTCTATTTATTTTCCTAAAAATGACATCAACAAAAGATTTGATGTACTAATGTCTCCATTACCCGGGCTTTCAGGAACATACAGAGCAAACCTATTTTTACCAAAATTTGAGCATTTTTCGAAGAGGTAGCTCATCTTTCCTAATTTCTGAGTTTTTTCCTACTTCCAGTTTGTGGTCCAGAGTGATCAAGGAAAGCTATAAATTTCTGAAACGTAGATGGAATTCTGAGTTTAGCAAGCACTCATTTGTGTAAATCCCTCTTGGTTTTCTAAAGAAGCTAACCATTGAATTAAAAAAATATTAAAAATGGATAGTAAAAACAGCCGTGTGTGGCAACATTTTCACATGTAACGTCTTGTCACAATGGCTGATTTGCAAAAACAATATACCATTATGCCCGCTAAACCCTTCTGGTTGCATATATATATATATATACTTGTATATATATATATATATATATATATATAGGGTCTGTAGGTGTTCCAAGACCCGGAGGTACCAAACTCAACAACTGAACTGCACCTTACAATGGTTTTCCATTGTGTACCGGGTATAGAGCAGTTCATGTGGTAAAATATAAAGACTAAAAAATGGGTATAAAGGAAACCTATGTAGTTTTGAAATAGACATTCGATATGGACTTTAGGACCAGTGGTTATTTGTACACCTCCAAATCGTTTGTGCCCATACTAGCATGTGATACAGAAGGTATTTTTCAACGCTTACATTTGGATCCGAGTAATGTAGAGAAATACAATGGATATTAACAAATGTTCTGCTATTCAGTATTCCCATGTGTCTCCTGATTAAAATAGTACCTCACTTATATTGGCAGAGTTAGTGCTCACGACAAGAAATGTCCCAAAACACAACATGGACACATCACCTTTTCCACTGAAAACTGACCCTTTTTTTGCATTGTGGCTACCTGTGAATTTTGGGCCCTAAGTCAGCCGGCACCTAGAGAAACCTAGAAAACCTGGTCCTTCTTGAAAACTAGACACATAGGTAATGCATGGTGGGGCGACTTGTTTCCACCAGGTTCCCTACCCAGAAGCCCTAACAAACCTCAAAGTATATAGAAGCACCCATGTTCCTCTCATTTCTGTGAGGGAAACTTTTGAAATCTGTTGAGAGCCACACATTTTTTTGCCACCCAGCCTTTCTCCAATCTTCCGATAAAAATTGTATCTCATTTGTGTGGGTAGGGCTATTGACCACCACAGAAAGGGCCCCAAAACACAACATGGACACATTACATTTTTTCCACTGACAACTGTCCCTTTTGCAATGTGTCTAGCTGTGGTTTTGTGGCCCTAGTTCAACCAGCACCCAGGAAAACCTAGCAAACCTGCATATTTCTGAAAACTAGACATCTAAGAAAATTCAGGGTGGGGTGACTTGTGTGCCTCTCACCAAGTTTTCCTACCTAGAAGCCCTTGAAAAACTCAAGCAATATGTCTGGCTGCGGATTTTGGGCTGTAGGTCATCCATTTCCTAAGGAAACCTAGCAAACCTATATATTTTCAAAACTAGATGCATAACAGAATCTAGGGTGTGATGACTTGTGTCCCTTCTACTAGGGTTTCCTACCCAGAAGCCCTGGCAAACCTCACACTTTGACTACAAATACACATTTTCCTCACATTTCTGTGTTAGGAAGTTGTGGAATCTGCAGAAACTGATCAACCTTCTATCACCTACCATTCCCTGAAGTCTGCCAATAAAAATGGTACCTCACTTGTGTGGATATGGCTAGTTCCCACGATAGGAAAGGCACCAAGATGCAACATGGACACATCACATTGTTCCACTGAAATCTGACTCTTTTTTTTTTGCAATGTGTCTAGCTGTGGATTTGGGCCCTAGGTCAGCCATCACCTAGGGAAACCTAGCAAGCCTGTACATTTTCAAAAATTTGACACCTAGGAGAATCCATGTTGGAGTGACGTGTGGTTCCCACCAGATTTCCCTTGCAAACCTCATACTCTGTCTAAAAAATAATTTTCTTCACATTTCTGTGATATAAAGGTGTATAATCTGCATGGAGCGACTAATTTCCTACCACTCCCCAAATACTCCCCATAAAAATTGTACCACACTTGTGTGGTTAGAGCTATTATCCATGACAGAAAAGCATGGCTTTCAACATGTTTTTGTCCCCACAATTCCTTGCAAACCTCAAACTTTGACTAAAAAACATATTTTGCTCACATTTCTGTGATGGAAAGTTCTGGAATCTGTGGGCAGCTACAAACTTCATTCCACCTGGCATTCCCCCAGGAGTTACCCATACAAATCATACCTCACTTGTGTGGGTAGACAAAGGGCCCGTAGAGGAACAAAATGCAAAATGGACGCAGTGCATTTTTCTATGGAAAACTGAACCTTTTTTCCAAAGTGGGTAACTTGAGATTTTGGACCCTAGCTCAGCGGGCACCTAAGGAAACCTAGCCAACCTGTACATTTTTCAAAACTAGACACCTAGAGGTATGCAGAGTGAGATGGTTTGCATGACTTTCACCAAATGTATTTACCCAGAATTCCTTGTAAATCTCAAACTTTGACTAAAAGGTTCATTTTCCTTATATTTCTGTGATGGAAAGTTCTGGAATCTGTGAGGATCCATAAACTTAATTCTACCCAGCATTTCCCCATGTCTCCCAATACAAATGTTACCTCTCTTGTGTGGATGGGCCAAGTGCCCGTGACAGGAAAGGGCCCAAAACGTATTGTGGCGATAATGATAACTAAGGTGGGTATAATAATTAGTCCTCGGATCAGGAACCATGTAAAGAAACCTATCAAACCCAGACTTTTCTGAAAGGCAGATATTAAGGGGAGTCCAGGGAGGTTTCACTTGTGTGGATTCTGCAATGTTTTGTTACCCAGAATACCCTGCAAATTTGAAACATTGAATAAAAACACTATTTTTCCTTGTGTTTCTATGATGTATACTACAGGAATATGTATGGATCCACAAACATCCTACCACCCAGCATTCTCCTACTTGTCCTGATATAGACGCTACCCCACTGGTGGCCTAGTGCCCATGACAGGAATGGCAAAAGGGTCAATGGTGGTCCCAGCACAAGGGCTACTGTTGACCATGGGGTGATACATTCCTGATGCTAGGAACAGGCACACAGGTGGGGTAGTGTTTTTATCAGAACAAGTAGGGAAACACTGGGTGAATTTTGTGGATACCTGCACATTCCTGTAGTTTATGTCACAGAAATGCAAGGAAAAATTGTTTTTTATTCAACATTTGACCTTTGCAGGGTATTCTGGGTAAGAAAGCTTTAAGGAATCCACAGAAGCCACACCTTCGTGGCTCCCCTGTTGTCTAGTTTTCAGAAATGTCTGGGTTTGGTAGGTTTTACTATATAGCTACTAAGCCCAAGACCGAAAACCCAGGTGCCCACCTTAAAAAAAAAAGTTGTTTTGAGATATACAATTTTCCTTCCTTGGCGCGGTCACTTGCACATCTACACAAGTGAGACACCAATTTTCTCAGGAGACTTAGGAAAATGCTGGGTGGTAGGAAATGTGTGACTGCCCAAAGATTCCCGGACTTTTGCTCATGGAAATGCAAGTAAAATATGTTTTATAGGCAAGGTCTGAGATTTGCAGGGGATTTTGGGTAAAAACAATTGTTGAGAGCTACACAAGTCATTCATCCCTGGACTCCCTGGTAGTATAGTTTAAAAAATGTGCAGGTTTGCCTAAGGGACAGCTCAGCGAGGGCCCAAAATCCACAGCTACCCATAATGGCAAAAAAAGAAAATTAAAACAAGGAGTTCTTAGTAAGCGCCACAGACATAAATCAGGTACTAGCTTGTTAAAGATAATCTACCACTCACACGTGTGTTTTAACACTTCCGGAAATTCTGGTTTCAAAGCATAAACACTTATCAAAGTATCTGAATATTGAACCCAAGCCTTCTGAAGGTGAGCTATAAAGTCTCTTCACAGCACCAACATTCACATGCCATTCACACACAACACATAAGACTTTCATACTGAGGGTCATGGGCCAAATCCAACTGACCAGTTCACTCTCATCAACTTACTACCACCGGACATGGGCCTATCACATTCATACACCACAGGACAGACTACGTGTGGCTACATTTTACCATCTGTCAAGAACCTGCCTCCTTCTTCCTGAACATTACAGAATGCATGCATAGTGAACCTTTACTAATGACTCCCATGACAGCCACATGAGGCTCAGGAAGACATGTCTTTCATGCACCTTTAGGGCACTCACTGTGCTAAATCCTACTTCTTTCAGTTTGTGGATGCAAGTTGGGGGTGTCCCAAGATGTCTATTTCTTGGACTGACTGAGCATATCTACCTTTGAAACAGACATGCTGATGAATTTTTGCAAAGTTCTCTAATGAGAACATCAGAAACTATGAAGACGGGTAGTTTTTGACATATAGGTTAGCCTGTGAGAACGTAGTATATGTCCTATCCATGTTATGTGCAGTGCTGTGACTGCAATGCACTTATCATACAGCAAACTAAACATCTACTAAGTTCTGACGGAAGATGCACGTGGGAAGCAGGTCAATCATTGACCCATACTTGTCATAGTAATTCAGTGTGCGCGTGGCATAAATGGTTTTGAATCCATAGGTGAAGATGAAGTTATGGCATGTGTATCTGTATAACCTTTACTATCTGCCTAAGCAATATTTCTGGGAAAGCACACCTACTGTACGTTTTTCTTACCCGCTAATGTCTCTATCTTCATCAGAGTCCTAATTAATCCTGTACAATTGCTAAGTGAGCCTATACTAATGCCTTTTGTCCCTAGTTACTTGAAGCTGAAGTAAATGTGTCTTTGATGCACCATACGTGCATTTACTGTGTTAAATCCAAATCCTTCCAGTTGTGGATGCAAGTTGGGGGTGTCCGAGAATGCCTTCCGAGGCCTATTCCACAACCTGAGCGAGCATATTTACAGTTCAAACTAAGGCAGGCAAGCTGGTGAATACTGCCTAAGGTTTCTAAAGTAAAAAGCCAAACAAATATCCTGTGGGACTCGTTAACCAACAGATATACTTTTGCTTTGAAAGTTTGAAAATTCAGTTGCTGACTTGTATACCCAATGTTATTGAAAAATGGTACAGGATACAATGTCTTGCATGATGATTTTTTTCCACATCTTATACTTAAGAAAACAATCATCATACTAGGTTTTGTGTCCCGTACCCCTTTTCAATAACATTTGTTTATGATTCAAGTTACAAATTGAGGCCCAAATTTAAGAGGACCTAGTGCCTCCTTGCCCCACACCAGCGTAATTTTTTATGACCCTAATGTGGCTCAACGAGGCCAAATTCGCTGCACCATGTTTACAAAGTGGCCCAATGCATGCGTTTGCGCCACTTTGTAACCCCTTGCTCCACATTATGTCTGCGTCAGGCATACTGTGGCAAGAGGGGCATGATTTTTCACTGCACCAATTTTAGCAGCTATTTTTAAATCCTGCACAGAGCAGGCAATAAAAGAGGGCACACCAATATCTATAATGGGCTCCTGTGTACCTTGCAGCATTACAGCCAAAAATATTGGCGCTAATCCTGCAATGTACTAGAATAGCGTAAAACATTTTGATGCTATTGTCCGTAGCCTGCGCCATGGTGCACCGTATGTTTAACATGGCGCACAAATGGTGGCATTAAGGGAACGCTGAAGGGCACAAGAAACGTGCTGCTGCATATAATGCAGCACCACTTTTCTTAAATTGGGGCCTGGGTTTGCACACTTTCAAAGCAAGTAGAAATGATGATGAATATGTCCCACTGGACACTTGTCTCATTACACTTACTCTGGTTCTCATGGGCAATCAGGGTGGTCCTTCTGTAGCATGCGTAAGTTCTCTAACAAGCACTTTAAAATGTAGTAATGCCTTTAACATTTTGCCCAACAGGGTATTCCATGACAACATGACATTTGCTCTGTCCACCACTATGTGCAGTGGAGGGACTAAAATGCAGATTGGTCATAGAACAGAACACCAACCACGTTCTGACATCAGTATGGATCAGGTGGGTAAAAAGTTTCTTGCTCCAAGTGTGAGTTTTCCTACTCGCATTGTATAGTTGAATAACCTGTACTCTTTGTAATCAAGTATAAAGGTGGGCTTGTGGACTTTGGCCATCTCACTCCAAACCATGATGGGAGGAGTGCTCTCATCATGAATTGTAATGAGCATGTACACATCACGCCTGTTAGAAATGGGGTCTTTGGTTGGCAGTCAGGTTACCCTTGTCCAAGCAAGGACCCTCTCTCTAGTCAGGGTAAGTCACACACAATCCAAACTATCCTGTACCCACCCTCTGGTAGCTTGGCACTTAGCATTCAGGCTTAACTTAGAATGCAATGTGTAAAGAATGTGTGCAATAAATCATGCAATAACTCAGTATAAACACCACAAACATACACCACACAAGTGTCAACCCTTCCAGCCCAGGAAGACTCAGTCAGTATGCAGATGTGTGCAGGTGCGACTGAGCATCCTGTGTATGAGTCTGTGTCTGAGTGAAATGCACAAGGGAGCTGTCAACTAACCTAGCCAGTTGTGGATTGTAAGGCACAGAAGGATTTAAGTGTAGAGAAATGCTCACTTTCTAAAAGTGGCATTTCGAGAAACATAATATTAAATCCCACTTCACCAATAAGCAGGATTTTGTATTACCAATCTGGCCATACTAAATATAACTTTGTTTCTCATTTCAGATCAGAATCTACCACTCAAGCAGTATATGAGGGTATCCCTGATGCCATCCTGTGAAAGGAGCAGACCTCCCAGCAGTGTAAAATGAATTTAGGAGTTTTACACTACCAGGACGTATGGAAGACACATGTTCATGTCCTGCCTTTTACTTGCATAGCATCCTGCCCTATGGGATACCTAGACCCTATCTTATGGGTGACTTATATGTAGAAAAAGGGGAGTATAAGGCTTGGCAAGTACTTTTAAATGCCAAGTCGATCTGTCAGTGAAACTGCACACACAGGCCTTGCAATGGCAGGCCTGACACATGGTTAGGGGGCTACTTATGAGGGTGGCACAATCAGTGCTGCAGGTCCACTAGTAGCATTTAATCTACAGGCCCTGGTCACATGTAGTGCACTTTTACTAGGGAATTATAAGTAAACTAAATGAGCCAATTGGGTTTGAGTCAATGTCACCATGTTTTAAGGGAGAGAACATATGCACTTTAGCACTGGTTAGCAGTGGTAAAGTACACAGAGTCCTAAAACTAGCAAAAACAGTGTCACAAAGTGGAAGGAGGCAGGCAAAAGGTGAGGGTGACCACCCTAAGGCTGTCAGGTCTAACATGTGTCCCCCCAGCTGAAAGTGGGGAGAGCTACCCAACGTCCTGGGAGCTCTCTTCGCTGAGGTGTAAGTATCTGGAGAGACCATCAGCGTTGGCGTGTTAAATCCCCAGGCGATGCTCCACCGTAAAGTCCATCCCCTGTAGGGAAATGGACCACCTCAAGAGTTTACGATTTTTGCCCCTCATTTGCATGAGCCCTCTGAGGGGCCTGTGGTCTGTCTGAACCCAGAAATGAGTCCCAAACAGGTATGGTCTGAGTTTCTTCAGTGCCCAGACCACAGCAAATGCTTCTCTTTCAATAGCACTCCACCTCTGTTCCTGTGGTAATAGTCTTCTGCTAATAAAGACTACTGGTTGGTCTAGGCCATTCTCATTCAGCTGTGCTAGGACCACACCTATGTCATGCTCTGAAGCGATTGTCTGCACGATGAATTCTCTGGAGTAGTCAGGTGCCTTGAGAATGGGGGTCGTGCACATGACTTCCTTCAGGAAATCGAAGGCTTTCTGACAAGCCTCTGTCCAATTCACCAACCTAGGTTGTTTCTTGGATGTCAGTTCTGTTAAGTGGGTACTATGGTGCCATATCCCTTAATAAATCTGTGATAATATACCCGGTGAGGCCTAAAAAGGCCCTCACCTCCGTTTGAGTTCCAGGTGGTTGCCAGGCCTGGGTGGTTTCAATCTTGGGCTGGAGGGGCTGCACCCTGACACCACCTACTAGGTGTCCCAAGTACACCATGGAACCCTGCCCAATCTGACACTTACTGGCCTTGATGGTCAGGCCTGCCTGTTGCAGGGCCTGAAGCACCTCCCGGAGGTGGAACAGGTGTTCCTCCCAGATGTAACTATAGACAGAAATGTTGTCTAGGTAGGCTGCACAGAAGGCATCCTTGCCAGCTAGCACCCCATTAACCAACTGTTGGAAGGTAGCGGGGGCATTCTTCAATCCAAAGGGCATTACTATAAACTGGTAACGGCACTCAGGAGTAAAAAAAAGCCGATCTCTTTTGAGCCCCTTTAGTCAAGGCGATCTGCCAGGACCCTGATGTGAGGTCAAAGGTACTAAGGAACTTGGCAGCACCTAGTCTGTCTACGAGCTCATCAGCGCGGGGAATGGGGTGAGCATCTGTCTTTGTGACAGAGTTGAGACCCCGGTAGTGCACGCAGAACCTAAGCAACAGCCTTGTGAACCAACACCACTGGGCTGGACAAGGGACTGCTGGACATCTCTATCACCCCAAGGGCCAGCATCTTGTCCACTTCATCCTTGATGCTAGACCTCACTTTATCTGACACCCTGTAAATGTTATTCTTAACAGGTGGTCTGTCTCCTGTGTCAATATCATGGACACAGAAGTGTGTGAGCCTAGGCGTGAGAGAGAATAGGGAAGAGACCTGCTCCAACAACTCATAGCAGTCTCCGTTCTGCTCTAGAGCCATGGAGTCAGAGAGATTAACACCTTCCACTGACCCATCCCCTTCCTTGACAGAGAGGAGGTTAGGGAGAGGCTCACTCTCCTCTTCCATGCCCTCTTTTGTCATGAGAAGCATACTGACCTCGGGGCGTGGTTAACATGGCGGCCGGAGCAGACGCATGATCCGAGCTCCGCTCGCGGCCCACCACTAACTGGCGAAATACAAGCGTCCCTGCAGCCGTCTGAACACTGGAATCGGTTGCACAGGGGTAGTGTAAGCCTCCGGAGACGGCCGCCACCCGAATCGAGGATCGAGACGATCCAGAGGGGCAGCGCTGCGCCGAGCCTCAAGCAAGCCCAGATGAGAGAGGGAAGGCCTTCTCCGACCGACGGAGCCCAGTGGCGAGAGTAACGCCGGACAGCGGTACGGCCGCATCAGACTGATGAGAGAAATCGAGGTGGGGTGACCCCCCCCCTCGAATACAGGTACGACCCCCCCTTCTTGGGGGCCACGACGCACTGGGGGCATTCCTCGAGCGTGGCAGCAGCGGGGTTCGTGTGAGGAATTGCGCTCGGACTCCGTACGGTGTGTTGCGATGTGGTGAGGAGACAGCAACTGGCCTCCCCAGCATCCCCTAGCAGTTGTAGACGCGGCTCCCGGGAGGAGAAAGCAGACCACGACGAGGGGGCGAAACGGTGCGGCAACCCCAGATAAATAGACGCGGCCCTCCCTCTCGAGACAAACGAGCTGGCGCTGCCCTCGGGCACGGTAATTGAACACACATATGAGCGAAATAACAGCTGCTGCTACAGGCTGCGTGCAATATATCGAGACGGGAAAGGGCCCCTCGGGCATTTTACTCCACATGGCACCGACTCCAACGACAACAGAAAGCAACGGAAACAGAAGAGCCGGAGGGGTAAAGAGAAAGCAGGCAAGCGGGAGAAACAAGAGGAAAGAAGGCGAGTGGAGAAAAAGATCAAACAGGAAGCAGAGAAAGTAAGAGCAGAGAAGAAGAGGGGAAGCACAAAGAAAATAAGAAGGCCTTAATAACAAAATAAGACAACTTCCCTCAGAAAGAGGTGGAAGAACAAAAGAGAAACAAGATGAAGCTGAGGGAAAACAAAATAAAAGACTTGGAGCGAGACCTTGATGCAAACTCAGTAACCTGCCACGACATTTGAGCAAAACACAGCATACGGCAAGGCCCGGACAACTGACGCCTTACCCAATAAGCACCGCTACCACGACGAATATAAACATGAGCAAACCAAAACCCCTGAAAGCACAACCAAATACAGAAGCTGAGACCACCTCTCCCGAAGGAGAAACAGGCACCTAAACTGACACTCTGCAAAACATGTCTGAAACCTTGGCCGCTCATTCCACACAATTCGATAAAGTGCTACAAGCGGTATTAGACACGAAGACCTCACTAGAAGGGAAAATAGACTCAGTTGTACTGGAAGTCAATCGCCTTTGCACTGACCAACGGAAACTGGCAGAGAGAGTCACCATCATTGAGCCGGCACTCGAAACGGCCCAACCAACAAAAGCCGAGCTGAAAGCTCAAATCGAACGTTTGGAAAGCGACATAGTATCGCTACAATGCAGAGCTG
The DNA here is from genome assembly GCF_031143425.1 of Pleurodeles waltl. Lineage (NCBI taxonomy): Eukaryota > Metazoa > Chordata > Amphibia > Caudata > Salamandridae > Pleurodeles > Pleurodeles waltl. Next base: position 205,994,682 of record NC_090447.1, read on the forward strand.
AGGACGCTGAGAGTCGCTCACGCAGGAATAATGTAAGGTTCCTAGGGGTCCTGGAACAAACAGAACTCCTGAACGCTGAACACTACCTGGAACGATGGCTCAGAGACACAGTGCTGCCTCAAACCGCATCACAGTCACTAGTAATAGAACAGGCACACAGAGTGCCGGGTGGACCACCCCGACCATGCGCCCCACCCCGCCCACTGATAGCAAGGTTCCTAAATTTCAGGGACCGAGATCAAGGGCTGCAAAGCTTCTGAAACAAATGCCCTGTCCGCATGGAGAACGCCGAGATAACAGCATACCCTGACTACACGATGGAAGTCCAGCGCAAACGCGCCACTTTTAACAAAGTGAAACAGATTCTCTGCGAAAAGAATATAGCTTACTCTCTCCTGTTTCCAGCTAAAATGAGAGTAATTGATGGCGATAGGACTCTTTTCTTTCCATCCGCAGAAGACACATGGACATGGCTACACGCCAAAGGCCTAGTAGACCCAGTGGCAGAACCGGATGGAAACAGCGAATGGCTGGAACAACGCCCCAGAAGAAAGAGAAAAACCAATGCCAGGGTCAAAACTAGACCATCAAAATCTCAGGCTGCAGATGCGCAAGCACAGGTCCTCAAAGTAGCAACCATATTCGCTTTTACGCAATCACTGTCCAGAACTGAAAACAGAGACTCGGGCTCAAATTCTTCACATGATTGCCCAAGTCCCCCTTCTTCACCACTAATATTTGGCCCCGCCTTGACCCCACGCTCTGCAGACGATATATGAAACCGCGCAGACATTCTGAGAAAAACTAATACACTACACAAACAAGGAACATACTAAAGTAACAGGAAGCACAACTGAACCAGGGTTACTAGTGACTGATAAAAATCAATATACACAGGGCAGGCTACATCCTCCTGGAAACTAGAACAGCAGATGATCACCGGGAAAGACCGGCACGAATAGACTATCCTCAAGAACCGGAAGCAGATACAAGACCGAACGACAGAGACGAGCAGGGATGCAAGATCATCCACGTGGGCCACGGACAGCAGTAAACCCAAATCCCCCTTTGGCCACGCCTCCACACCCAGTGGGATTACCCTATGGACTCGAAATCAAGTAACGTAAAGAATGGCACTAGTTGTGCCACACAGTTTTTTATGGTTTGGTTTTTATTAGTATTAGTACGCCAACATATACATCCCAACCGTGGTCACAGATAGCACGCTCAAGTGGGAGGGGATTCAGGGGGAGGACGATGAATCGGCGGGGACTTACAATGACTGCAGTGAAGCCACAGAGCGTAACAAACTTAATTATATGGCTACATATAGGGGCATATTTATACTCTGTTTGCGCCGGAATTGCGTCGTTTTTTTTTACGCAATTTCGACACAAAACTAACTCCATATTTATACTTTGGCGTTAGACACGTCTAGCGCCAAAGTCCATGGAGTTAGCGTCATTTTTTAGCGTGGACACCTACTTTGCGTTAATTATATGCAAGGTAGGCGTTCCCGTCTAAAAAATCGACTCTGAGGCATGTGCGTCGGATTTATGCTCCCGGGCAAAAATCACGCCCGGGAGTGGGTGGGTCAAAAAAAATGACGTACGGCCGCTTTTGTGCCGTTTTTTAGCACCTGCAAAAGGCAGGCGTTAAGGGACCTGTGGGCTCTGAAGGAGCCCAGAGGTGCCCTCCCATGCCCCCAGGGACACCCCCTGTCACCCTTGCCCACCCCAGGAGGACACCCAAGGCTGGAGGGACCCATCCCAGGGACATTTAGGTAAGTTCAGGTAAGTGTTTTATTTTTTATTTTTTTGTGGCATAGGGGGGCCTGATTTGTGCCCCCCTACATGCCACTATGCCCAATGACCATGCCCAGGGGACAGAAGTACCCTGGGCATGGCCATTGGGCAAGGGGGCATGACTCCTGTCTTTGCTAAGACAGGAGTCATTTCTATGGGGGTTGGGAGTGAAACAAAATGGCGCAAATCGGGTTGAGGCGAAAAAATTGCCTCAACCTGACTTGCCCCATTTCTTGACGCCCAAGCCCCATATCCCCCTACGCCGGCGCTGCCTGGTGTACGTCGTTTTTTTTAACGCACACCAGACGGCGCCGGCGGCTAACGCCGGCTAACGTCATTCAATAAATACGGCGCCCGCATGGCGCTTCAGAATGGCATTAGCCGGCGCAAATTTTTTTGACGCAAAACTGCGTTGGCGCAGTTTTGCGTCAAAAAGTATAAATATGGGCCATAATATCTTAACCTGGAATGTTAGAGGGATGGCTAACATAAATAAATGCAATAGAATTTATAATTACCTCAAACGCCATAAAATAAATATAGCAACATTGCAGGAGACACACCTCACAGCTGAAGACCTAAACAAATTAGCTAGGAAGTGGTCAGGAAAGGTATACGACACTAACATATCAACGTATACAAGAGGCGTGCTGATATGGATAGCCCCCAATGTCCCCTACACAGTGGTACATACACAAATAGACAAAGATGGCAGATATGTCCATCTAAGAGGGGAACTGGATGGAAAACAATTGTGCATCACGGGCATACACGCACCTAATATTAAACAGACAGATTTCCTACTATCCACTTATGCAGCACTAACATGGGACCCACTGATACCTAGCATATGGGGGGGGAGATTTCAATTGCGTACCAGATGCTAACATGGACAGATCCCACCCCCACTGGAAGGCAGCCCAAGTAGAAGACTATCCCAAACGCTATGAAACTGGACGTCAGCTAGAAGACTACATGACTCATGGCGGAACTTACACCCCATGGATAGAGAGTACTCCTTTTTTGTCCCCTGTTCACCAACTACACACCCCTCTAGATCTACAATTATACACAGGCAAACTCACACAATTGCTAATAAAGGCAGCCTACCTGGCTAAAATAATATCAGAACACTGCCCCCTAGAAACTACAATGCGTTGGGGCAGGACACGCACGTGCATGCCCACCTGGCGCCTACCGCCGTCCTTATTGTGCGATGCCCCCTTCTGAGAAGAGCTAGCAGAGGGAATAGACTCATATTTTAAAACAAATGCAAACACTGCGTCATCAAGAGCAAAAGAATGGGACAGCCACAAGGTGGTGATAAGAGGCCTGTGCATGTCCACATCAGGAGGAGTCCGTCAGACACTACACAGGGAACTGGGCGACATTGAAAGAGGGCTGAGAGAAGTGGAAAGGATAGCGGGACAGAATGGGGAGGGCAAAGATAATATGACTGAACTGAAAAAACAATGGGCTGAAATCGATGCGCGCTTGCGAAAATATGACTACCGGCACTACACAGCGCAAATACACACCGAAGGCGACCGATCCAGTAGACTACTGTCCTGGCTATTAAAAGGCGAGCAACAACACTCCACCATAAATACCATCCGAACAGAGGAAGGCAACATAGTCAACACAGAGACAGAAATAAATAAGACCTTTAAACAATATTATGCCACTTTATACAAGGCAAAACCCCCTCCACCCGAACGACAAATAAGTGAATTCTTCCAGACACCCCAGCTAACTATGCTTACAGAAGGACAACTGTCAGAACTAGAAAAACCCATTGCACTGGAAGAGATCCAGCAGGCGCTGAAACAAATGGCACACAGTAAAGCCCCAGGAGGAGATGGACTCCCAGCAGAGTATTATCAGGCTTTTGCACCGCAAATAACGGCACCATATTTAGAAATGCTACAAGAAGCATTTGAAAAAGGTCACCTCCCAAAATCACAACGCATGGCAATCATAGTGGTCCTCCACAAAAAAGGACGCGACCCACTAGATGTTCGGTCCTATAGACCATTGTCCTTATTAAACTCTGACTGTAAATTATTAGGGAAGGTGCTGGCAAACCGCCTTCTCTCATTAATGCCAATACTAATGCACCCGGATCAATCCGGTTTCACACCCGGCCGCAGTACACATACAAATATCAGATGCCTCTTACGACTCATAACCGAAACCCCAGAATTAGACTACACAAGGTCGGCGGTATCACTGGACATAGAAAAGGCATTTGACACGCTGGGTTGGCTATACCTGATGAGATCCCTAAAAAACATGGGTTTCGGCAATACATTTATAAGATGGATAAAAACACTATATGCAGACTCGAAAGCAAGAGTGAAGACAGGTGAAATAATATCGGAGGAATTTGAAATAGGCAGAGGCACCAGACAGGGATGCCCACTATCACTGTTATTGTTCGCAATAGCAATCGAACCACTAGCAGCGCGACTGCTCCAGGAGGCTCCATAGTGGGGCATTCCTGACGGAGAAGCACACAAGATTGTCTCTCTATATGCGGATGTCGCGCTAATATACTTGCGCGATCGCTCTGAATCCCTGCCAGACCTGTTGCACCTGTTAAATATATTCAGAGATATATTGGGCCTACAAGTAAATTGGGAAAAATCATGCCTGTTCCCGATGCAATTAACTCCAGACCCCCAAAGAGAAGTAATCTCCACACACAAGCTACAGTGGTGCTACAGCACTTTCAAGTATCTGGGGGAACAAATATATCATAACAAACATGACCTCAGAGAAGGCAATTTAGATTGCACGATCAGGTCTATAAGAAGCTCAATGCCCTTTTGGTGCTCACTCCCACTTTCACCCATGGGTGAAATAAACCCATGGGGTAAATACACCACAAAGACTCCACAAGTTATTTAAAAATAAACTGTATTGCATAAAACATCATAAGACCAAAAACGTCATGTATCAGTAATACCCTTCTACACATGCGACAAAAAGTCAAGATGTGAGTTTTCAAAAGAATAAGAGTCTTGCTCCGTAGAAAACAATGGGAAGGTTGATTTTACACAAAGTACCTGGTTTGCGTCACAAATAAAGCCGCACAGGCGAGCGTGCATCGGAAAAGTCAGCAATGTGTTCTTCCACTACTTGCAAGTGATGCGATGCGTCGTTTTTCTCCCTCGCAGGAGACCAATACATCTATTTCTGGACGGGGCACCTCGTATCCATGCAGGGTCGGGATGATTTTGACACTAAGAAATCCGGTCACACAGTGTTAAAAAACCACACTGCGTGGGGTTTGCGTCATTATCAGTAGCCGCAAGCGGGTGTTGTGTGTTGTTTCTCCAGCCCCAATGCATCGATCTCCCAGCTGCGATTAAGGTGGAGCATCGACTTCAGCCGCGAAGCTGGCGGTGTGTCGTTTATCTGCTGTGTTGCAGATGGTACGGCATTCTGTGCTTGGATTTCACCTCTTGTTCTGCTAACTGTACCTTTCATGGGCCCAGGAACTGGATAGGACACCTCTTTGCTGGGCAGGAGTACCAGCATATAGTCCAGGTGCTGGCAGAGGGAGTCTTTGATGGCCTTAAGACTTCAAAACAGGAAGCAAGCTCAGTTCAAGCCCTTGGAGATTCTTCTCAAGCAGGAATGCACAACAAAGTCCAAGGGACTTAAAGGTAAATTAAATGTTCCATTCAGGTGTAAGCTAATCATACTGAGTTTAGAAGGGAAAGCACATGCATTTTAGCACTGATCATCAATGATAAGGTGCCCAGAGTCCTACAGCCAACAAAAAGAGGTTCATAAAATAGGCAGAGGAAGGAAAACGTTTGGGGATGACCCTGTAAAAAGGGCCTGGTTCACCAATTGGTATTATCATATTAAATCTCATAAGAGTAATTCGCAATGTGGAAGAGATAGGTTTGTCATATTTGGTGTCTCTGGACTCACAATTTAAAAGCACAACTTTTGGTGAAGTCAGAATTTAAATTGCAGTTCTGAAAATGCCACTTTTAGAACATTGGTGTTTTCTTACTTTAGCCATTTGGTGCATGCTGTCTGTCTCCAGGACACATCTGAGGTGGGGTGACAGCTGGCTAGTGCATTCTCTCTAGACAGCCACACACAAAGGAGCTTAGGTGTGACTGATGGGCTGTCCACAGCCTGATGGGACATTCTGGGCAGGATGGGAGTGAGGGTCTGACACACCTGAATGGGCAGTGTCCTTCCTCACACAAAGGGCTGCACTCCCCCCTTTAGTGACTCTGGAGCCAGGAAGGGAGGATCTCTGTGAACTTCAAGGACCTTTCTTTGAAGTCTCTGCCATTTCAAAGGCACAGCTAGGTATAAGTGCTGGACCATTGACACCACCAACTCAGTACACCTCTCTACCTGTGGATACTCTGCCAGGAAGAAGGACTGTTGTGCAGCTACAAGGACTGCCACTCTGCTACACTGCTACCCCATTTTGCTGAGCTAACCTGCTGCCTGTTGCCTTCTTGGCTGAGAGTGAGAAGCTTCTCTCCTGTGTCAGGGACACAAAAGACTTCCAACTCACTTGCTACATCTCCTTGTCCTGTCTTCAACCAGCTCTTGACCTCCAAGAGGTGCCTCTCCAGTCCTGGGCCCTTGGTACTGTTTTTTGACTCCTGCAATCAAGCTTTTGGTCTTGTTGTGACAGTGAACAGGCCCGCTCGCACCAGAACTGCGCATCTCTTCGAAGAATCAGCTCAAGCCACCGCCAATTTGTCTCTTTGCACAGCAAGTATCACCACTCACGATTACAAGGCTCCAGCCCGCCCATCCACGAGGCCCAACTGACACTTTGCTCCCACGGACCACCCCCAGAGATGCTCTCCTTGCTCCCAGCAAACTTCTTTCCCACAAACAGGACTCTTGACTCAATTTTCAAGAAGGTAAAACTTCACCAGGACTTACCTCGGACTGTATCCGACGCTTGCTCCATCACGGTTGACCTGAACTTTTGGATTTACCCCTTTCTAGGGCAACCGGGTAGCCCTGGTTGGCTCTTTAGGCTTTTAAGCACTATATTGCATTTGAAAATTCATATCTCAACTTCTACTTATTCAACTGTGGTAGTTTTACTGTTTTACTCTTTGAAGTGTTGCACAAATACTTTGCACATTGCCTCCTAAATTAAGCCTGACTGCTCCATGCCAAGCTACCGGAGAGCGAGCACAGGTTCATTTATGGTGTGTATCTGACTTACCCTGATTAGGATTGTGGTTCCTGCTTGGGTAGTGTACATCCCAATGCCAACCAAAAACCCAATTTATAACAGAAGGAAACAAAATGGAAAGATACATATAAAAGAAGGACAGGGTCACTCGCTTCTGAGGAATCTGGCAGGAGATGTTATGAATGAAAACATTTTTTTAAACTGACCAATATCATCATTCTTCATGTTCTTTTCAGGACACTGAAGGTAAAAGATCAGATTGGGTAAGCCGATCCAAGTACATAAGAAAAGAGGAACACAGTTGAAAAAGTGAAAAAGTGAAGGGGAATGCAAGATTGGCATCAGCAGAAAGAGAGAAGAAAAAGAATAGAACCCCAGCTCCTATAGAATAGTCTTAATCTGTAGAAAGTTAAATTGTCACACGCAAATTATGTGGTTCAAAATGCCCATAGCACAAGTTTATAGACCAACCTGGTGGGGAAAAATTACAAAATGACCCTGGATATTTTCAATGGGTTCTTTAGTCAAAACATAGTGGCTGGGAGTCAGTATCTAGTGCAGTTTTCATTCCAGCATTTGCTCATGGGCTATAAAAACAGTCATGGCTTGTTTTCTGTGCAAATCATGGAGATCTTCTAAACAGGTCAGAAGGTATTGTCATACCACCTAACTGACGATGATTTGAAGCTACAGATGACTAGGGAAGACAGAGTGGGGACCATATTAACACCACATGGTTACAAAACTAATTGAAAAAATTGAAGATTGCCTACCTCGACGGTGACCTTCTTAGGATAGGAGTTATCCAGCAAGGGCAAGGGTTTAGCACCAGGCTTCCTTCAGAAGTGTGCAACATTGCACCTCCCAACACACTGAAAAAGCTTCAACCCCTGCTGGGATTACTTACCTTTAGGCATTCCTAATTGACTCACTATACTAACACAGTGAAACCTTTGTATGACCTGATTTTCACTTGTATTGATTGGCTGAAGCACATTTTGCTTCCATCAAAAAAATCCTGATGGCTGTGGAAACAGCTATCTTAAAAAAGTGCCCTTTGACGCTGGGAAATTATGTCATTATTGTTTCTCCCGTACCAGTACCAGAGGCGTCCACAAAGGCAAGCATTCCCAATGCACAAGCCCTACACCTGAGATGGTACAGTGAGCCGCTTCTTTAAGTGCAGTAGAAGTAAAATTTTGGTATGATTGCTTTCTTCTTACACAAGCTTTTCTCCAATATGAACAGGTTGTTGCTCTGTCTCCAGCCACTTTAACCATTGAGTCGTACCAGAGCATCTTCTATACTGATGTCACTGCCCAACCTGCGGTAGGATCAAAATATAAAGATTTGGCAACCTGCACGGCAGTACAAGGTGTAGTGAAGGATGGCGAGTTCATTCCACAACACAACCACACTAAAATCTTGGGTGACAGTACTGAACAACATTCAGAAGTACATGCCCTTCTACTTGCATTACAAAAAGCTGACTCGTCAGTTCATTCACGCATCGTGTCTGACTCATCCTTTTGTGTGCAGGCTACAATGTCGATTTGCAGCGTTGGTGTCTGAGTGGATTCAAGGATTCAAATGGAAAACCTATAAAGAATAAACAGCTTTGGAGAAAAGAAGCTGTCTTATACGATAAACTTCCATTGGTCCATGTGAGGCACACTGTGGGCCATCAGGGTGATGGCTTTGGAAGTACGCTAAAGGAAACTGTGCAGGTTACCTAACTGCAAAGACTGCAATTCAGACTGTTGCAGTAGCAGTCTTAATCATTTCTCATACTGAGATCAATATAGATTTTTTTGTAGCCATATATGCAACCGAAGAAGCTGAAAAACCTCCTGCAGGTTTTTGTCCCAAATACTCCTACCCCCATAACTCAGACAACATTCCTGTGGCTATAATATTAGGAGAGGCAGATAGACTAATAGCTAATAGCCTGTCTAGATTCAGTTAATTAAAAAAGCTCATGGGGGCTGGCTTCTGCTCATGCAGGAATGAATGCAACTGTAGCCATGCTGCAGCAGTGCTACTGGTGGCCTAGTGATTATGTTAGGCAGTGTGACATTTGCCAACAAATTAAACCTTCCACTGTTAAAAGACCCATTCCAACTTCCCTCATGATCTCAAACACCCTCTTCTGGATGATTTATCTGGATCATATCAGTACCCTCCATTCAGATAAATTATTATATAAACACATATAGGTAGCAATTGATTCATGTTTTCGATTACTATGGGCTGGCATGAAGACATGCAAGCACTTCCGCAGTTGTAAAAAAATTGCAGTGCCTGGTGTCAATGGGGTAGTTCATTCATTTCATTCATGTAATGGTCCTGCATTTGCCTCTAAGGCTTACAGGGATTCAATGGCTGCTCTGGGAGATTGTCTGCAATTTAACAACCAGTTCAAAGCAGAATAGAACAGCACTGTAGAAAGGCCCAATGACATGATTAAATATGCTTTGACTGGTAGGGTGCTAGGTTCAGGTCTTAGTTGGTGCTATAATCTTAATGGAGTTCAAATACAATTTAATAACTTTCCTAGATGAGTATTGGGAGGACAGCCTCAAAATAATGTTCTCTTCTGAGTTCCTATGTATGTGCCTGGCTTAGATAAATTGTGGGATGGTGTTGGACGATGATAAATCTGACTTGAAAAATTATTTGCATGTTTTACAGAGTAACCAAGAAGTCAGAGACAAGCTGTCTCACACAAACCACTCTGATGCTGCCACCTGTGAAGAGAAGGTTATCACTGCTGCTGATGGGTGGGTTCCAAAGGTTGGAGACCTAGCTCAGGAAAGAAATCATGACAAGCAAGCTTTTGAACCATCTTACTAACTACCTATTACTGTTCTTGGAATAAAATGCTACAGAACAGTAATTCTGTCTTCTCTGCCTTGTTAAAGTAGAAACAGACATGTATCAAGAGGTTTGAGAGACCAACAACTTTGACAATGACTTTGACTGTTCCACAGGAACCTTTTCAACTCCTTTTACAGTCAGTCATCAACAGTCATCACCAGAGACTGATTTATGCTTGTCAGTGATTTTGTGACAAATATTTGATTCCTATGTGGTCCTATGCCTGGATCATTTTAGTAATGTTTCTCTTCATCATGCGCAATCCTCATCATTCTTATGTTACTGAATGGATACTACATCCCTACAAGAACAATTTCCTCAGCTGTAGTTCATGACCTACAGCCACACTTCTCATTCTACAGAACCAAAATAGGTATCTATGCTGTGAACATTACAATGTATCATGTGCCTGAAGGTATACCCTGGAAAAAGTTATGAGGCCCACTGAGACATTGCAATTTAGATCACAGACAGAATATTGAACCCAAAAATATTGTGTGAACAGAATACTGTGTCAAAAATATTGAGGACCAAAATATCAAGAAGGTAAGTGAGGATTTACTATTCTTAGCTCCTCAGCTATGTACCTTGAAGATACATATATCATCATGGTATATAGATGTGGAGTCATATATGGTGAAACTTTACTTACCTATGGAAGCTTACCTTCATGATATTTTTGTCCTCAATATTCTTGACACACTATTTTGTCTCACAATATTTTTGGTTCCGATATTCTGTAATTGCCTTATATGATAAAAGTTTAAATAAATGATGCTATAATTCTACAGTTCTATTTCAGATGATGAGGACATTGAGACTGTCAAACAAATGATGCCTGATTGACAGGACATGCTACTTTGAATAATGAAGATTCTTATTTGAATTCACCAGTTACAAAGAAATGGATTATTATGGCCGCTATGCACATTATTTTATACATAGGACTAGCTATCCTAGAGAGATTCACAATTACACACAATGAGAATATTGTGAGTCTCTGCCTCCCGAGAGGCATAATAATTTCTTAAAGAAATTCCCTTACTTTCAGAGTGCTGACAGATCACACCATTCAACCTTCTATTCCGTGCAGAAGCCACAGCCATTTCCCAATCTGATTACTACAGAGAAGCTTATATACTTCACTGAGTTTAGTCAAAACCTGGTTATTCAAGGATAGGAGTATTCGAAATCAAATGTTGATGAAAAAGATATTTGGGAAACCAACTTTTGGCAGGCAGATCAAAAGAACAGAGGCCTTATATTGAGCCTGTATAATACCGAAAGAATTAATCTTTTTCAACAAAACTATACAGCAGTCTGCTTGCCTGGGATTCAGAACAATGAAGGACTTAAAGAAATATTCTGTTCCAAGAGCCTGACCATGTTGAGCATTTGGCAATTTCACATAAATATGGCTGAGTCAGACATAAACAATATGATACAGAATGGAACTTATAATTCCACCCAATTTCCGGTAGAAGGTTTGGCCTTTCAGCCTTATAATTCTGATACCTGAATGCAGCATTTCTTCTCCAACACTCCTGGACCTAAAATTAATTATCCTGGTACAATACGCAAACCCAAGTAGTTACCACATGTTGAGTAGGTAAGCTATGCCAACAATGGCTAGAACATTCTAGTCTTTCAGCTTTGAAAGAACACTTTTCCTCAAATAAAGAGATCATGGATTTTTCTGACTTTCTTCTGGGACCATGTCCCAAAATAAGTAAAAGATTCCTGGCCACATGAATATACACCATTTAAAATGAATGAAATACATATTCAGAAATAGAAGCTGCAGAAAGAATTTGGCAAAAAGATCAGAAGATATGCAATTTTTTTTAAAGCTTCTGGCAATGGAATGCACACGGTTGTACGATGGAATGCCGACTGACAAAACAACGGGTGCCTAAACAACGAGGTTGGAACACCGACCTCGTTGTTACTACTAATGCCTTTACCACGAATGCCTTAACAACGATATTTCGTTGTAAAGGGATTCCTGGTAAAGTCATTAGTAACAGGCACCCATTGATCCTGCATGCCTCACCCCACCCCCCCAACCCCACCCCAAAACCTAAAACCCCCGACCCCCCACCCCCTCCCCAAAACCAAAAACGCCCCACCCCCCAACCCCACCCCAAAACCTAAAACCCCTAACCCCCCACCCCCTCCCCAAAACCAAAAACGCCCCACCCCAAAATCTAAAACCCCGACCCCCCACCCCCTCCCCAAAACCTAAAACGCCCCACCCCCCAACCCCACCCCAAAACCTAAAACCCCTGACCCCCTCCCCAAAACCAAAAACACCCCACCCCCCAACCCCACCCCAAAACCTAAAACCCCCGACCCCCCACCCCCTCCCCAAAACCTAAAACCCCCCACTTACCTGAGTCGTCGCCTCATCTGCATCGTCCTCCTCAGCCGACTCCCTTGTTTGTACCTTAACCATGCATGTTCGTTGTTCAGGACATGCGTGGTTAAGGCACAAAATAACGAAGTCGTGGTTAAAGAAAGCGTTGTTCCGCTTTCGTTAACCAGGACTTCGTTATAAAAAAGTCGGCATAAAGGATGTTTCCCAATGCACACACTTTCTAAAAGAGTGGACTCATTAAATCACATTTTGTCCTCAGCCTTAGAGCTCCTGAAAGAAGCAATTATAGAATTGAATTCGACATTGCCAATACATAGATCAGGTTTTTTGCCTTAGCAACTTCTCAATGAAACAGCCCTGCTTGAACCATATAATGTGACACAAATAAAATATGGCTATTGTTAAAAATGGGGTCTTTGGTTGGCAGTCGGGTTACCCCCTGTCCAAGCAAGGAACCTCACTCTAGTCAGGGTAAGTCACACACAATCCAAATTATCCTGTGTCCACCCTCTGGTAGCATGGAACTGAGCAGTCAGGCTTAACTTAGAAGGCAATGTGTAACGTATTTGTGCAATAAATCATGCAATAACACAGTAGAACACCACAAAAATACACCACACCATGTTTAGAAAAATATATATTTATCTGCATAAATGCAGGTACAAGCGTTTAAAATGCAAAAAGTATATTTTGGAATATCACGGGAAAAAAAGATTTAAAGGGGGTCATTACAACATTGGCGGTAAAAGCCGCTTACCGCTGTGCAGAAGACCGCAAATACACCGCCGCGGCCGCGGAATTCCGCCACAGCTATTATGACCCACATCTCGGAATCCGCCGAAATTCAGACACCCCCACAAGTCCGCCACACCAAAGGTCAGTGATAAACTGGTGAAAACAAAACCTCCACTGTCATGCCAACAGAAACACGCCTATGCTATCATGACCCACGAATCCACGTGGCGGTCTTTCAACCGCAGTATTCCATTGGCGGTACACACCGCCACGCTCAAAATACACACACATCTCCAAAACACCGCCACATTGGACAATTCCAAATACACAAACTTGAGACACATACAAACGCCCACTCCCACACACTCAATACAATATAAAACACACACCCACATCACCCACAAACCCCTACGACCAAAAATTAGAGACGAAGGTGACAGAGAGATAGCACAGCAATAGACAACCCCACCACACAGAGGCACACAACACCATCCCCCATACAAAATCCACGCACAAAACACCCCACACCACCACACATCACCACACTCATCAACACATACACCACCCCACACATCACCTACACCACCCCGTGTAATGCCAAAGACACCCCAGGTTTTCCGAGGAGGAGCTCAGGGTCATGGTGGAGGAAATCCTACGGGTAGAGCCACAGCTATTTGGAGCACAGGTGCAGCACACCTCCATAGCCAGGAAGATGGAGCTATGGCGAAGAATCGTCGACAGGGTCAACGCTGTGGGACAGCACCCGAGAAATCGGGAGGACATCAGGAAGAGGTGGAACGACCTACGGGGGAAGGTGCGTTCAGTGGTCTCCAGGCACAACATCGCGATTCAGTGGACTGGCGGCGGACCCCCACCTCCTCCCCCACAACTAACAACATGGGAGGAGCAGTTCTTGACCATCATGCATTCAGAGGGCCTCGGAGGAGTCAGTGGAGGAATGGACACTGGTAAGTCAAATCTTAACTATCAGATCCCCCCCACCTGCATGCTATCACACCCCCCCACCCTCACCCCATCCCCTATCACTCCAACTCCTCACTAATGTACTAATAACACAAACCACACATCCCAACACCAAGCCCTGCATGACACAACTAAGCATGGACACCGAGCACTAAAGCATGCGCACTGCACATACCCATAACAACCCCCCAACCATCATCATACAAGCCCCCACACAGGAATGCTTGCACTGGGGTACACGCACACCCACCCATTGCACACCATGACACACACACACACGCAATAATCATGCTCTTATACCTCTGCAGGACCACTACGTAATGTCACCACACAGGAGGGTCCAGACATCTCCACCCCACCCACAGAAGAGGCCCACAGTGACGACAGCAGCTCTGGCCAACTGGATCTAGATGACCAGCCCGGACCATCGTGGGCCTTGGGACAGTCGGTTCCCCTTGCACAGGCACAGCCCAACACTGACCTTCCACCCTCTGGTGACACCAGCACAGCACCCACCCAGCGGGCCCATTCCTCCGTACCCAGGACACGTCAATCAGCGGTGTGTCCACCACTACAGGGAACCCAGGCTAACCCACCACCCCAACAACAACAGGGACCTGGGGGCAGTGGTAGTGGGCACACGGTCCAGGGGACGGAGGCACAGGAACACAGGGGAACTGGGAGGGCTGCTGTCAACAGGGGGCGGACAGGCCAAGGGAACCCACTCTCCACGAGGCCCTCTCCTCCATCATGGGAGCATACCACCACTCCCAGGAGACGATGGCTACGGTCCTGGCCAAGTTTCAGGAGACCCAGCGCCTGCAGGACGAACAGTATTTGGGGTTCAGGGAGGAGCTCAGAACCATCAGCTCCGCACTGGGCACCATCGTACGGGTGCTGAAGGACATACAAAAGACCATGAGGGACACCGTGGCACTCCAAGGGGCCCCTGACACTAGCATGGACGATGAACTGCCCATCACCTCCGCCGGCGCTAATGGACAGGACGCACCGCCACAGGACCGCCACACCAGCACCCCACCCCCTGCAGACGGACAACCACCCTGCAAGCGGTCCCTGAGATCCAGGAACAGGACAGAGCAAGATGACAAGACCCCCGCCAGGAAATGAGACCACCCTGATTGTCCTCCCACTGTCTCACTTTGTTACCCTGTCCAGATTGGAACTGCCCCAGCTCCACTTCCTATGCCCACCTGTGTGACTAATAGACTGGACTCTGCCATTGAAATTCCTCCACCATCACCCATCACCATTTTGCCACCCCTCCAATAATTAGCACTTCAATAAACACCCTTGAACCACAAAACAATCTGGAGTCAGTCTGTGATTTTGAAAATGTGTATTAGCAATGACAGTGACAAAATCCGTACTCAAATGTAATGCCAACATACCTATGTCACACATCACAAGTCCATGAAGGATGCAAACAGATGACACACGTTGGTAACCACACCTGTGAAACCGTAATGGAAATGTACAACTCAGTTACCATATACTGGTTGAAATCGACAGACAGGATAGAGGTAGAAGTGTGAAAGTGAATGTAATAGTAAAAAAAAAATTCTTACCTGTGTGTCACTGGAAATATTGCTGTATGACTGACTCCCTGTTGTCTATGTCTTCTTCCTCAGCTTCCTCCTCATCACTGTCTACAGGCTCCACAGGCTCCACAGGCTCCACAGCTGCCACAACACCGTCATCTGGACCATCCTCCTGCAGAAAAGGCACCTGGCATCGCAAAGCAAGATTGTGAAGCATCGAGCAGGCGATGATGATCTGGCACACCTTCCTTGGTGAGTAGAATAGGGAACCACCTGTCATATGGAGGCACCTGAACCTGGCCTTCAGGAGGCCAAAGGTGCATTCGATCACACTCCTAGTCCGCCCATGGGCCTCATTGCAGCGTTCCTCTGCCCTGGTCCTGGGATTCCTCACTGGGGTCAATAGCCATGACAGTTTGGGGTAACCAGAGTCCCCTAATAGCCACAAACGGTGCCTCTGGAGTTGACCCATCACATGCGGGATGCTGCTATTCCGTAGGATGTAGGCGTCATGCACTGAGCCAGTGAACATAGCATTTACCTGGGAGAAGTACTGGTCTGCCAAACATACCATCTGTACATTCATGGAATGATAACTCTTCCAGTTCCTGTACACCTGTTCACTCCTGCGTGGGGGGACCAGAGCCACATGGGTGCCATCAATAGCACCTATGATGTTGGGGATATGTCCCAGGGCATAGAAGTCACCTTTCACTGTAGCCAAATCCTCCACCTGAGGGAAAACGATGTAGCTCCTTACGTGTTTCAGCAGGGCAGACAACACTCTGGACAACACGTTGGAAAACATAGGCTGGGACATCCCTGATGCCATGGCCACAGTTGTTTGAAATGAGCCACTTGCAAGGAAATGGAGCACTGATAGCACCTGCACTTCAGGGGGTATTCCTGTGGGATGCCGGATTGGTGAGATCAGGTCTGGCTCCAACTGGGTACACAGTTCCTGGATTGTGGCACGGTCAAACCTGTAGGTGATGATCAAATGTCGCTCCTCCATTGTTAACAGGTCCACCAGCGGTGGGTACACCGGAGGATTTCGCCATCTCCTCAAATGTCCCAGCTGACGGTGCCTAAGAAGGACAACAGCGACCACAGAGTCAACAAATTCCCAGGTATGTACCCACAGCTACACAGAACACTACACCAAATACAAAACTCTTCCTGTATGTGTGTTGAGTGTAGGCCTAGGTATGTGTGACGCAGTAGTAAATGAACCAATGTGGGCCCCTGAAATGGCGGCTGCCTGACCTCTAAAGTGGGACAATGGGATGTGAGGTATCTGCGCTGGCATTGTACACCGTCGCGGTAGGCGGTCGTAGACCGCAGCGCAATGCTTCATTGGTTAACATTGGACCCTATGGGTCCCAGGAGCCAATGATCAAGTGCGCCGGCGGTGATGATACGCACCGCCGCGGACGTCACTGCCGTGGACGTGACCGCCATTTTCTATCTGTTCAATCACTTGATACCTGATCTTCGACAGGAGAGGACCTACACTGCAAGTGCTGCTGTGCCCTCGGTCTGGAAGAGACAATGGCTGCTGCGTCTGGGGAAAGGGCCCCTGCCTTCACTGCTCAGGAGTTGGAAAAGCTAGTCGACGGGGTCCACCCACAGTACACGCTACTCTACGGTCCTCCAGACCAACATGTAAGTACACAGGGAGCACGTTGTATGGGCTATGCTGGGTGGAGAGGGCTGGATGTCTGTAGGAAGGGGGCAGAGTTCAGCGACCATGAAGGACTGTGAATGCATGTGCCACATGGCAGAGGTTGGGATGGGGGCCACTCACTTCGACGGTGCAGTTGGTAATGACTTCTCTTCTTCCCCTGTACATGTCATGTAGGTCAGCGCCCACCAGAAGAAGGACATTTGGCGTGCCATCGCCAAGGACGTCCGGACCCTGGGGGTCCACCAGAGACGGGGCACCCACTGCCGGAAAAGATGGGAGGACATTCGCCGCTGGAGCAAGAAGACGGCGGAGGCTCAGCTGGGGATGGCCTCCCAATGTGGGAGGGGTGCCCGTCGCACCATGACCCCCCTGATGCTCCGGATCCTGGCAGTGGCCTACCCGGAGTTGGATGGGCGCTTGAGGGCATCACAGCAGACACAAGGGGGTGAGTACACTCCCATTCTGTGGACTTTGCTAGCAGTGGAGGGGTCTGGGTGGGGGAGGAGGGCTGCGGGTTTCCCTAGGCCAGGGCAAGTTACGTAAGCTAGGCCCCTCCAGAATGCAGGCCATGTGGCACTCCACCCCACCTCTGTAGAGTGCCAAGTAGAGGTAGACATGCCCCTGTGTCATCTATGTGTGCAGATGTCCACCATAGCCATGTAGGCCAGATCCCAGGAATTGCATCTGTAGAGGCCAAGAGCACGGCGTAGTGCAGGGGGCTGCTGTGTCTGTATTGTCCGCCAACTGTAGCGGTAAGCCATGCACTCAACCTGTCTTTCATCTGTCGTCCCCCCCCCTTTTTGTGCTCTCCCTGTTCTTTTGTGCATCAGCCTCATCAGGCGGAGGTACAGTGGCACCGGAGCACGAGGGAGCTGCATCCCACATGGCCATGGAGGGCCACACCACAGACTCCGAATACACCAGTGGGACGGAGGGCGAGGGGAGCTTCACGTCGGTCACCGGATCACCAAACAGCGACATGGACTCGTCCGCGGATGGGAGCTCCCTTGTGGTGGCGGCACCATCTGTGCCCCCCACTTCTACAGGTACAGCCGCCACCCCCCCAACCAGCACCGCCCTCCAGCAGCCCCTCAGCCTTCGCTCCGTGCCCGCTCACCCAGGAGGGTGGGCATCACCTTTGCCCCAGGCACCTCAGCCCCTGCCCCTGTCACCCCTGCTGCCCTCAGTGAGGAGGCCATTGACCTCCTCAGGTCACTCACTGTTGGGCAGTCTACCATTGTGAATGCCATCCAGGGTGTAGAAAGGGAGTTGCAACATGCATTCCTGAAGGGCATTCATTCTGGTCAGGCTGCCCTTCATCGAACCCTGCAATCTCTGGCCTCAGCACTGATGGCAGCCATTGTCCCTGTGTCTAGCCTCCCCCCTCCAACTTCCTCCACCCAGACCCAGTCCCCTGTATCCCAGCCTATCCCAAGCACACCATCAGACAAGCATGCACACACCTCAACACACAGAAGTAGCCCAGGCAAACATAAGCACCACACAACCCACAAGCACTCACACAAGCATCACCCACTTTCAGACACAGCAACATCCACTGCCTCCACTGTGTCCCCCTCCTCGTTTTCTCCCTCCTCCTCCCAGTGTCGTCTACACTCTCACCTGCATGCACTACATCTACAGGCACTAGGACTCGCACCAGCACCACACCCCGCTCACCTGCACTCACCACCCCACTACCATTTACACATCCCCTGTGTCCACACCCAGTGTGTCTGTGACGCCCCCTCCCAAAGTACACAAACGCGAGCACCCACACACCCAACATCCATCCACCTCACGACAGCCTCCAGTACCTGCACCTGCACCCAAATCACCTAAAGTTACACCTCCTACAACCACCTCCTCTTCCTCCACTCCCAGACCCCCTCCAGTGTTCGTCAGAAACTCTTCCTCAGCAACGTTGACCTCTTTCCCACCACCCCCACCTCTCCAATTCATATCTCCCGTAGTAGCACCTCAGGCAAAAAAACTCCGGTACCAGTGGTGCATGTTAAAAGTATGTGGAGTGCACCGGCCACAAGAGCAGCCAGTGTGACACGGAGCCAAAGCACTGCCAGTCCACCCCCTGTAAAGCACCTTAAGTTGGAAAGTGGCCAACGGGAGAGGGTGAATACTCCTGCCGGCAAAACAGCTCACAAGGGTCCCGGGGGGAGTGCCGAGGCAGCTGTGACTCCTCCCAAGGTGGTGAAGGGGCAGAAGAAGTCTCCAAAGTCTGGTAAGAGCAGCACAGCGGAGAAGGGCGCCATCCTCCCTGCCGTCCGGGACGCCACCACCAGCACTGTCGTCACTGGTCAGGAGACCACCGACAGAGTCAGTGCCCTGGAGGGCAGCAGTATCGTCACTGGTCAGGAGACCACCGCCAGAGTCAGTGCCCTGGAGGGCACCAGTATCGTCACTGGTCAGGAGACCACCACCAGAGTCAGTGCCCTGGAGGGCACCAGTATCATCACTGGTCCGGAGACCACCGCCAGAGTCAGTGACCTGGAGGGCCACAGCCCCGCTGGGCACTGAGGAACCATAATGCCACACACCGCTGCACAGGTCAGAGACAGCAAAGGCAAGCACCGCTGAACAGGGCAAAGACCGCCATGGTGAAGACCGCTGAACAGGGCAAGGCACCGCTGAACAGGACAAAGACCGCCATGGCAAAGCACCGCTGCAGAGGTCAGAGACAGCAAAGGCAAGCACCGCTGAACAGGGCAAAGACCGCCATGGTGAAGACTGCTGAACAAGGCAAAGCACTGCTGAACAGGGCAAAGACCGCCATGGTGAAGACCGCTGAACAGGGCAAAGCACCGCTGAACAGGGCAAAGACCGCCATGGTGAAGACCGGTGAACAGGGCAAAGACCTCCAAATCAAGCATTGTTAGCCCATGTGCAGCTGAGACAGTGACGGAACTGGGACCGTCACGGGGAGCGTGATGCACTCTGGGCACCAGTCCCCCTACAGAACCAGTGGAGACCTGCATCCACTTGAGAGACTGTGGCTTTGCACTCCCCAGGATGTAGCAGTGGGCAGTCCACCCACTGTAGAGACTTGAGAGACTGTGGCTTTGCACTCCCCAGGATGCAGCAGTGGGCAACCCACCCACTGTAGAGACTTGAGAGACTGTGGTTTGCACTCCCCAGGATGGTACAGTGGGCAAACCACCCACTGGAGAGACTTGAGAGACTGTGGCTTTGCACTCCCCAGGATGGTACAGTGGGCAAACCACCCACTGGAGAGACTTGAGAGACTGTGGCTTTGCACACCCCAGGATAAAGCAGTGGGCAAACCACCCACTTGCTAGACTTGAGAAACTGTGGCTTTGCACTCCCCAGGATAAAGCAGTGGGCAAACCACCCACTTG
Organism: Pleurodeles waltl; assembly: GCF_031143425.1. Taxonomy (NCBI): domain Eukaryota; kingdom Metazoa; phylum Chordata; class Amphibia; order Caudata; family Salamandridae; genus Pleurodeles; species Pleurodeles waltl. The sequence goes on from NC_090447.1 coordinate 206,015,277, forward strand.
TTAGACTTAAGAGACTGTGGCTTTGCATTCCCCAGGATGGTACAGTGGGCAAACCACCCACTGTAGAGACTTGAGAGACTGTGGCTTTGCACACCCCAGGATAAAGCAATGGGCAAACCACCCACTTGTTAGACTTGAGAAACTGTGGCTTTGCACTCCCTAGGATGGTACAGTGGGCAAACCACCCACTGTAGAGACTTGAGAGACTGTGGCTTTGCACTCCCCAGGATAAAGCAGTGGGCAAACCACCCACTTGTTAGACTTGAGAGACTGTGGCTTTGCACTCCCCAGGATGGTACAGTGGGCAAACCACCCACTGGAGAGACTTGAGAGACTGTGGCTTTGTACTCCCCAGGATTGAACAGTGGGCAAACCACCCACTGGAGAGACTTGAGAGACTGTGGCTTTGCACTCCCCAGGATACATCAATGGGCATGGAGCCCCATCGTGGATCTGGCGTGGTGCTGTAATCCGGCTGAGGTGCCCCCCCCTTTCCTTCCCCCTGAGGTGCCTGTTGTATTTCTATCTGATGCCCATGCAGTGTTCTCTCCGTTTGTGGACTGGTATCTAGTGTGGGCCTCGCCCATGCAATTTGGGCCCAGTGGTCCACGGACATTGATATGTGCATACCTGCAGTACTACTCGTGACGTATGATTTTCGAATGTTTATATATATCTGTATATATTTGGTTACTGTATTTTGATACATTACAATGTTTGAACTGATTTCCTTTTGTCTTTGCATTCTTCCGGGGGGGTTGTGGGTTCGGGTTGCGTGTTTTTTGGATGCCCTGGGGACGATGAGTTGAAATCCGGTGCTGGCATGATGAAGTCACAGGGGCTGTGTCGATCTGGTGGGCTTTGCATGGACAATTCTACCGCACAGCAGGCGCTGCATCAATTCCTCTCTGGAAGTCGGGCTGCGTTGTTCCGGCTTGGCTTTGCATTGATCCATTGATTTGGAAATGAATTGGTGTGTGTGTTGTAGTGGGTGAGGGTTGGGTTGTGGGTGTGGGTGTTGCGTGTGTGTCCCCCTGACTTTTGCCTCCCCCCTCCCCTATGTCGTAGGTGCAGTACTCACCGTTGTCTTCGGCTCCTACGTTGCTGGTGATCGTAGAGGAGCAGGAAGACAGGCGCAGGGGGTATTTGTAGTTCGGGCTCCATGGTGGCCTCCTTCCTTGTGGAGTGTGTTAAGGTGAGAGTTTTCCCATTGCAAAAGCTGCTTCCGCCATGTTTTTATCCACGGTGAATCCGCCCCGGAATAGGGGGCGGATTGGCGGGTTGTGATACTGTGGGCGGTACATTGTCTTCCACCTGTCTGTTGGTGGTGACCGCCGCGCTGCTTGTCTGTACCGCTGTGGCGGTCAGAGTGTTAAAGTGGCTGTCTATGTTGGCGGTTTCCGCCACGGTCATAATTCCCTTTTTTTGTCCGCCGGCCTGTTTGCGGTATTATCGCAGCTTTAACACCGTCCACCAGGGTTGTAATGACCCCCAAAGTGTCTTTAGTCTCTTAAAAGCAATAAATGTCTTTTGCAAGCACAAAGTACCTGCTTTGCGTTCAAAATCTCCGCAAAGAACTGCGTAGGAGGAGATACGTGGAAAACAGGAAGGTGAGCGCCGATTTCTCAGGCCACCCACGGTGATTTGTCATTTATTTTTCACAGAGGGAAGGCTTTGCATCGAGTTCTGGTGCTCGATCTTGGATCCGCTTCGGGTTGCGTGGTTTTTGGATGCCCTGGGGACGATGAGTTGAAATCCGGTGCTGGCATGATGAAGTCACAGGGGCTGTGTCGATCTGGTGGGCTTTGCATGGACAATTCTACCGCACAGCAGGCGCTGCATCAATTCCTCTCTGGAAGTCGGGCTGCGTTGTTCCGGCTTGGCTTTGCATTGATCCAGTGGGACGTGCATCAAATTTCTGGTCACTACCTGGCGCTGCATCGATCTTCTTATTGAGAAGTCGATCTGCATCATTCCGGTTTGGCGTGCAGTGGATTTTTTACCGCGATGCAGGCTGTGCATCGTTTCTGGCAGGCTGTGTGTTGATTTTCGCCGCACAGGGAGCTCTTCTTGCAGGACTGAAGTCTTTTTGTCCTGACACTTCAGGGAACAGGATGCAAGCTCGATCCAAGCCCTTGGAGAGTACTTCTCAGCACAGCCAGTGGGTAGCAAAGCAGCAGGGCAACAGCAAGGCAGCAGTCCTTCACAGAAAGCAGTCAGGTGGGTCCTCTGGGCAGCCAGGCAGTTCTTCTTGACAGGTTGCAGGTTCTGGTTCAAGTTCTCCTCTCCAGGAAGTGTCTGGGACAAGAGAGTCTCATCAAGAAGTGTCTAAATTGGTAGGGTCTGAGACCCTGCTTGAACACCCAAATGTGCCTTTGAAGTGGGGGAGACTTCAAAGAGTGGCTTAGAATTGCACAAGGTCCCCTTTCAGTTCCATCCTGTCTACCACGTTCCCAGTAGGGGGTGTGGCAGTCCTTTGTGTGATGGCGGGCTACTGTCCTTTTGCATGTAAGTGTCAGGCCCCCACCCTCCCAGCCCAGGAAGGCACATTCAACATGCAGATGTGTGCAAGTGTGACTGAGCATCCTGTGTTTGGGGTTGTCTGAGTGAATTAACAAGGGAGCTGTCAACTAAACCTAGCCAGGTGTGGATTGGAAGGCACAGAAGGATGTAACTGTAGAGAAATGCTCCCTTTCTAAAAGTAGCATTTCTAAAAGAGTAATACTGTCGTAGTTTGGACTCTTGCTCTGAGCAAGACTATTGGTTTAGGGATGACAGCACTTTTGTTTGTAAGCGACTACGTCTTTCCTACAACAAGTCGCAACTGTTGTCCCCACCTTACCGGCTCACTAGCAGCACCTCACCAGAAACACAATAGTAAAAGGTGATTTATGGCAGCCGTTACGCATGGACTCGAGAATAAGATGTCTCAGGGAGTGTTGTGGTTAAACAGAGATTACCCTTTTCTCACAGATATATCATGTCTCATACAAACACAGGCAATGACACAGATGCAGTAGAGTTACAATAGTTTTTATTTAACATAACTGCAATTTGCGATAAGTTGCATGGGCTGCAATGATTAGGATAATAAAAAATGCAAGAAACAGAATTGTGAAGACAAGAGTCATTATTACAAAGACCCCCACCATCTTGCAATACGTAAAAAAGATATATGAGATGTAATATGCCCTAATACCCTAATGTGAAAAGCCTAACCTCCTACCTAAAGGAGAGCTGGGTTTGTTAAACCTAATCTGCCAATGCCATGTCCATGAGAGGAGCCCCCAACCCTCGTTACCTTGGAATGAGGTCTCTATCTCAGATTCCGCAGTATTGGTATCAGCGATGGTGGCAATGCCCTCTGGTCGGAATCCCTCTGATTATCTGTCTAAAGTGTGATGTATTTATACAGATCTACAAGGTCCCCTGATGTAGGTGTGTTCCTAAACAATAGATAACAGACATGCTTGGGACGGCAATTAATATCAACAATCCCTCGAAAGTATAAAGAGGGAAAATCCCTAAGTGTGAACACCTACTGTTTGTTTGTCTTTGGTGCTTGATCTTCATGCCTTGGCGCGATGACACTGATAATGTTACCCATAACAAGAGGCCTAACTATAAACAAGGCAGCCCTCTTAGAAGAAATAAATAATTAAATGGGCCAAGACAGAACAAGCTAAGTAGGTTAAAAGTCACTAGGTGATGGGGGCACAAGTTTACAAGCCAGGGGCTAAGCTAACTCCTGTTCTCCCATTAAAACGAACTAGGATTCACTACAATACAAAATCCACCTTCACCATTAAGTAGGATTTTGTATCACCATTCTGGCCATACTAATTATGACCTGGCTACTCCTTTCAGATCAGGATCTACCACTCAAACAGTATATGAGGGTAGCCCTAATGCTATCCTATGAAAGGAGCAGGCCTCACAGCAGTGTAAAAACGAATTTAGGAGTTTTACACTACCAGACATATGGAACACACATGTTCATATCCTGCCTTTTATCTAGATAGCACTTTGCCCTATGGGCTATCTAAGGCCTACCTTAGGGGTGACTTATATGAAGAAAAAGGGGAGTTTAAGGTTTGGCAAGTACCTTTAAATGACAAGTCGAAGTGGCAGTGAAACTGCACACACAGGCACTGCAGGGGCAGGCCTGAGACATGGTTTAGAGGCTACGTATATGGGTAGCACAACCAGTGCTGCAGCCCACTAGTAGCATTTAATTTACAGGTCCTGGGCATATGTAGTGCACTTGACTAGGGACTTACAAGTAAATTAAATAAGCCAATTGGGTATGAGCCAATGTCACCATGTTTTAAGGAGATAGCATACGCACTTTAGCACTGATTAGCACTGGGAAAGTGAGCAGAATCCTGAAAACAGAACAACTGAGGTCAGAAAAAGAGAAGGAGGAAGGCAAAATGTTTGGGGGTGACCCTGCAGAAAGACCATTTCCAACAGCTATGAAGAAATCTATTTATACCCTATTGAAGAAATAGAACTGCCTAAGAATTAACATTCTCTGATTTTACAGACACAGGGCCTGATTACAACTTTGGCGGAGGGGGTTAATCCGTCCCAAATGTGACGGATATCCCGCCCCCTGTATTAAGTGTTCCATAGGATATAATGGACTCGTAATCCGTCACATTTGGGACAGATTAACCCCCTCCCCCAAAGTTGTAATCAGGCCCACAGTGTCTTGTTCTCTTGAATCATTGATTATATATATGTGCTGATTTTTGGAGATGAAGTAGAATCAGTTCCTAGTGTTATTAATGATGTCATCCAGTTGTGTACTAATGAAAACATTTGGTACTTTACCCATCGTTTTTTATCTTACCAACTACAAGTATAAGACAAAATAAGTGAGATTATCTTTATGATTGTAAATTTTGTCACATTCCTTAGTGAGATATCCTGTTTGGTTTTCATGCATTAATGTCTAAAAAGAACTATAAAATGGCTGCCTTCAATGGAGTCCAAATGGTGAAGGATATGCGGTCTAGTGTTTTTAAACCTGGTTGTGGTAGATGGGATGGTTATCCCTTTAAAATGACACTCTAAACACACAGACGTTTGGGTCCAGCGGAAGGCTGTTGCTGACCATACCTGCACTTGAATAAATACATGAAGGCACTTGTTCACCAGTTTGATGGATTACTGTGATCTGCTTCTTTCCATGCTGTTGGATGCCTGTACCTTGAAAAGGAGGTCTCCTTGTTACCCTGTTAATTAGAACAAGTTGAAGATGCACCATTTACAGTCAGTGACACTCCACCTATTACCTGGTTAATACATAGTATTATTTCATTGCACATTTCAACCTTTCATTTTCACAATTGTCAAAAACATAAATCTATTGACTCGTATGAAACTCTGACCATTTCACAATTGTTCATTCATGGAAGTTTGCTTTTTCTCCACATCTCTTTAAATGAAATGGAAGGGGACCCTGTATACATCAGTACAGCAAATTGTACAACTCCCCTTTGAAAACTCCGTTCTGTGTGACACCATATCATTGCATTGAATGTGTAGTGCTTTGATGCCAGGGTTAAGTTTATATTTTATCTGTTTTCCCTACTTGATCCATTCCCACACATCATGAACTTCTGAATAATGGCTCTCGTTTAGTATCTGCAAACAGCCAGAACTGCTTCAGACACACAATACCTGACGCATTTTGCAGATATCGTTCAAACGATATTCCATTTGTCTGTGATATCAAGAACATTGAATCTGGTCTGGTGACTGGATTGAAAGCAGTATTTGGACCGATTTGACATTTTTTCAGCAGGATTTCCAAATCATCATACTACTAATCGGCTGTGGTATCATCATCTTTCACCTGTTCTGAAAAGGAAATCAATGAAATGGAGAATATGTATCCAGCTTAATAAAGCTGCAGAAAGACTCTAGCCCACTATATGGGACATGCTTGGCTATCCAAACTCAGCAAGCAGTGGATGCTCACATTTCACAAAATGGAAGCTGTACAAGTAACACCTGGAATCATCTTGGACTTACATCTGGTCACCCCCCAGTGGCTTACTTCAATATGGAAACAATTATTCAACCTCTACATGAGCAACAGAAACAACGCCAAGCAATGCATCTGTCCCTTCTACTTATGATAAGAGCAATGGCACCTTTTGACGCAGCTCTTGATGAATGTTCCCCCTTCCCTATAGAGAAGCCTCAACTACCATTGAGTGCCGTAGATGAGATACCAATTACTGGTCCATCAAACACACAGATTGTCAACTATAAACATGAACTGTACGGTTTTCATAAAGATCACACATATGCTACTTGTGCCTCTGATGATGTCGATATGTCATTCGACGAGGAATGAGCTCTACACATGAGATGACCAATGGACAAAGGATATTCCACCTTATATACATCACAAAAGCCTTTATGAACTATACCTCTTGAAAGACTCTTCCAAATTTTTGCTTTTTATTTGTACTGCATATTTTTTACTCAGCCTATTCCATATTATCACTGGAAACATTTTATATAAACTATATATATATATTTATTTTACCCTATACATGGTTATAGTTAGCACCTACATTTCCCAGAGAGTAACTGTTTTTTGTTTTGCTAATAACTTTGGCGCCATTTGATGAATCTTTGTGAAATGTTCAAAACTCTTATGTTAATTTCTTTGGTTGTTGTCTGAAAAGTATCGGAATGATTCATAAAGCATGGGCACAAGAAGAGGGGGTGTCCCAAACCGCTGTTTCCCCAATGTTATGTCTATGTGGATTTTCCAGTTTTTGGACACAACTACAGCCCTAACCACTGAATTCATTTACACCAAATTTGGCAGAAAGACAGACCTTGGTCCAAAAAGATCTTTTTGTTTTTTGGGTGTTAATCTGTTCAGTAGTTTTTGAGTTTTTAAAGGGAATAAAATATAGATATCTAGGATGCAGATTCACTTGTGCAGGATCTGCTGATCCTGGACGAAAAGCAAGGCCCTGATTGGCTGGTTGCAACCTGAACAAAAGTTGCTGCTGGCATTTTCTTTCTTGCTTGGGCCAGGGGAGAGATGAAAAAGGGAAAACACATATAAGGGGTCAGGATAGAAGTATCCTGCCCTATAGGACCTATGAGGGTTCCCTCCAGGACTCCTCATGTGCATAAACTTCCTAAATTTTTTTCCAGCTGATCTGTGGATCCACTGTGGATCCACTGTTGTACTTAGCACGGCCAACTGAGTAAAATTTCATACTAAAAAAAAACATACAACCATTCTCACACGAAGTACCCTCGCGCAGAGCCAAAGGCTCTACGCAATGTGGTGTTGGTTGCATGAAAAGGGGTTGGCAAATTGCCACTGCAGGTGTCTGAAAGCCATGCATGGCAGTGGTTGTATTAACGTACAGTAATTATATATTACTTTATGTGAAGAAAGAAAAAAATAAATTCACTGAAAAAAACAAAGGTAGTAGGGACATTATTGATAGGTTGACGTTTTACCCATACAAAAACACAGAAATTCAGTAGTTATAGTTATACTTATAGTTAAAATCTGAAGAAACTATAACTAGTGCCACAAGTTATTGTTTCTTATCATAAGTATAACTATAAGTATAAATATAACTTCTGAATTTCTATGGTTTGTATGGGTAAAATGTCAACATTACTATAACGTCCCTATACCAGTAAATATTATTATGTGTATTATTTATGCCATTTACTTTGATGATGTATTGATTGCCTTTGTTTTATGCTTTATTTCCATATGTTTGATATTTGGTGCTTTCTATTATATTTTACACACATAGCTTGAATAACTGTATATTTTTATGTAAGGTATTTTAGAACTCAGTAATTTTGAGAGCACGGATTAGTCTTTACATTAGATAAATCCCTATTAGTCAGATACACCCACATGATGTCATATTGAGACATAAATGCCGGTATTGATGTAAAACCCTTAAAGTCTAACTCCATCTAACGTAGGCCCGACTCCATCTTGACTAATGGAGGCCATTTCCCCATCTCAAGGAAGGGAAGTCACCATCTTTCCAAATGGATGCAGAATTATTATCATGTCTGCCATTAGATGCAGATGTTGCCTGCTCTTATTTTTTTAAGAACTGTGAAAGCCACAAGCCATTTGTTTGATGGCACAGATACAACAATCACTGTGGCACTCATCTGGGTCAAATGTCTACATTTCACTGTTAGGATTAAATAAGCGCACACAGAGACATATAACCAAAATAATGAAGTCTGAAATGACATCCGTTGATCTTATATGTTCATAAGCAAATGTTTGGGACACACACCTTGATGCATATAATCTTTGCCAGACATTCTTAAACATGTGACAGGAATTCCAATGTCTGATAGAATATAGGATATTAGGATGACCACTTGTTACGAGAGGTCCTTTGCCCATATTATCGCCCAAGATTCTGCCAGAGATAGTCTCACCTACTGCTGGCACACTTAGCACTCTGCAGATGCTACATCTTGCCTGATACCAGCTAAGCTGAGTCTTGAAGGAAAACAGTAGTGTGTGTTTGCTCTTCATGGGGAATACTGTCTTCATGCCTCCACTTTCCACTTATAAAGAAAACCTTTGATGTCAACAAGGTATGCAGTGCGTCTCTTCTCCCTAAGAATATCTAGACTGAAGTTGCTCTGCCTTCCATGCTCTCTTAGTGTAGTGCATAGAAGTAGGAAGTAGGGTGTTAAGCTGTAGATGATATTTTAATAATGCTGGAACTGTTAATTTTATTCTCCATATTTATAACTTGCCTTCTTGCTGTTTGTAAAAGATTCTGTGTAGTTGTTTTAGATGTACTGAGAAACAGATTGTTCCTGTAGTAATAAATATTTTAATTATGTCTTTGTGCAACTATCTTCTGACAAGCTCTGTGTCCAGTACGAGTCCCCAAAGTGTCTGCGCTGAGATATGTTTGCTGATTTGAAAACTTCAAACACATTTTTCTAAATTCAACTTTATGATTCTGTTGTGCTTCTCTACTCCATCATAATTAGTATCAAAAACATCTAAGGGAGTTTTATATCTGTTGCAATTGAACCACCTCTGGCAGTTGTGTTAACTGGCAGTGAAATAGCCTGGCATTGAAAAATGGAGGCACAGCGTATTTTCTCCATGGGGAAAATATTTTCCTGTGGAGAAAGAACAAACAAAATGTGTTTTTACATAGGGGATCCTGTTTCCCCTGTGTAGAGTCACCTACCTACCCAGAAGTCCCCTGCAAACCTGCATGTGACACAACTTTACAGGCACATTTCTTTGACTTCAACTTTGTGAATTCCAGAAAGTTTTAAAAATGATGTCCTGGTGGAAGTAAAGATCGTTGTCTAAAACTGTCAGACTTTCTTTGTGAATCAGGCCATGAGTGCTATTTTCATTAAATGTGCACACATAGAGCTATCTGACGTGTTTATTGGAGCCACGCCTGCCATTTTTTTCTGCACTTCTACAGCGGACACTTCTAAAAAGTGCAGGAGTTAAACCCCAGTTCCTTTTCTGACTGTGTTATGACCCACATAATACCAATTAAGAGGTGATCATGTTCCTAGTGCATTTAGCATATTGACAACATTTATAAATGTGTGTTTTATCTTTTTTGACAGTTCATATGTAATTGCTCTTTCAGAAAATAAAGACATATGTACGAGTACCCTGTAATTAAACAGGGAGTCTTGATAACATTTTGAAAACTAAAGGTTAGACATTGCTGCTTTTTGTCAACTTCTGCTGAAAAAACAGTGTTTATTAGGTCAGGGTTAAGGGAGGTAATTTAACTGTTAGGAATTGCCGCTAAATAAATGACAATTGCTATTATTCTCCAGAGCCAAAAACTAACTGTAGCTACCAACTGGGAATGAGTTTGGTTTTGTGCAGCTGGAAGCCAACTGGGTAAAATGATAAAGTAAGAAAGTTTTGAAAACTACATAAGCCAACTCATGGTTATTGTTTAAAAATATGCCATTCTTGGCCCCTTATCCTTATAACAAATTTGCCATAAATAGGAAGAGGACACTCTCTGTCCATCCCAAGAAGCAGAAGAAACAATGTCCTGTTCCCTGTCTGAGCACAGCTGAGCTGGGAGTTTCCACAGTTACACCCTCTTAGTGTCGGTTTATTTTCAGTTGTTGTCTGTGTTACTATCTGGAGGCCTTGATGCCAACAAACTTACCCCTTCATGACGATCCAACTGGAAAGGATACTACTGTTACTTTGACGTTTTTCTGACATTTTCTCATTTCCCATAGCTTCTACGGTGCCCTACCAATATGCATTATAAAAGTTATCTTTGAATTTAATGGTGTTATGGTATATGGCTAATTCAATTTTACCCAGTTTGATCCATTTTACTTTACCCACCAAATTAAATGCATTTACTAAATTCCTGTTTCAATATGTTCATACAATCCTGGCTCTTCCTAGGCTCTTCAATATCTCAGCTGCATATATTTCTCAGATATTGTTGCCTGTATCTCACAGCAACTAATAAGAGTTCTGAACACAGACCACACAGCTAAGGCTCCCATTCTTAGGCATAAGCAAATCCTGATTCATCAGGAAATGGTTTTCTTTGCTGAATCAGGATTTACATTGTTTTTCATTTCCGATATTAAGTGGCCGATTCACAACCTGCATCTTGTATTTCTTTTAGAGGATTTACTGTACTACTACTGGCATAATCTAAAAAGCTATTCCCATTCCTACATGTGGAGGTCTACGCCTCTACCTCTCCTATCTTTAATGTGTGGAAATCTCCATCCCAACTGTGGAGATCTCTGCACACATGAGTGTACTTTTTGGTAGTAAATGTTGGAGGACAGAGGGACGTGGCTTCACAGTGGGATATCTTTACAACTAAAATGGAGGGATTATTTAAAAATATGAACATATTTAATTTAATGTTTAAAAAATGCTAAGTAAAATATAGCTCTTATTTAATTTGTACAAATATTTTGTCAAGATTTTCATTTTTAAAAATTCACATAACATTAATTTTTATCAAGAAAATTATATTGCATTTGAGTTAATATATACATCATGTTTAATAACTGCAATAACAGTTCAATAGTAATAATAGTAATTGTAATAATTGTAACATAATAGAAAATATATTTTTTACTATATGTTGGATTTTTTTCTTAACTTAAACTTCAGAAAAGTAATTTAATTTATATTTAATTAACATTAATAAGTAATACAAAATAATTTCTACTATTTTTTTAAAAAAATGGATAAACCTTAGCATTTTTTCTACACTTTACCACAGGAAGATCTCTCTCCCAAATTTAGAGACACCAGCCATTGTGCGGATCATCAAGTATGGTTGTAACGTCACTATTAGTAGTGTTTTTAAATCTTTATTTCAGTTTATTAAATCCATAAAAGATTAGTAACCAAACACATTTTAAAACTGTAAGACAATTCCCACAATTCATAATGCACATACGATTAAAAATTGAAATCGTATCTTTTAAAGTGCATGTTGCCAAAGTCAAAAAAATATTTTACAGGTGAAAATGGGGCTAAGATGAGAGCATTGGGATGGCATTATTCAATTTCTTGAAAATCACCAGCATTTCTACTTCAGCTGATCTTATCCAACGTCACATGTCGCTATCTCACCAATAAGCTTTCTCCTAATGCTATATGGATGTTTGGTACAATGCATGCTGTTGCGAACAAGGATAATACAACAATGTTATTACCAACCTTTCCTGATGGGCCATTCTTGGCATACTGATATAGTTCTACAGTGATCACCTCTTCAACGAAATTTCTCCTAATGCACCAGGTGCTATAAAGATATTTTATCATATCATATACAGTGGATTTGCACATGTATGATCTCAACAGTCTGAAGGCCGCAATATGTTGAATTATGCAAACCAAATGGCAGATCAGTATAATCCACTTCCTCCTAGGAATGTTATAGGCTGTGCAGAAAATCATCAAGTGTGCCATTGTTTCCACTGTTGTACTGCAAGCAGAACCAGTGCTAGACTTGTGTTCAGGGCTCTGCCAACTAGACGAGAAACCATAAGCCATGAAAGTGCCAAATTTAAATTTTACATACATTGGGAGGGTAATATAATCAAAATGGCTTTCATAAAATCATGTGCATTCAATGTCCTGAAAGGCAACAGATAAAGGGGGTGATTCTAACTTCCGCCGCCCGCCAAAGTTCCCCCAACAGAATACCGCTACGCGGTCAGAAGACCGCTGCGGTTATTCTGTGTTTCCCGCTGGGCTGGCGGGCGACCGCCAGAAGGCCGCCCGCCAGCCCAGCGGGAAACCCCTTCCCACGAGGAAGCCGGCTCCGAATGGAGCCGGCGGAGTGGGAAGGGTGCGACGGGTGCAGTAGCACCCGTCGCGATTTTAAGTGTCTGCATGGCAGACACTGAAAATCTTTTAGGGGCCCTCTTACGGGGGCCCTTTCAGTGCCCATGCCATTGGCATGGGCACTGCAGGGGCCCCCAGGGGCCCCACGACACCCCTCACCGCCATCCTGTTCCTGGCGGTCACAACCGCCAGGAACAGGATGCCGGTGAGGGGGTCGGAATCCCCATGGCGGCGTAGCAAGCTGCGCTGCCATGGAGGATTCCTCAGGGCAGCGGAAAACCGGCGGGAGACCGCCGGTTTTCCGTTTCTGACCGCGGCCATACCGCCTCGGTCAGAATGCCCTTGGGAGCACCGCCAGCCTGTTGGCGGTGCTCCCGCGGTCGTTGACCCTGGTTGTCAATGACCGCCAGGGTCAGAATGACCCCCAAAGTCCTGAACTATGAATCGATTAACCTCTTTCTCGGACTCATATTTACAGTGAGTTTCTTTTAACTGATATTTGGCTATCAAATCATATCCCATCCTATCTCTCCACTGTTTATCAATGTCAAGTGATTTCCGCATTGATTACACACGTCTAATCTAGGCGATTTTGCTTTGCCTATCATGGAAGATGGCCTTTTTCAAGGCTGTGCAACATGACTGTAATTCATAGGTGTATCACAGTCTCTGCCAAAAGCAGTCTCAAATCAGCCTTTGAAAGCAACTTCTTCATTCCCATATCCAAAAACAGCAGTAGCAGTGTAGTACTCATAACGAAGATTCCAGGTGCACAAATCCAACATACAAATGGCCCTTGTTTAGGACTACTGTTTTCCGGAAGAATGAAGAATCTAAAGACCTGGTCAATTGTTCTGGTGTTTTCTTTAAAACAAGCTTGCAAGGATGAGAGAATATTAGTCTATTAAATCTATTGCTGTGGTTTACCGAACACCTGAGAGTATATTAGTAGAAACCTTACTGACTGTGTATTATTATTTGTTACAAATGTTTAGAATTGATAAAATAAAAACTATTCTCTTTTAATAACTGATTTAAATGAAAAAAAACTAATTAAAACTTGAGCTCATCATGTTTATGTAGCCATTACTGTTCTATTTCTATGAAAGCGGTGGAAAAATCATAAGGAACAAAACATTGGAAATCAGATGAGAATTATCATATTTCATCTCAAACACCTAAGATTCTAATCGAGAATTGTAACCCTGCCTCGAAAAAAGTTTATTATTTGCTATTGCTAGCTCAAAAGAGAAAGAAGAGATACTGTCAAACTTTAAGAAGGTCAATAGTTACAGTCTAATTTTCCTGTCCAATCCCACTGCTTAGTGTTAAAAATTTGGAGAGATTGCAATGTGAGAGAAAGATTGAATGGATGAAAGAGAATCAGAAGCATGTCTCACATCAGTGTTGTTCTGAGGCAAAGGAAATTCTTTAGATCAGATCTTTAACTTATATACACTAGCATGCTCCTTCATGCCAATAATGAGAAAATGTATTTAAAATTGGCAGTTCTGCTTGATGCATGGGTAACTCTTGTGTTGACTCCTTAATGAAAGTCTAGTTGGTCAAGTTGTTCGCACAAGCATTCTATTTGGTTTAGATTTGGGTATTTCCAAAGATACAGAGGTTTAATAGTAGAAAATAAATATTCAGAGACAGTGTGGGTATTCATAAAGCAGCAAGTAACTGGATCATACATCAGTAATTGGACATTGCTTTTATAAGTGAAATTTTAGAACTGTAACCAATAATATATTGGGCAAATATGTGGTCGGAACATGAGTCCATACTGACTTTCCGATCAGTAATATATATATATATATACATCCCTCAGATAGGAGAAGAAAATCACAATGTTCAACTTTATAAGAATATTCTATATGCGTTATAATTGAAAAAGTGGTTTAACACCTTTGGGATCTCCCTAGTTGGGCAGTATGCTGAAAGATAGGTGAACATCCTATATGAATGATAAAAGGTTTTTGTCATCTAGTGGAATGTGTAACATCTGGTGGTGTATTGATAAATCGACTACATGCAAAAGGGAGCATATTGTTACATTTGAGGATGAAAGAGTTGTGATTACTAAATTTTGATTAAATCGGCTCCCCTTTGCCAACAAGCCAACAGGGAAAAACATAAAATACTACATTAACTATATTTACTATCTGTCCCCGTGTCCTAGAGCTGGAAGATAATATAATATATTTTCTTCTTTAGTTGCCTTGGTAGAATATGCTCAGGAAGAACGTGTTTCTTCCAGTCGTCAAAATGAGGCTTCAGTCGGTGGACATGGAGCACCCTTAGGGGGTTCCTAGGGGATTGGAGGTCCACTAGGTAAGTGGCCTCCCCTTTCTGCTCCTTCACTTCAAATGGGCCAGACCAGCAGTCCTGGAGAGCTCTAGGCTCTACTGGCTCCATTACCCACACTTTGTCTCCAGGTTGAAACTCTACCAGGGTGGCCTTCTGGTCATACCAGCGTTTCAGTACCTCTTGACTGGCCTAAAGGTTACTTTTGGCTGTTTCCCAGAAGCGGTGCATCTGGTTGCGGAGTGCCAACATGTAGCTGACCACATCCTGAGGGGGTGCCTTTGGAGCTTTCTCCAACCCCTCTTTGACAATGCTTAAGGGTCCCCTGACAGGGTACCCATAGAGAAGCTCAAAGGGACTGAACCCTATCCCCTTCTGGGGCACCTCTCTGTAAGCAAAGAGAAGGCATGGTAAGAGGATTTCCCACTTACGCCTCAGGGACTCAGGGAGGCCTGTGATCATGCCTTTCAAGGTCTTGTTGAATCTTTCCACAAGACCATTAGATTGGGGGATATAGGGCACATACACCACATGCATCCCACATATACTTAATGTATGCAGACATGAAGTTAGTGCCTCTGTCAGACACTATCTCCTTTGGGAGTCCCACAGGGGTAAATATCTCCATCAGAGTTCTGGTCACCACCGGTGTAGTTATGGTCCTCAGACGGATTACCTCTAGGTAACTGGTGGCATTGTCCACCAAAACCAGGATGAACCTGTGGGCAGTTTTGGGGTCCAATGGACCAACAATGTCGATGTCCACCCTTTCAAAGGGTGTGCCAATGACAGGAAGTGGAATCAGGGGGGCCTAACCCTTTTTCCTGTTTTACCACTGGCCTGGCAGGTAGGACAGGACCTACTGAGCGTATCTGAGTTTGTCCTCATTCGGGCCGATAGAAGTAGGTGACAAGCCTGGCAAAGGTCTTGTCTTGCCCACAAATATCCTCTCAGGGGAATGTTGTAAGTCAGTCCCAGTAGGAAGGTCCGGTGAAACTGGGGGGGCCTTAGGCTTACTGTAGAGGAGATCATTCTCTCAATATATGTGGTGATCACCAGAGGCTTCACCGGCTGCCTGGGCTTAGGATTGCTTCCTCATGTCCTCTAGAGTGGGACATTCTTTCTGCCCCTTGCAGAATTCCTCACTGGTGGGCCCACCCTCAACTTGCCAGCCAGCAAGCTCAGGTAGGTCACGTAGGACGGCAAAGTCTTCCCCAGTTGGCTCGGGGGCCTTTTCCTCAGGAACCCCGTCAACCACTACGGGAACTTCTGAGACCGGTTTCCTGCACCCCTTGCTCATCCTCTTGCCAGTTGTCTGGGCCATTGTTCCAGTCTCCAGACACCCTTGACTTTCCTCCTGGGCAGCCATGGACCTTGTGGTCATGCAGACCTACTCAGGCAATCCTAACATCTCCAAGTGAGACCTTAGCTCTACCTCCTTTCAGGTAGTGTGCTCAAGGTCGTTACCTAACAGACAATTTACAGGCATTGCAGGACTCAAAGCTACTTTTAGAGTACCAGGGACCTCCCCTCACTCAAAGGGAACAAGAGCTACCGGTAGGTGGCTCTCACGATTGTCGTCGACTATGACTTGATGGAATGTATTTGGGAGGACCTGCTCTGCTGACACCAGCTGACCCTTGACAGTAGTCATGCTGGCTCCTGTGTCACGCAGAGCCTTCACCCTTTGCCCATTGATGGTGACCCACTGCCTATACTTGGAAGTATTGGCAGGCATATGGGCTTTTGCCACCATCTCTGCATCCCCCAGGGACACTAGGGTTACCTCTGTCTGCTGCCCAAAACTGTCTAGGACCATCTCCTCCTCTAGTGCTACGCTATCCAACCCAGGTGTCTGCCTTTCTTTGGGGGGCTGTGCCCTCCTGGGACACTTGGAGTCGCCCTCAGAGTGCCCATACTTATTGCACTTGTTTCTGTTTATACGTAAATTAAAATTGTCAAAAATCCATCAAGCGAAGTGTAAAAAAGTAACAACACAAGGGGAGTGTACAGAAGAAATCAGTTATAACACACAAAGACTAATCAGTCATAATCTAACAATTGAGGATGTGTCACTAATGAGAGAACTTTGGGAATTGGAAGATAGCACAATGGGTGAAATTAATGAAGAACAGATGTTAGACAGATTGGAATCAGAAGGAATCTGTCTTAACAAAGATGGAGCATCAGGTCTGAAACCAAAGTCAAGAACTGTCCCATCACCCAGTGGAGATATGATTGACCAATTTTCAGAGACTGTGACTGAAGAATTGAAAATTTTGAGAGCCAGAACTTGGAGTGCATTCAACAACAAAAAGGGTGGATATTATAAAACATTAGATAAACTTTCCAATAACCCAGACATTGTAGTAAGAGGCTCTGATAAAGGAGAGAATATAGTGATCTGGTCAACAAAACAATACATGGATGAAGCATACAAACAATTGAATGACAACAAATGTTATAGAAGGATTGACCTTGATCACGTTGAGATTGTTAAAATACAATTTGATTCAGAATTGATACAATGGCGTGACAAAGGTCTCATCAGTCAACAAGAATACAGTTTTCTGAAAGTAGACTTTCCCAAGTTACCTGTATTTTACCTGATACCGAAGATCCACAAAGATGTACACACACCCCCTGGGCGACCTATAGTGTCCATTAAAGGAAGTTTGTTTGAAACCGTATCACAATACATAGACAAGTTTTTACAGCCACTAGTTAGAAATCTATCTTCCTATCTGCGAGATAGTGGTGATTTTCTGAGGAGGATTTTTGATGTTGGCTGGGACAATGAATACTTGTTGATGACACTTGATGTTACAGCATTATATACAAGTATCCCACATGAATTGGGAATCCAGGCAGTAGAATATTTTTTGAAAATGAGATCAATCAGTTTTTACCACCATAGCAAAATGCTGAGCCAAATGATAAGATGGTGTCTACAACATAACATGTTTTTCTTCAATAATGAGATATTTGAGCAGGTATGCGGTACAGCAATGGGAACATGCTTTGCTCCAAGTTATGCCAACTTATTCATGGGGTGGTGGGAAGAACAGATACTTAACAACTTCCCGCTAGATAAATGGAATGATAACATTGTTCTGTGGCTCAGATATATCGATGATATTTTCATAATTTCGAAGGGTGATCGAGGTACTGCTAGCAATTTTATCAAAGAAATAAATATTAATCATTGTAATTTGAAATTCACGGGGAAAATTGACAACCATGAGATTGAATTCTTAGACATCAGAGTATTCATTGAAAATAACAAAATTGAGACAACATTGTTTAGGAAAGCCACAGCAGGGAACAGCATCCTGCATGCTAAAAGTCACCATCCTCAACCACTGAAGAATAACATTCCTTTTGGAGAATTCTTGAGAGCCAAGAGAATTTGCAGTAAAGAAAGTGATTATTTAAAAGTACAAGACAACATGATTGACAGATTAAAACAGAGAGGATACTCCAGTGAGTTATTACAACACAGTGCAGTTAGAGTCAAATCCAGGTCCAGAGATCAGTTGCTATTTGCTTCAGAACAAAGCAGTAAAGGTGGAAAGAAAAATAGCAATACACATGATGATACTGCTAATGTTAGATACATAACCACGTTTAATAGGGCTCATGAATCCATCAGAAAGATTTTACAGAAACATTGGCACATGTTAAAAAGTGATCCTGTGATAGGCACTAATTTGAAAAATAGGCCTACAATAACATATAGAAAAGGGACGTCAATGAGAAATGTCCTTGTGAAAAGTGATGTGAGACAGGGGAAGACTATGCAAAGTAGCTGGCTTCAATCGCAAAATGGATTTTTTAAATGTGCCAAATGTAAAGCATGTAAAAATGGTAAAAACATTAAGAGTATCCAGCAAGGAGACAGAACTATTCACACCATAAAAGGCAGATACGACTGCAGGAGTGAATATGTCATTTACATTTTAAAATGCAGTTGTCCCAAGATATATGTTGGTAGTACTAAACTCCAAGTGCACAAAAGAATACTCCAACATTTGAGGGCGATAACCAACAAAGACGATTCATACCCTGTTGCTAGACATGTACATGAGTTCCATGCAGGACGAATGGAAAGTATCAAATATAGTGTAATTGACGGAATAAAAAAAGATGTACGGGGAGGGAACAGGGAGAAAAACCTGAGAAAGTTGGAATCCAGATATATTTTGACACTTGATTCTAGAGAGCCAGTAGGATTAAACTCTAGTGAAGAATTATATATTCATTTGAACTAAGTGGGTTCCTTATTCAGTATATTCTTTCATTTAGGCCTTTTTAGTCACATGTTCTGTCTGTTGATACACACAAAAATGTTTCTGCATGAGACATATGGTACCATTCATAAAAATTAAAAATTAAAAATTAAAAATTAATAATATTTTCTTTACTGTCGTGAAAACAATGGTACCATAATATTCCACAGGTTTAAGTACATAGTTATTGCTATTGTGTTATATCATGGTCGTTGCAGTATTTATATGTGTTTCCAACATGTTTAACGATTCTTCCAAGATTTTTCCATGGTTACATAGTATAGTATAACTTTGTTTTTGTTGTTGGTAAATCGTTGATTAAGGTATGTAATTAATCTTTGAATTATGCTTAGTTAATAACTAGTATGAGAGTTTCAATTCAATTTCTTTTTGTTATCTTTGCCTACATATTTGCTTCTATTTACTACTTAGATTAGATTCGTTTTTGGATAAGAACAAGGTTTTCATAGACATAACATGTAAAATAGGAGGTAAAATTCATAGGCATTTATTTATATATGCATTTATACATGTTCTTGCAATTAGGCGTAATGATGGATGTTGTAAATATTATATGTTTAACTATCAGTATTTTTGTTACTTTGTTGCTTTAAGAAATGCACTTGTATTTAAATGGGGCAAAAATGGCGGCCCACACAGGTTGAGAAAGGCGGAGACGCCGAAACGCGTTCCTGTTTGTTTGTATTAAACCTTAGATCTGCACATTCACGGAGTGCCGGTTGCCTTATTAAAAAATAAGGTTGTGTTTATACTTATTGCACTCTGCACATTGGGGTACAAACCTCCCTGTCTTATGGTCAGTAAAACCTCTTCTGTTGGAATCAGACTGGGACTGGTTACCACTACTTCCATGGGAACTATTTTGGGGGCCTTTTCCTCTGTTGGGAACCCTGACCACCTTTGTGGGTGTCCCCCCCAGACACCTTTCTGGGCACTCTGGTGCTAGTCCAGAGGTCTGCCTCCTCAGCAAGCTTCCTGGGATCAGTCAGCTTACTGTCTACTAGGTGCAGGCACAACTCTGTAAAACAAATACTGAGCATATGCTCTCTCAGAATCAAATTATACAATCCTGTGTAATCATCTACTTTGCAGCCAGCACCCATCCATTCAGTTCCTTAATGGAAAAGTCAAAGTAATCTACCCATGTTTATGTGGACTGTTTGGTGCTGTCCCTGAACCTCTGACGGTATTTCTCAGGGGTTAGCTCAAACTTGGCAAGTAAAATGGCTTTCTGAAGTGGATTTGTGTTTTGATCCTTTGGGTCCAATGTGAGACGTGTGTCCCTCCCCAATGCTGGCACATACCTCTACATAGCTGTACCTCATTGCCCTTCAAGAACCTCTTGAGCCCTTAGTGCAATTTCATAAGCAGCTAGCCATTTATCTATGTCATCTCCAACCACAAAACTGGGCACCACATTTTTGGATATACGAACCTTCTTTTCTCCAGCAGGTCCTGTCTGTATGCTGCCACCATTACTGCTGGATTCAGACTGCTTTGCCTTAAGATCCAGCTCCTTGAGACTCAGTTCATGAGCCAACAAAAGTTTATTTTCAGCCAAGGCTCTCTCAGCTGCTTGCGCTTCTCTCTCTGCCTTCTTTTCCTCCTGTTGAGCCTCAATTTTCAGTCTTGCCATTTGCAATTGGAACTCCCTCTCCTCTCTCATTTCCTCTGCGTTCATGCCTTGATCAGAGACACTGCTCCCTGGTCTGGAAGGGGGCACAATTGCAGTGGTAACACACCCACTGATGGCAAAACATCCTCTGAGGGGCCATCTTCTGGATCCTCATCCTCAGCATCCTCCTCTAAATGGGCTTCTGCCCAGGCCCTCAGCGTCACTTGAAAGTCCTCCTTCCTAGAGGCCCCAGGGGTGGGTCACTCATCTCCTTGCAGAACCCTTTTAGCTGTTTGACAGTGTATGTCTCCAACAGTGCTAGGTCAAAATCTCCTGCTTGAGACCCAGCCTGAGACATGTTGAGTGAGGATCTAAGTTTAGAAAATTGTCAGGAAAAACAAATTTGCACAAAGAGATAAAAATCAAGTTGACCTTCAACTGTGGGTAGTGAAATACTTAGCTACTGTATGTCACTGCACAAATACAAGTCCTATCCCACCGCTGCCACCAATGTTAGAAATGGGGTCTTTGGCAGTCAGGTTACCCCCTGTCCAAGCAAGGATCCTCACTCTAGTCAGGGTAAGTCACACACAATCCAAATTATCCTGTGCCCACCCTCTGGTAGCTTGGCACTGAGCAGTCAGGCTTAACTTAGAAGGTAATTTGTAAAGTAATTGTGCAAGTATTTGTGCAATAAATCATACAATACCAAAATATGTTACAACAAACATACACCACACAGTGCTTCGAAAAAGATATAGGTGGTCATTCTGACCGCGGCGGGCGGCAGTCGCCGCCCGCCATGCGGTCACTGCCAAATGGACGCTCCGCGGTCAGGAGACCGCGGATGCCATTCTGGCTTTCCCGCTGGGCCGGCGGGCGACCGCCGGCCCACCGGGAAAGGCCCTGCAATGAGGAAGCCGGCTCCAAATGGAGCCGGCGGAGTTGCAGGGGTGCGACGGGTGCAGTTGCACCTGTCGCGATTTTCACTGTCTGCAAAGCAGACAGTGAAAATCTTCATGGGGCCCTGTTAGGGGGCCCCTGCACTGCCCATGCCAGTGGCATGGGCAGTGCAGGGGCCCCCAGGGGCCCCACGACACCCGTTCCCGCCATCCTGTTCCTGGCGGTAAGAACCGCCAGAAACAGGGTGGCGGGAAGGGGGTCGGAATCCCCATGGCGGCGCTGCAAGCAGCGCCGCCATGGAGGATTCCCTGGGCCAGGGTAAAACCGGCGGGAAACCGCCGGTTCCCCTTTTCTGACCGCGGCTTTACCGCTGCGGTCAGAATGGCCCTGGAAGCACCGCCAGCCTGTTGGCGGTGCTTCCGTGGTCCCCGGCCCTGGCGGTCATGGACCGCCAGGGTCGGAATGACCCCCATAATATTTATCTGGATAAATGCAGGTCAAAATGATTAAAGATGAAATAAGCAAATGTTGGGTTATCACTGAAAGAGATATAAAGTGTCTTTAGAGTTAGAAGATTAGTGTAAAAGCAATAAAAAGTGTCTTAGGTTCTCCTAGAAACAATAAGTGCCTCTTGCAGGGCAAAGTACCTGCTTTGCGTAGAAAAATCATCTCAAGGGATTGCAGAGGAGGAGATGCGTGGAAAACGGTGAGTGTGCATCAGTTTCACCCGTTCGCACACGGACTTGCGTCGTTATTTACCATGCAGGGAAGACATTGCGTCGATTTCCGGCGCACAGATTTGGATCCTTTTTGGGTTGGGGGTTTTCAGACGCCCCGGGGAGGATGCGTGGAATCCGGGGCTTGCGGAGCAAAGTTAAAGCAGCTGCGTCGATTCCGGTAGGTGATGCGTGGAATTTTCTTCCGCACAGCAGGCACTGTGTAGATTCCTCTCAGGAAGTTGGGCGGCGTTATTCTGAGTCAGCTTGCGTCAATCCAGTAGAGCTGTGCATTGAAGTTCTGGTCACGTCACTGGCGCTGCATCGATCTTCTGTTGCGAAGTCGGGCTGCGTCGTTCTGGACTCAGCAAGTGGTGACATTTTCACCACGAGCAGGCTGTGCATCGTTCTTGGCAGGCGGTGCATCAAATTTTCACAGCACAGGGATTTCAACTGCAGAGGAGAAGTCTTTTTGGTCCTGAGACTTTCAGGGAACAGGAGGCAAGCTCTATCCAAGCCCTTGGAGAGCACTTCTGCAGCAAAGGAACAGAGAAGCAAGACAGAAGGGCAACAGCAAGGCAGCAGTCCTCTTCACAAAGCAGTCAGGTGAGTCCTTTGGGCAGCCAGGCAGTTCTTCTTGTCAGGGTGCAGGTTCTGGTTCAGGTTTCTTCTCCAGGAAGTGTCTGAGGTGGTAGTGCAGATGCCCTGTTTTTATGTTCACAATCAGTGCTGCAGGCCCACTAGTAGCTTTTAATCTACAGGCCCTGGGCACATATTGTGCACTCTGGTAGGGACTTATAAGTAAATTAAATAGCCCAATTGGGTTTGACTCGATGTTACCATGTTTAGAGGGAAAGAGCATATGCACTTAAGCACTGGTTAGCAGTGTTAAAGTGTGCAGTCTAAAGAACCGCAAAAACAGTATCTCAAAAGTGGAGGGAGGCAGGCAAAAAGCTAGGGGTGACCACCCTAAGGCTGTCAGGTCTAACAATAGCTAATTGTAGAGCAGCCTATGATTTCTTCCTAACTTTATTTGAACCAAATAACCTGCATAGAGAAGTTAACTAAACCAAGAGATATTTGACAATAAGATCAAGAAACTTAAATATTGTTTCAACTGATATAATCCAGTAGGTTGTCTGTTGATGTGTTGGGTAAATAGCATTTGATCTTGTATAAACTGATGAAGCAAAATGAAATATGAAATATGATGAATTGCCTGTGAACACAATAACACTGTTACATGCAACTGTAAATGGGATATTCTAAGAAGTATACCTATGCATTTCATCCTTTTACTCTGAAAGGGATTTGTTAGCTGTGTTCTATGATACATTGCAGATTTGTACTTTTCTAAAACAAAAAGTAAATTAATGAATGATGCACAGGCTATACATTTTCAGAAATTCTGAATCACAAGTATACCAAAGGCACAACACCAGTTTGGTTATGGAGTCGAAGGCTTTTCTATTTGTGTCAAAAGTATTCAGGACATAGATCTTCCAAAGTATTTTATTGTGATTGAGATTGGAGATCTATTTGGCTCAATTTCAAAAGGAGTTGCGCTTCTATTCTACTTCCATGTCACTTCTTTACAGAAAGCATTGATGGAACAACAGTTGTCTTAATGCTCCCACCTTTTGTATCTTCACTGGTAACAGTTGATTCCCCTTGAAGGGAGACATAGGTGGTCATTACAACCCTGGCAGTCGGTGTTAAAGCGGCGGTAAAACTGCAAACAGACCGGTGGAAAAAAAAATTGAATCACGACCGTGGCGGAAACCGCCAACAAAGACAGCCACTTTAACACTCAGACCACCACAGAGGTACAAACAAACAGCGTGGCGGTCACCGCCAACAGACAGGTGGAGGACAATGTACCACCCACAGTATCACAACCTACCAATCCACCACCTTTTCCGGGGCGGATTCACCGCAAACAAAAACACGGCGGAAACAGGATTTCGAAGGGAAAACGCTCACCTCTACACACCCCACGAGGAATCAGGACGCCATGGTACCCGAGCTCCAGATCCTTCCAACCCTTATCTTCTTGCTCCTCTACCAGGAGCACAAACGCCGGCGGCGAACACCACGGTGAGTACTGCACCTACGACACAGGGGAGGGAAAAAACAGGGACACATGCAATACGCAACACCCCCACCCTCACTCATGACAACACACACACTAATACAGCATGATACATTATAGTTACACCCCGCAACCCCCCGGAAGAATGCAAAGACCAAAGAAAATGAGTGTAACCATTGTAAAATATTAAAATCCAGTACACAAAAATATATATTTACACTATAAACAAAATATACACCAAGAATAGTAGTCCAGGTAGTGCTCCATTGAAGTCCGTGGAACACTAGGCCCACACGGTATGGGCGAGGCCCACACTCAATCCCTGAACATGACGGAGAGAACACTGCAGGGGCATCAGAAAGCAATAAAACAGGCACCTCAGGTGGAAGAGAAAGGGGGGGCACCTCAGCCGGTTGAGTGCACGACGCCAAATCCACGAGGGGGCCACATGCCCACTGTTCCATCCTGGGGAGTGCAAAGCCACAGTCTCTCAAGTCTCTACAGTGGGTGGGTTGCCCACTGAACAATCCTGGGGAGTGCAAAGCCACAGTCTCTCAAGTCTCTACAGTGGGTGGGTTGCCCACTGTTCCATCCTGGGGAGTGCAAAGCCACAGTCTCTCAAGTCTCTACAGTGGGTGGTTTGCCCACTGAACAATCCTGGGGAGTGCAAAGCCACAGTCTCTCAAGTCTCTACAGTGGGTGGGTTGCCCACTATTCCATCCTAGGGAGTGCAAAGCCACTGTCTCTCAAGTCTCTACAGTGGGTTGTTTGCCCACTGAACAATCCTGGGGAGTGCAAAGCCACAGCATCTCAAGTCTCTACAGTTGGTGGGCTGCCCACTGTTCCATCCTGGGGGGTGCCAAGCCACAGTCTCTCAAGTCTTTACAGTGGGTGGGTTGCCCACTGAACAATCCTGGGGAGTACAAAGCCACAATCTCTCAAGTCTCTACAGTAGGTGGGTTGCCCACTGTTCCATCCTGGGGAGTGCAAAGCCACAGTATCTCAAGTGGATGCCTTTCTCCACTGGTTCTGGAGTGGGCTTTGTGCCCAGAGTGCTTCATCCTGCCAAGGACAGAGGTAGTGGATGCCTTTCTCCACTGGTTCTGGAGGGGGCTTTGTGCCCAGAGTGCTTCATTCTGCCAAGAACAGAGGTAGTGGATGCCTTTCTCCACTTGTTCTGGAGGGGGCTTTGTGCCCAGAGTGCTTCATCCTGCCAAGGACAGAGGTAGTGGATGTGATACTCCACTGGTTCTGGAGGGGGCTTTGTGCCCAGAGTGCTTCATCCTGCTCGTGACGGACTCAGGAGCGTCAGTGCCCTTGGCACTCATGGGCCAGCGGTGCTTGTTGCGGTGGTGCCCTGTTCAGCGGTGCTTGTGGCGGCGGTGCCCTGTTCAGCGGTGCTTGTGGCAGCGGGGTCCTTTGGTGTGACTCAGATGCTGGCAGTCCTGTCTGGCCCAGCTGGGCTGGTGCTGGCAGTCCTTCATGGCCCAGCGGTGCTGGTGCTGGCGGTCCTGTCTGGCCCAACCGGGCTGGTGCTGGCGGTGGCCTCCTGGCATCTGGGCTGGTGGCGGTGGCCTCCTGGGCAGCGGGGATGATGGCGGCCTTCTCCACTGTGTTGCTCTTCCCAGACTTGCTGACTTTCTTGTGGCCCTTCCCCACCTTGGAAGGTGTCGCAGCTGACTCCACACTCCCACGTGTACCCCTGGGAGCGGCTTTGGTGGCTGGAGTCTTCCCCCTCTACTCCCCGGGCACTGGCCAACTTTTGATGCTTGACAGGTGGGGGACTGTCTGTGATGTGGCTCTGTGCCACACTGGCTGACTACAGGCACCACTGGTCCCCGAGATGTTGTGGCTGAGGTGCTAGGTTGGGACCTGGAGAGTCGGGACTAGGAGACGGATGGGGTGGGGGAGGTGAGGGAAAGAGGTCAAGGTTGGACAGGAAAAGTTTTTGGGGAACACTGGGACGGGTAGCTGGAGGGGGTTTGGGAGTGGAGGAAGAGGTTGTGGTTGTAGGAGGTGTTCGTTTGGTGACTTTGGGTGAAGCTGCATGCGCTGGAGGCTGTCGTGAGGTGGATGGCTGTTGGGTGGGTGTGTGCCTGCGTTTGTGTATCTTGGGAGGTGGCGTCACAGACACACTGGGAGAGGACACAAGGGACGTGTGAATGGCAGTGGGGGTGGTGACTGCACGTGAGCGGGGTGTGGTGGTGGATGTGCTGGTGATGGAAGTAGTGGCTGTAGATGTAGTGCATGCAGGTATGAGTGTAGACGAGACTGGGAGGGAGGAGGGAGACGAGGAGGAGGGGGACACAGTGGAGGCAGTGGATGTTCGTGTGTCTGCATGTGTGTGATGCTTGCGTGAGTGCCTGTGGAATGTGTGGTGCTTATGTTTGCCAGAGCTTCCCTTGTGTGTTGACATGTGTGCATGCTGGTCTGAAGGTGTGCTTGGGATAAGCTGAGGTAGAGGTGATTGGGTCTGGGTGGAGGAAGTTGGAGGGGGGAGGCTAGAGACAGGGACAATAGCTGCCATCAGTGCAGAGGCCATAGTCTGAAAAGCTTGCTGAAGGGCCGCCTGACCAGAATGAAGGCCCTCCAGGAATGCATTTGTTTGTTGCAACTGCCTTTCTACACCCTGGATGGCATTCAAAATGGTAGACTGCTCAACAGTGAGGGACCTGAGGAGGTTAATGGCCTCCTCACTGAGGGCAGCAGGGGTGTCTGGGGCAGGGGCTGAGGTGCCTGTGACGAAGGTGATGCCCACCCTCCTCGGTGAGCGGGCACGGGGCAAAGGCTGAGGGGCTGCTGGGAGGGCAGTGCTGGTAGGGGGGTTGGCAGCTGTACCTGTAGATGCGGGGGGCACAGATGTTGCCGCCACCACAAGGGAGCTCCCATCAGAGGATGAGTCCGTGTCACTGGTGTCAGCTCCTGTCCCCGCCGAGGAGCTTCCCTCGCCCTCCGTCCCACTGGTGAACTCCGAGTCCGTAGTGTCGCCCTCCAGGGCCATGTGGGATGCAGCTCCCTCCTGCTCCGGTGCCACTGCTCCTCCGCCTGATGATGCTAATGCACTCAAGAACAGGGAGACCACAAAAAGGGGGCGACAGAAGAAAGACATGTTGAGTGCATGCATTACCACTACCATTGGTGGACACGACAGACACAGAAGCCCCCTGCACTACGCTGCGCACTTGGGCTCCACTGTTCAATCCCTGGGACATGGCCTACAAGGCTATGGACGACTTCTGCACACATGGATGACACAGGAGCCTGACTAGGTGTACTTGGCACTGTACACAGGGAGGGGTGGGGTGCCACAGGGTCCGCCAGAACAAGGAGACCTAACTAGCACACTCGCCATGGCCTAGGGAAACCCACAGACCACCTCCCCCACCCAGACACCTCCACTGCGCGCAAAATCAGCAGAATGAAAGTGTACTCACCCCCTTGTGGCTGCTGTGATGCCCTCAAGCGCCCACTCCAGGTACGCCACTGCCAGGATCCTGAACATCAGGAGGGGTCATGGTGCGATGGGCACCCCTCCCATGTTGAGAGGCCATCCCCAGCTGGGCCTCCACCGTCTTCTTCCTCCAGCAGCAAATGTTCTCCCATCTCTTACGGCAGTGGGTGCTCCATCTGTGGTAGACCCTCAGTGTCTGGACGTCCTTGGCGATGGCACGCCAAATATCTTTTTTCTGGTGGGCACTGACCTACATGAATTGTACAGGGGGAAAAGAAAAGTTATTACCAAATGCACCATCACAGTCATTGGTCCCCATCCCTACCCTTGCCATGATGCACATGCACTCACCGTCGTTTCATGCACGCCTCAGTCTCCCCCCCATCTTTCATCCACCCCACTCCACACAGGCATAGCCCATCCAGCATGCTCCCATTGTACTTACCTGTTTGGCTGGAGGACTGTAGAGTAGCATGTACTGGGGGAGGACCCCATCCACGAGTTTCTCCAACTCCTCCGATGTGAAGGCAGGGGCCCTTTCCCCAGACACACGAGCCATTGTCTCTTCCAGACCGAGGTCACAGCAGCACTTGCAGTGTAGGTCCTATCCTGTCGAAGATCAGGTATCGAGTGATTGAACAGATAGAAAATGGCAGTCATGTCTGCGGCGGTGCGTAACGTCACCGCCGGCGCACATCGTCATTGGCTCCTGGGACCCATAGTTAACCAATGCAGAATTGCGCCGCGTTCTTCGACCGTCTACCACGACGGTGTACAACGCCAGCACAGTTACCTCACATCCCATTGTCCCACTTTATAGGTCAGGCAGTCGCCATTTCAGGGGCCCACATGGCTTAATTTTTAACTGCGTCACAAATACCTAGGCCTTGCCTCAACACTCATACAGGCCAAATTTGGGATTATGATTTGTGTTCTTTGTAAACTGTGGGTACGTACCTCTGAGTTGGTTGACTCTGTGCTCACTGCTGCCCTTCTTAGGCACCGTCCGCTGGTACATGTGAGGAGATGGCTGTATCCACCGGTGTACAGACTGCTGGTGGACCTGTCGACAATGGAGGAAAGACATGTGATCATCACCTACAGGCTTGATCGTACCACAATCCTGGAACTGTGTGCCCAGCTGGAGTCAGACCTGATGTCAGCTATCCGCCATCCCACAGGAATCCCCTTTCAATTGCAGGTGCTGTCAGTACTCCATTTCCTTGCAAGTGGGTCATTTCAAACAACAGTGGCCATAGCATCATGGATGTCCCAGCCTTTGTTTTCCAACGTGTTGTCCAGAGTGTTGTCTGCCCTGCTGAAACACTTGCTGAGCTACATCGTTTTCCCTCATGTGGAGGATTTGCCTACAGTGAAAGGAGACTTTAATGCCCTGGGACATATCCCCAACATCATAGGTGCCATTGATGGGACACATGTGGCTTTGGTCCCCCCACGCAGGAGTGAACAGGTGTACAGAAACCGTAAGAGTTATAATTCCATGAATGTGCAGATGGTGTGTTTGGCCGACCAGTACATCTCCCATGTTAATGCCAAATTTCCTGGCTCAGTGCATGATGCTTACATCCTGCGGAATAGCAGCATCCCTTATGTGATGGGTCAACTCCAGAGGCACCGTGTGTGGCTATTAGGTGAGCACCTGGAAGCAAGTCAGTGGGAATGGTTGTCTGGGTCTGGGGATATCCCTCCAGGTTAGTGTGTGTCTAACAGTTGTACCTCGTCATTTGCAGGTGACTCTGGTTACCCCAACCTGTCATGGCTACTGACCCCAGTGAGGAATACCAGGACAAGGGCAGAGGAACGCTACAATGAGGCACATGGGCGAACTCGGCGGATAATAGAGCGGACCTTCGACCTGAAGGCCAGGTTCAGGTGCCTCCATATGACAGGTGGATCCCTATTCTACTCACCAAAGAAAGTGTGCCAGATCATCGTGGCCTGCTGTATGCTTCACAACTTAGCTTTGCGACGACAGGTGCCTTTTCTGCAGGAGGATGGTCCAGATGGCGGTGTTGTTGCAGCTGTGGAGCCTGTGGACAGTGAAGACGAGGAAGCAGAAGAAGAGGACATCGACAACAGGAACTCGGTGATCCTGCAATATTTCCAGTGAGACACAGGTAAGAATGCAAACCTGCCTACTACATGTACTTTAACACTACTACCACTCTACTGTCTGTCGTTTTCACCCAGTGTATGGTCACTGAGTTGTCACTTTCCCTTACGATTTCACAGATGTGGGTCCCACTGTGTGACATCTGCTTTGTTTCCTCATGGACTAGAGCTGTGTGACATAGGTATGTTGACATTACACTTGAAAGAGCATTTTGTCACTGTAATTGCTAATACACTATTTTGAAATCACAGACTGACTCCAGATTGTTTTCTGCTTCAAGGGTGTTTATTTAAGTGCTCAATATTGGAGGAGGTTGTAAAATGGTGAGGGGTGATGGTGGAGGAATGTCCATGGCGGAGTCCAGTCTATTAGTCTCACAGGTGCATTGCCCAAATGGGCATAGGAAGTGGAGCTGGGGCAGTTTGAGGATGGACAGGGTGACAAAGTGGGACAGAAAGATGACCTACAGGGTGGTCTCATTTGTTGGTGGGGGTCTTGGCATCGTTCTCTGTCTTTGTCCTGGATCTCAGGGACTGTTTGCGGGGTGGTTCTCCATCTGCAGGGGGTAGGGTGCTGGTGTGGTGGTCCTGTGGTGGTGCCTCCTGTCCACTAGCGCCGGCTGAGGTGGTGGGCAGTTCATCGTCCAGGTTAGTGTCAGGGGCCCCTTGTTGTGCCACAGTGTCCCACCTGGTGTTGAATACTTTCTTCAGCACCCCTACGATGGTGCCCAGGGTGGAATTGATGGATCTGAGTTCCTCCCTGAAGCCCAAATACTGTTCCTCCTGCAGGCGCTGGGTCTCCTGAAACTTGGCTAGTACCGTTGCCATAGTCTCCTGGGAGTGGTGGTATGCTCCCATGATGTTGGAGAGGGCCTCTTGGAGAGTGGGTTCCCTTGGCCTGTCCTCCCCCTGTCGCACAGCAGCCCTCCCAGTTCCCCTGTGTTCCTGGGCCTCCGTCCCCTGGACCATGTGCCCACTACCACTGGCCCCAGGTCGCTGTTGTTGTTGTTGGGGTGGTGGGTTAGCCTGGGTTCCCTGTAGTGGTGGACACACTGCTGATTGACGTGTCCTGGGGACAGAGGTATGGGCTCGCTGGGTGGGTGCTGTGCTGGTGTTTCCAGAGGGGGGAGGCTCTGTGGTGGCCTGTGACTGTGTCAGGGGAACCGACTGTCCAGAGGTCCCCGATGGGCCGGGCTGGTCACCTACATCCAATTGGACAGAGCTGCTGTCATCACTGTGGGACTCTTCTGTTGGGGTGTGGACATGTGTGGACCCTCCTGTCCGGTGACATTGGGTAGGGGTCCTGCAGGGGTATAAAAGGATGTTTATTACATCTGTGTGTGCCATGGTGTGCAATAGGTGGGTGACTGTGTGCCCCAGTGCTTGCATTCCTGTATGGGACCTTGTGTGATGGTGGTTTAGGGGGGTGTCTGGGTATGTGCAGTGGCCATGCTTTGGTGATGGTGTCCATGTTTTGTTGTTGCATGCAGAGCTTGGTGTTAGGATGTGTGGTTTATGATGTTGGGACATTTGTGAGGAGTTGGAGTGATGGGGGTGAGGGTGGGGGTATGTGATGGCATGCAGGTAGGGTGGGGAATGTAATAGTTAAGATTTGACTTACCAGAGTCCATTCCTCCAGCTACTCCTGCGAGGCCCTCAGTATGCAGAATCGCCAAGACATGCTGCTCCCATGTTGTTAGTTGTGGGGGAGGAGGTGGGGGTCCGTCGCCAGTCCGCTGAACCGCAAGGTGGTTTCTTGAGACCACGGAACGCACCTTCCTCCGTAGGTCGTTCCACCTCTTCCTGATGTCATCCTGATTTCTTGGGTGCTGTCCCACTGCGTTAACCCTGTCCACTATTCTGCGCCATAGCTCCATCTTCCTAGCTATGGAGGTGTGCTGCACCTGTGATCCTAATAGCTGTGGCTCTACCTCTGACGATTTCCTCCACCATGAACCTGAGCTCCTCCTCAGAGAACCTGGGGTGTCTTTGCCGTGCCATGGGGTGGTGTGGGTGATGTGTGGGGTGGTGTGTGTAGTGATAAGTCTGGTGATATTTAGTGGTGTGTTGTGTGAGGTGCGTGGAAGTTATGTGGGTGATGGTATTGTGTGCCTGTGGATGCTTGGTAGTTTTTTGTGGTGTCTCTCTCGGGCCTTCTCTCGGTAATTGTGGTCGTAGGGGTTTGTGGGTGATGTGGGTGTGTATTTTATATTGTAATGGGTGTGTGGGAGTGGTGTGTGTATGTGTATCAGGTGTTTGTATTTTGAATTGTCCAATGTGGCTGTGTTTTGTAAAAGTGTGTGTATTTTGAGCGCGGCGGTGTGTACCACCAATGGAATACCGCGGTTGAAAGACTGCCGTATGGATTCGTGTGTCGTGATAGTGTGGGCATATTTCTGTTGGCGTGACAGTGGAGGTTTTGTTTCCGCCAGTTTATCACTGACCTTTGGAGTGGCGCACTTGTGTGGTTGTGGGTGATGTGGGTGTGTATGTTATATTGTAATGGGTGTGTGGGAGTGGTGTGTGTATGTGAATCAGGTGTTTGTATTTTGAATTGTCCAATGTGGCTGTGTTTTGTAAAAGTGTGTGTATTTTGAGCGCGGCGGTGTGTACCACCAATGGAATACCGCGGTTAAAAGACTGCCGTGTGGATTCGTGTGTCGTGATAGTGTGGGCATATTTCTGTTGGCGTGACAGTGGAGGTTTTGTTTCCGCCAGTTTATCACTGACCTTTGGAGAGGGCGCACTTGTGTGGTTGTCTGAATTTTGGCGGATTCCGACCTGTGGGTCACAATAGCTGTGGTGGATTTCCGCTGCCGCGGCAGTGTGTTAGCGGTCTTCTGCACGGCAGTAAGCGGCTTTTAACGCCAATGTTGTAATGAGGGCCATAGTGCTGTAGACACAGTGGCTCATGCATGTTCAGCAGTGCTAATAACCCCTGGGACAGTAGACACAGGAACGCTTTGATTATCCAATATAGGTTGTCTTCTTTGAAGGAAGAAACATTTGGAATATATATCTTTCCAAGCATTTTATTGTGGTGAGGCGAGGCTTGTTTCATGGTTATTTTTAATGGGATTTGTGCTTGTAATTCCCAACGTCAATAATCTCTATTCATTCTTCTGAGCAAGTTCTAATGAAGCAGCAGCTATCACATGTTTGCACTTTCAATCACACTCTCACCTCCTACACCTGTCACTACGACGTTGATTCCTCTTAAAGAGAAACATAGCTCCTTTCTCCTTCTCTGAATAGACACAATGGTTATACCTCTTCAGAGTGCTAAAACAACATGGCCAGCGGCACAAAACCTATTTTGTTCCTTCTCAAGAATAATTGTTTGGAACCTAGGTTACATTTTTGTTAAATGTGCCTTCACTTAATTTATTGGTTCTGTGTTTCTCAGTTGTGCTTGGGTTATAGATTTGCTATTCTGTGGCAGTGAAGCAGAGACAATATTAGCACCAGTAGCCTAATTTCCAAACTCCTGCTTTGGAAAAAGAATGTTCGCCCATCTGTCTGTGTGGTTGCCTGCACTTTTAATTCCAAAATGTATCCACTCCATTAGTGCTTCTGGGCGAAAAGAGCTAATGAATGTGTCAATGCAGTTCACCTCAGACAGCAAATTCTCAGAGCCCTTTATTTGACACTGATAGTTCTTGTGACAGGTGCTGGGAAATCTAATCCCCTTTTGAGTTTCGATGTGGTATGTAAAAGATACCGGCTCTTTTAAGAAATACACATCCACAAATTTGGAGAAATCCAGCGCTTATAAACAATGCTGTCGGCCATGCATCAAAGGCAGCTGAATCATAGGTGTCAGTGCCTGAAAGAGGCTGTTTAAACGACCATTTCTCAATGTGCCTGGGGTGTATGTGTACATTGTTTGTTGTAAGTTATATGATTTTTGGTTTGTGTTGTATGATGACATGACCTCTCATCAGACAACCAAAGCTGCCTGCGGGTGCAATTTAATTGATTTCCCAATTAAATGCATGTTTTCTATCTGACGGGTGTGTTACAATGTGCAGGGGTTGGAATGTTATGACTACAAACCCATGTTCAGAATAGTTAAAAAATTAAAGAATTTATAACAATAGGTCTGCCACATCATTTAAAGTCGACAGAAAAAGACCAGACCCTTTTGCCTTTGCTAGTGCAGGGCTTGATGAGTGTCTAAAGTGTCTGTGGGACAGTCATTTGTACAGTGACCGATTTTCCTCCTGGCTGATAAGGCTGTCTGTTTTTTGCTGCTGATAATTACGTAAATCGTGTGCTGGTTATCTAATTATTGTTTACATCAGTGTATTGCGCGCAGAGATGTTTGCACTTCTGACATCTGCGGTTTCTTACTATTATAAACATTACGGCCCATATTTATACTTTTTGACGCTAAACTGCGCTAACGCAGTTTAGCGTCAAAAAATTTAGCGCCGTCTAACGCCATTCTGAAGCGCCATGCGGGCGCCGTATTTATGGAATGGCGTTAGCCGGCGCAAGCAGACCGGCGCTGCCTGGTGTGCGTGGAAAAAAACCACGTAGACCAGGCAGCGCCGGCGTTGGGAAAAAATTACGTTAGGGCGTCTTAAAATGGGGCAAGTCAGGTTGAGGCAAAAAAATCGCCTCAACCCGATTTGCGCCATTTTGTTTACGACGCCCAGACGCCATTTCATGACTCCTGTCTTAGTAAAGACAGGAGTCATGCCCCCTTGCCCAATGGCCATGCCCAGGGGACTTCTGTCCCCTGGGCATGGTCATTGGGCATAGTGGCATGTAGGGGGGCACAAATAAGGCCCCCCTATGCCACCCAAAAATAATAAAAAAATATAAAAAATTATACTTACCTGAACTTACCTGAATGTCCCTGGGGTGGGTCCCTCCATCCTTGGGTGTCCTCCTGGGGTGGGCAGGGGTGGCAGGGGGGGTCCCTGGGGGCAGGGGAGGGCACCTGTGGGCTCATTTTGAGCCCACAGGCCCCTTAACGCCTACCCTGACCCAGGCATTAAATAGTGGCGCAAATGCGGGGTTTTTTGACCCGCCAACTCCCGGGCGTGATTTTTGCCCGGGAGTATAAATACGACGCATTTGCGTCGCCGTCATTTTTTTAGACGGGAACGCCTTCCTTGCATCTCATTAACGCAAGGAAGGCGTTCACGCAAAAAAATGACGCTATTTGCCAATACTTTGGCGCTAGACGCGTCTAACGCCAAAGTATAAATATGGCGTTAGTTTTGCGCCGAATTTGCGTCGAAAAAAACGACGCTAATTCGGCGCAAACGGAGTATAAATACGGGCCTACATTTTTCCCCGAAACAGAATGACCCAAATGTCCGTGAAAACAGTGCAGTTTGTATAACGTGGAAACATGGGCAGAAAAGTGCAGCAGCACAAGTGCACTCTAAAGATACATCCTTGGTGTTGAGGAGCGACCCTTTTACTAAGTATGCTCTCATGCATTTCGATATAGTTATTTAACATATATCTTCAATGCACGCTTTCCTGTACATGTATGTTCCTTTTTCAAGTTTAGCCCTTTTATGACCTTCAGGTCCCCTTGGCTCTTTTTTCCTAGCAAAAAGAAAACTCATGAACTATAACATCTGATCATTCTTGTTTCCTTTACTAATACGTGCAATTATTTCACAGACATTAAAAGTTGTGGAATGGGTGGGGGGGAATGGATGTTCTCTTTGGTTAGCAATAGTAGCAGCGACCAGCCAAAGAAAACATACAATCCCAGCTGTGAAAGGGCTGGTTATTTTGACTGAGCCTGACCAATAAGATTTACATAATGATATTTACAGTGAAACTGAGAGGACACATTGTTTAAAGCTTCACAGAAATAAAATAATCAGAAGATGTAAAAGCGAAAGCACTGGGGTGGAGTTGCTAAAACCCAGTACTCATGAATTCAATTCTGTAGTTCGTAGTATGAATTAACTTCTTAATTTAACTATACTGGTTATTGGTCATTTTCAGTTGGAGAGCACATATACAAACATATTCAAATGCAAATCTCTATGTGGTGTGAGAGAGGGAGTTGTTAGTGCGATGAAAAGCCCTCTTTACAAAAGTATGGGCGGTATTGCAGCTTCAAATTTTGCACAGAATCTCTGATGCAACCCTAAGTTATTGTTACACTGTAACAGACATAGGGAGTCTTTACAAGTTTGGCAGTCTCAGGACCTCCATGTTGGTGGCAGCAGTCGTACCGCCAACAGGCCGATGGAGAAGAGTACCAAATTATGACCATGGCCGTCTTCCCAACACAATACAGCCAATCCACTGCCGGCATCGCCCGTGTGGTCAAGCTGCCATTGACGGCGGTAGCCACCTTCAGGCCGGCGAAAACCATCTTCCGCCAGATAGATTATGAGGCTACACACCGCCAAGGTTAACGCCGCAGTCGCACCACCACAGAAACCCTGGAGACACTCACCTTCAGGAACACATACCCGTCCGGAGCCACCATGAAACCTGAACTGCACATGCTCCCACTGCTCCTCCTCGCACAGCGACTCAGGAATCAGTGACAACGACAACAACCGTGAGTACACACACTTGCCTGACACTGTAGGGAAAAGCCGAAGTACTGATGCGCACACAACATACACATCCAGGATGGGTGGCGAGTACGACACACACACGCACATACACACACACACACAGTACACACACCACGGCCAACACACACGTACAATACACACACCAACCCACAGACACACAGCACCGGCACAGTCCAACACAACAATACACAACACCACTGATTTACACAACTACACCACAACCACAACAACATAAAGGCCACAGCAAGCAAATAAAATACACACCTCCACCTGACACTACATACATACAACAACACCAGACAACCTATACACACAATCACACAGCTATACAATAAAGCATTTGTCATACCACACTAACACACCACACAATTTTTCTGATATACCCATCACCACACACACGCATGCACACACTACACATGCACACTACAACCACACAAGGGCACATAACATCACCATTACACATGTCAACACAAACAATAAACGAAATATCAACATACATGCTAGTTCCAAACACAAACATTTCCTACAAACAAGACACTGCCATCACAGCGGGACAAATGCCAGGTCCACACCCACACATGCTGCCCAGGCACAACAACCAGCACAACCAACACACCCACACATGTCACTCACACACAAACCAAAGCAGGCAAGCCCAAGCAGCCATGTGGAAAGAAAGGCAGGACAAATATGTGACAATGGAACCAACAAAGAGGTTTCCCAGATATATTATTAAAATTATAAATATGGCAACAAATAAATAACTATGTACAATATAAAAGGTCATAGGTCAGCCCAAAGTGCAAAGTGCATAATGCACAAATGGCACTTCTGTGTGACCCTACATGAGTCCTGACTGCTATATGACATCCACAGTAGGGGCATCAAAGGAGCAGGCAGCCACCTCAGGGACTGGTGGGTGGAGGGGCAGGTTTGAGCTTGGGTTTGGGAGGGGGTCATTGGGCTTGGGAAATGAGCCTAGGGTGAGCTTTAGGGGAGGGCTGGGAACACTTGGGAGGGGTTGAATTATTGGCAGGGGAGGGGCATGGGTACTAGCAGGGGGCAGGAGGGGCAGAGAAAGACTTGAAGGTGGAAAGGCTGGACTTGGGGAGGGACACAGACCGTTTGGGGGAATCACAAGGAAGGGAGATGAGTAGGGAAGAGGGACAGCTCTTTGAGGAACACCTTTTTAGACACACAGGGGATGGTCATGGCAAAAGGGTTTGGGAGTGGAGGGAGAGGGAGTGTTTGTAGGTAGTGTCTTGGTGGATGTCTTCGGTGCAAGTGCATGTGAGGAATGCTTGTGTGTGCTGGGTGTCTGTTGGGTGGGTGAGTGTAGGCATTTATGTGTCTTGGGAGGAGGGGGGAGGAGGTGCTGGGAGATGCCATGCTGGATGGGTGACTGTCTGTTGGGGTGGCATCTGCTGGTATGGACGATGTGCTGCATGTGGGTGTGTTGGTGGTTGTGGTGGCTGCAGATGTGGTGACTGGGGTGAGTTGTGGCTGGATCAGTGAATGTTGGTGTGGTGTATGCAGGTGTGTCTGGTGTAGGTATATGTGAAGATGGGAGTGGTGGGGGAGGCTGTGCAGGTATTGAATGTTAGTGTGTCTGCAAGTTTGTGTTCATGCCAGTGGTGGGTCTTGTAGTGCTTGTGTTTCTCAGATGCAGCCTTGGATGTTGAGGTATGTGTATGCTTGTCTCTCTGTGTGCTTTGTCTGGGTTTGGGAAGAGGAGTTTAGGATTGGGAAGAGGTAGGTGTAGGGGGGATGGAAGACCAAGGGAGACTGGCTGCCATCAGTTTGGAGGCCAGAGCCTGAAAGGATCTCTTTAGTCCCGCCAGTACACTGTGAAAGCCCTCCAGGAACGCATTGCTCTGCTGGACTTGGGCTGCCAGACCCTGGATGGCATTTCCGATGGTGGACTGACCCACAGAGATGGACCTCAGGAGGTCAATAGCCTCCTCAGTGAGAGCTGTCAGGGACAGGGACAGAGGTGCCTGCAGTGAAGGAGACATCCACCCTCCTGGGTGAGCGAGCACAGACAACTGGGTAGGAAGTTACAGGGAGGGCAGTGGTAGTAAGGGGAATGTTGGACACAAATGGTGCTGGGGTGGTCTCAGAAGGGTCCACCACTGCGATGGAGTGCCCACTGGAGGAGGATTCCGATTCCGAAGATGATGATGACGATCCGGTCTCCCCGTGGCACTCCCCTCGCCCTCCATGCCACCAGGTCCTTCGCTGTCACTGGAAGCAGCACTCTGGAAGCAGCACTCTGGGTCCTGTGGCCTGCAGCATCCCCACTCGCCTGTGCCCTTCAACTTTGCCTGCTGATGCTGATGCACACAAAGAGAGAGAGAGAGAGAGAGAGAGAGAGAGAGAGAGAGAGGGAGATAGAGTGAGAGAGAAGGTTAACAAATACCTCACACACAGACATGCACATCAGTAGGAAGACATCTCCTGGCTAGGCTATCTCTGGTGCCAATACACATCCTATATCATGTCACAACATGTCACTAATACCCAACCCTCACACCTACATCTAAATCCAAGTAAGTCAGCATGACTGGAGTCATCCACATGATCACCACCAAAAGCATGTTTGCATGCATATCATGCCCTGGCTGAAGTACAAATGACTACCAGAATCCTCATCATACCTCTCCATACACCTATCACCTATTGGAAGTGCAGGTGACTGAACAAAACACATCAGGCCTGTATTGTTACAATACCTGATCAGTCCATGTCCTTTGTAAAGTTCCATGATAGTGAAGACAACTCCACTCACACACCACACAGCACCTGCCTGTCACATAACATGGCTGGCCTAACACTCTGTATAGAAACACCAATAGTAAACTGGTAACTGATGTAGCCATTACAATTTGGACACCCACACAGGTAACATCTGATGTGTAAAATACAAGTCAGGAGCACAAGGATGTGATAACTTTTAGCCAATCACAGAAGAAGATCTGCAGACACCAAACACATACATACTACTACTATTCTTACAACTAAGTGCATCTACAATGGCCCAGATGGCACACATTACGCATCCATACTCAATCAGTGAGTGCAGTGTGTCAACTGATGAACTTCAGCAACACACATATGACATCATGGGCACATACAATCCCACCAGACATGCAATTTCAATAGTTGGACTTCACAACATGAAAACACCACCATCACTCACACCATTCCAGGCATGTGATAACCTGTACATAAGACCAGACAACACACATGTCAGATGGAAAAGACATGTAAGCATTATGCACACAAGAACCACCACCACTGCCAGAGCACTGACAACAGGTCCCACAACTACATAGGGCAGCTACAGAAAGAAGGAAAATCAAATATGTCACATCAACATCTCATGAGTCATACAAAACCGAATCCTGTCCAAATTTCCCACTTCATCTAGGCCAAGGCCCTTAGTCATTATCCTTCTCACTCAGATGTGCCCCCAAGTAACCATTGAGACATGATGTAGGTTGCTAATACACAATGTTGCACTGTAATTGCTAGGGCATTGGCATACATGACATTCACATTACATTTTGTCAAAGGTGAGGTCTGCCTAGACACTTATCACCTCTAGTACCATTCCACTGGGTACAAGGTGAAATCCCCACTAGTCTAGCACATTGAAATGCATGATGATTGCAATAATAACAAAGCATACACAGAAATCAATTTAGCCTACAGTTTAAACCTTCACATACCCCATAGATAGAAGATTAACATAATATGGGGATACAACTACCAAGCCATAAGTTAAATCCTATATAGGCTATATCTGTGGTGGAAATGGAATGACTGTCTCACATGGAATCAATGCCAGTACCAGTACTTGATGTCTATCGTCCCTGTGAAAAAACAAAAGTCACCCAGTTGCAAATAGCATCACACCAACCACCTGGTCAGACCACCATCTGATAACTTTTCGACAGACAACTCCACAAATCAAAACACCCCACAACCACTTACATACATACACCTATTGACCATGGAGCAAACTCAATTTGGATCACTTAGAAACACAACTAACAGCAAACACAGATCTAGATACAATTAATTCTGTACCAAAACTTTATGAGTCGCTACAGGAAGCTTTTGATGTCCTAATACCACTCAGAAAAACTAAACACGACAAAAGAAAACCAATACCTTGGAGAAACACAGAACTTAAAAAGATAAAGCAACAAATCAGAAAGTTGCAGCGGACCTGGCTCAAAACAAACAACAATCAAGACAAACTGCAGCTACACAAACTTAACAGGATATACAAATCATCAATCAAAAAAGCTACAAAAAGATACTACTCAGACAGAATTCTAAATGCTCAATCTACAACCAAGGAATTTTATAAAATTCTCAATGAATTTCGAAAACCTACATGCATGGAAGAAAGTCATCCCACTACTCAACATTTCACAAACAAATTGGCAACTCACTACACAACCAAGGCAGACACATTTGACTCCTATTTAAAACAGAAGAAAACCATCAGCACCAACCCCTTTACTAAAATACCCTTTAAGAATAAACCATCCCAACCTCTACAGTTCTTCAAACAAATATCCCAGGATGAATTTATGGATTTGGTCAAAGCAAGCAGACCTTCTGGTTGCCCTTCTGACCCTTGCCCACCACAAATCTTCAAGAACATCCTGCTATCTACTTCTGCTGCCACACCTCTAAGAAGAATCATCAACAACTCTTTAACTTCAGGAACTTTTCCTGCAGACCTGAAAAAGGCATACATACGACCATTATTAAAGAAAACAAACCTAGACCCGCAAGACCCCAACAACTACAGACCTATCACAAATGGACCTTTCCTGGGCAAATTGATAGAAAGAGCAGCATTCGCCCAGATGTCACAATTCATTGAAGACAATTCTATACTTTCAGACTTCCAAACTGGATTCCGCCCAGGAAGAAGCACTGAATCGGCACTCATGGCAAACTGGGACGATCTTAAAAACACAGTCGACCAAAATGGAGTTGCTGCACTACTTCTCTTGGACCTCTCAGCTGCCTTTGATACGGTTGACCATGACACCTTAACTCAAAGACTCCATAAAGCCGGCATACAAGGGATTGCTCTCGACTGGATTGCTTCCTATCTCCAAAAAAGAGTGAATATCATCCACTCGCCCCCCTTCTCGTCCGAACCCTACCTCACAAAAGCAGGGGTCCCCCAAGGGTCCATCATCTCACCTTTGCTTTTCAACACCTACATGATATCTTTACCAGAACTGATCAATGATTTCCATCTCACATGCTACAACTATGCAGATGACACACAAATATACTTAAATTAGAAGACCCCAAAAACATTGAAAACTCACAAATCTTCAGTTGCCTCAGAGCCGTTGATCAGTGGATGACCTGGAGCCATCTCAAACGAAATACCTCCAAACCAGAAACACTCATATGTGGTGACTGGAAAAATTATGACCCTCTGTGCGTCTGGCCTGACGATCTCGGACCACCTCCTCAATTATCCAAGGAAGTTAAAAACCTAGGAATCACAATGGATTCCAAGCTAACTATGAATGCCCAAGTACACAAATTAGCACGCACAAGCTTCATCACCTTAAAGACTTTACGACGCATCTTCCCCCACCTCGGATTTCCACACAAGGTGCAAGCTACTATCTCACTTGTACTATCCAAACTGGATTATGCCAACAGCCTCTACCATGGATCATCTCTATCTGTTATGAAAAAATGACAACGTATCCAGAATTCCGCAGCCAGGCTACTACTACATATAAAGCCGCAAGCCCACATCTCCCCTGCCTTGAGAGCACTACACTGGTTACCCGTTGCCAGAAGATGCACTTTCAAGCTGCTTTGTATCACCCACAAAGCTGTACATGGAACAGGACCCCTTTTTATCAGAAAGAAAATTACCAAATACATCCAACAAAGAACCCTCCGCTCAAGACTGGCACCCCGCCTTAGAACACCACCATACAAGAAAAAGACTGTAGGTGGTACATCCTTCTCCGTCCAAGCAGCCAAACTATGGAATTCATTACCCCCAACTATAAGAGCCACAGATAACTTTCTTATCTTCAGAAAACTACTCAAGAGTTGGCTCTTTCCTTCACAACCACCTTTTTCAAACAACTATGAACTGCATATGCCTATGTGGCTAAATATTTTTTTCAGATTATATGTATATTTCTATTTATTTATAGTTTCTTTGGAAAATATGTATTGCTACTGTCATAACAATAAAATACACACACGCTCTTTAAACCTGTCTGACTAAGTATTTTTTACCA
The DNA here is from genome assembly GCF_031143425.1 of Pleurodeles waltl. Taxonomy (NCBI): domain Eukaryota; kingdom Metazoa; phylum Chordata; class Amphibia; order Caudata; family Salamandridae; genus Pleurodeles; species Pleurodeles waltl. The sequence continues at coordinate 206,058,060 of NC_090447.1, forward strand.
TGATTCTAATTATGTATTGTATGTGCATATGTGTGTGTATTCATGTGTGTGTGTGTGTGTGTATATATATGTATATATATGTGTATGTATGTGTATATGTTGTTTCTGTGCTTGGCATGTTCGTGGATCTTTGCATGGCTCCTGATTTTTGGTTGTTATACTAGATATCTATGAATTCCTGCTCTCATCTTATCACACTTATCTACTCATCACTCTTATGTCATGTCTCTATCAAACTATCCTCCATTCTCACTCTGACTCATCCCAAATCCCTTCTACCACTTTCATCTCCTAAATATCTCTGACTAAGCTCTTCACTCCACCTCCACATCTAACTCACCAAACCTCACTCTACCTCTGTGACCTGCCACACAACCCTACTAAATTCTCCTGCATTCATCTCACCCTGCTACTATGCTCTCCCTAACCCTTCCACATACTCTTCCCCCTCCGCCCCCCTTTATTCATCCCAAGCCTTTGGGTTGAGTAAATGAATGATATACTCCCAATTAACACTTCTGGATTTCTTTCCTCCTCCACCCCTCCATTACTCCAGTCAATCTAACTAACAAACTCTCATATCCGCGGCTCAAATTAACTCATAATAATACTAAAACTGTACTCATTATTAAACAATACTAATCCATCACTAATTCTTGTTGGGTTCCAGAGTAGCGTGCTACTCAACGAAAAGCGATTCGACGCCTCGTCAGGGGTAGTAAGTGCTATATAAATACGATTACAATACAATACAATACAAACACAGATGTGCAATCCTGATGGGACTGGACTTACACCTAAGAGCCACTAATATACAAATTCTGATGGATGGACCAGGTCATACGCAATGGGTAGCAGGAAATACAAGCTCACATCCATAGAAAAGGCCGGATGGAGTCACACATGTGCCAATGTCATTTGACCATCTCCACATGCAGACATGGAGATGTCTTGATACAGGAGATGTACATCCACTGACAGCAAACCATGAAGGCACATCTGCAAGTAATATTCAGGCTGGATGGGTACTCCCCATGTCCACTAGTCTACATACATGTTTCACAAACTACATTGTCATAGAAGCTACAGTGAGGCACCTAGAACCATACAACCAGAGCCAAGCGCCAGGATATAGTTAGTACTCACCCACTTGTGGCTGGTGTGCTGCCCTCAAATTTCCATCTACCTCTGGGTAGGCGACCACCAAGATGCGGGTCATTAAGGGGATCAAGGTTTTGACTGGCACCCCGTGAAAGCTGAGCCTTCACTGTCTTCCGGGCACAGTTTCTCAGGTCCTCCCACCACTTGCGAAAATGGTAGGCGCCATTTATGGCACTCATATAGCCCTGATCCCTCCCAGTGCCAATGAACAGGTGTATAGGAACAGGAAGAACTACCACTCCATAACTGTTCAGGTGGTGTGTCTGACAGACCAGTACATCTCACAAGTCACAGCCGAGTATCCTGGATCTGTGCATGACTCCTACATTTTGAGGAACAGCAATGTCCCACACATGATGGCACGATTACACACAGCGAGGGCCTGGCTCCTTGGTATGTATGCATTATAAGGTGTTTCACTATTATGCCACCTCTCATCACTATCTGTCCTGTCGCTTTACTTGTTATTTCACTGGTCCTACATTTGTGCACACAGGTGACTCTGGTCATCCTAACCTTCCTTGGCTGATGACACCAGTGAGGTACCCTGCCACGGAAGGTGAACACTGTTTCAATGAGGCCCAAGGGAGGACGAGACGTGTAATCCAAAGGACATTTGGCCTCCTGAATGCCAGATTCAGGTGCTTGGACCTATCTGGAGGTGCCCTCCTCTACTTGCCCCAAAAGGTATGCCAGATAATCGTTGCCTGCAGCATGCTCCACAATCGAGCCCTGAGACGTCAGATACCATTGCTAGCTGATGATGGCAAGGCAGCTAGGCCAGTGGCTGGAAATGGTGATATGGCAAGTGATGAGGAGGCAGAGGAGGAAGGTGCAGCTGACTCTAGGACTAAACTAATCAAGCAGAACTTCCAGTCACATACAGGTATATTGGTGGGGTTTTCAAGTCTTGTATGTCCACAATCATTGGTGAAAATAGTCCTCCTGACTTTGTTGCATAGGCTCTCATTATTCTAATGAGACTACTGGATTTCGAGCGGCTGAATCTCCTGTGGTGTGGGAGACTGAGTCTGACCAACTACAGGTGACACCTGTCGCTCCAATCCGGGTTTTGCTTCAGCTAATTAGCAGTGCCTCATCTCCACCCAAGGGCGGGATGATTGGGCAGCCGAGTGCATGACATAATTGATTTCTCAGGGAAACCGTGGTCACTCAGGTCTCATCCGTTTCTCTCGATTACATCGGTCTCACATACACAATGACAAACAGAGGCAGTATATCTTTCAATAATGTTTAAATTAAGCGACTGTATCTGAGATAGCAAAGCATGGGCTGCAATAACCAGGATGATGCAGATTAAAGATTAAAATTGTGACAAGGAGAGTAAAGCATAGAAATAACGCTACCATTTTGTTACTAGAGTCAATAGACTAATTCCTACCTAGGCTATAATAGAGCACAGCGTGTTAAGCTCTAATTCTGCCCTTTAGATTCCCCTGGGAAGACATCATCCCCCATACCTGAGCAAAGGCCTGAAGTTTGCATAAGCAGCTGTAGCGAAGCGTTCAGCAATCAGCACACAGTCGTGGTTCTCTGGCTGGAATCTCCCTCTAACATATAAGGGACAAGGAAGTGTTCTTATAATAAAAAAGCTGATGTTCTGAGAAAATGTCCCTACGTAAGGATGTGTGTTTTCTATGAATGTCAGAGATAAAACTTTATAAGACGTTCACCAGCAACCTATCTTACTGCAGCCTTGGAAGAAGCACAGAGTGAGGAAGACTGTCTTGTTTGAGAACAGAGTGCTGGCCTAGGCAAAAACTGTTAGATAGAGATAAATAAAACAAGACAGTAAAAGTGGCTATTGTAACAATAATAAAGCGAAGCCAAATAAAATATATCTAGGTTAAAGTGCACAGCGGCAGGCCTAGTATGTTAAAATAACGTGCATGGGGCTATAACTAAAATAGCTACACAACAACTTCGTACATCAGTGGGGGTGTTAAGTGGTCCTATTCCAATGTGTGGCATGTGGGAGCTGACTAATAGAACGTAAGGTGCACAGTAAAAGTGTTTCAGCTCTAACAAGCATTTTCACTGCAGTTCCCTATATTCACATCTCTAATGGACAGACCAGTATAGAGTTATGTTGGCTACTTTCCCCTGTTTTCATGTCATTCCACCCACTGACTGTGGTATCTTATTCAGTGTCTCCGATACCGATGGCCTGAGGTATTCATTGTCATTAGTAATTGGTAAGTGATAGCAGAAAAGTTGGTTGAACATGACAGTTGGCAGGTTATTGAATGGTGTGAATAATCTGTGACTGGTGATGTATAGGTATTATCTTGGGGCCACTGCTTAGGAGGTATGCTGGAGTGGGCATGACATCAATGACCTGCATATGTGGTATGTGTGGCATCATGCCTCCCTTCCTGATGGTACTCTCTGTCATGGTATTTTTGCAGGTTGGAATACTGACTACACCCTTGTCTGGGCTAGGATTTCTACCTCTCTGACATCTGTCCTGGGCCTTATCTGTTGCACTGTGTCTCCTATTGAGGACATCTCCCTCTGCTGTCCATTGAACTGCCTATTGGATGTAGGGGACCATTAACAAACCACATTTGTCATACATGACATCAGTTGATGTTTAAATACAGACACATACACAGTAGATATGTTCCATGGTGTTTATTGTGAATATCATGATAGTGTAAGGCAAAACAAAGGTGAATGCATTGTCCAACAGGTGATGAGAGAGGTCATGGTAGATGAAATCATCAGAGTTGGTGGAACAGCATTTGGTTGCATAGGTACAGTGTCCATGTGCTGATGTCACTGAACAGTAAACAGGGTGTCTTAGTGGCACACAAGGGAGACCGATCAGGATAGGTACACTTTCTGGCTGTGGGTTTGGTCTTGACATCTGCTCCAGCCGGATTTCTGGATGGACATCCAGGTTTGGGGGGGGGGTTCTTCAACTACAGATGGAAGGGTGTCTGAGACCTATGGTTCCCGTGGCAGAGCCTCCATTCCACCAGCTGCTGCTGATGTAGATGGCTCAGATGTTAGATTGCTAGTGGAAAGGGCCGCAGGGTGGTGTTGATGTCCCTTAGCACCCTTTCAATAGAGGCCATGGTGGCATTGTAGGACTGCCACTTCTGCATGACCTCCTGCTGGTATTCATTTTGCAGCCTTTGGTTTTCCCCCCAACATGGTGATAATCTAGCCCATCCGGTACTGGGATTGTTGGTATGCTCCCAGGAACTGGGAGATGGTTTCCTGGTCAGTAGAGTCCCTTGGGGGCACTCTCCTCTGGTCCACAGCTTCCCTCCCATTCCCCTTCCACGATGTCCCTGTTTCCCCTGGCATGGTGTGCCCGCTCCCGGTGTCTGCAGGGCCATCATTGTCTGGGTTGCCATGGGTTGACTCTGGTCCCTGTACTGTTGAGCATACAACATTTTGAATGGTCCTTGGGACACAGGTTTGTGGGGGGAGTGATGTGGGCAGGGTGAGGCAAGGAGTTGTAGAGTGACCAGGTGTCCCAGATCGATCAGGTAGGTCATCAGTGTCCAAACACTCTGGTGTTTTGTCCTCACTGGGGCCTTTATCCTGAGGAGGGCTGGCAGTCTCTGTTATCCTCTTCATGGTGGCAGTGGCAGGGGTACCTGTGGATTTGAGTGAGAGACAGAGTTACATATATAAAGTGTGTTTGGGTATGTGTTTATCAGATGCATGCAATGGCTTAATATGATTCCCAACAATGACAATGACAGATGTTGCACAGCATACCATTTGTGGTAGATAGTAGTCTGTTACATATGTACCATACTCCATGTTGGTTGGTGTCAATCAGGTTTGGCTATATATAGCTCTGTGGAACATGTGCCTACTGATAGTTAACATGACTGTTCAGCACTGTTATCTAGGGACTAATGAAGCTTGCTTGATGTGACACGAAATGGCTGGACATTGCAGCATGGTGTCCCAGTGGGACGAGAGTATGTGAGTATGCAAGGTTAAATGTCCTGTCTGTGCATGTTGTGCATGTGCAGGGAGTCTGCCATCTTAGATTCCATACCATGATGACTCCATTTCAGGGTTGAGTATCTGGATAAGTGGGCATTTGGATTAGTCACAGAGCTGTAGCTGTGTTTAGCCTTGTTTGGCATTGTGGTGTGCCATTGCATTGCTGTCATTGCCATGTGGTGGTCCTCAGTCGCACAATCTAGTTGGTATAGCTAGTACAATAGTCATACATGCAAGGGATGTGAGGTGATGTGCACAATGCAGGTTTTCACGTAGATGGGCTAGTGCATTATGGGAGTCGCAGTGATAGTATTACTCAATGCTATCCCGTGCCTTTGGCAAGGGCTGTGTGGGTATTTGGGCTGGGTGGCTGGGTGGCATGGAGGAGGGGACATAGGTGTATAGGTGGGAGGTGTAGTGAGACATACAGTGAATTGGGGAGTATTTGGGTGGTGAGGTAGCATGCAGGACATGACAATTGTGTGACATGGAAGTTGTGGGTACTTACCACAGTCCTGTCTGCTATGTATTGGACTCAGGCCCTTGGGATGCAGAATGTCCAAAACCTTCTCCTCCCAAGATGTGAACTGTGGGAGCCCTCTGCCAGTCTTGTGAACAGTGATCTGGTGTTGTGATGCCATGGAACGTATCTTCACCCTGAGGTCGTTCCACCTTTTCCTAATGTCCTCCCTTGTACGTGGATGGCTGCCTAGTGATATGACCCTCACGACTATTCTCTGCCACAACTCCATTTTCCTGGCATTCGAGGTTTTCTGGCCCTGTGCTCCAAACAGTTGTGGCTCTACCCTGACAATTTCATCCACCATGACCCTCAACTCATCATCTGTGAATCATGGGTGCTTTTGTGGGGACATGGTAGTGGTTGTCTTGAGGGAGAGTGTTGTGTGTGCAAGGGTGCAGTGATAGGTGATTGAAGGAGTTGTGGGTGGGGCGTTGTGAGTGTTGGATGCTTGTGGTGTTTGTGTGTGCCTGTTATGTGTGTATTATGATGGATATGCAGTTGTGTGGTGTGTGCTGAGTAAGATGTGTCTGTGTACCTACAGCATATAGATGCTATAATAGTGTTTTTGCCTGCTCTTGGTATCTCTATATGTGGTATGAATTGCAAAGGATTGTGGGGTGTGTGGGGGGTGTTATATGCTGCAGTGAGTAGGTGTGTCTGGTGTGTGTATGTGTTTCAGGTGTGGGGGAATCAAACTTTCCAATGTGGTGTTATGTTCTGACAGGAGTGGGCACTGAGCGTTGCAGATCGGATCACCAATGTTTTCCACCATGGAAGAACCACTGTGGTGATTTGTGGCTCATAATGTGGTGAGTGGAACTGTCCGACTGGCGGTGGTGGTGATAGAACCACCTCTTTCTCACCCTCCTGTGTTCTGGTGGTTTCAAAATGTTGGCAGCCTTCACAGTGTGTCTCGTAATACAGAGGTTGGATTACTGCCAACATGGTGGTCTTTTGGCAGCCTCCACCATGGCGGTCTTGCCAAAAGACTGCCAAAGTCGTAATGAGGCCTCAAGTATTCTTTGACAGAGCAAAATTGTCATTTGGTAAGGTGCATAAAATCTGCTCACTATTAATATTAATAATGAGTGTACGCCTGATTTAGTGTTTGATGAAACAGGTATTCCATCGCAAAAGGTGAAAGAGTACCCTCTGCCAAACTGAAGGTCCACCTGCCTCACTTAGAGTCATGCATCTCATCAGTATATTGATCGTGGAGACGACTCTGTTTCTGCTGCCAACAGACACTTCTGACCATCGGACGGATTAAGGGCCATCAGACATTTATTTACCTGCCCTATTTAGAATGAGAAAATAAATGGTAAGTTCTCACTGTATGCTGGTGGAGGACGATGAAGACTGCATACTGACTTTCATGCTATGGGAGAAACTTCCCATGCTGAGGGTGTCATTTCTTTTTTTCTTTTTAAAATAGAATCCCTCCTCGGGGTGTTTTTGAAAACAAAAAAATTCTGACGTTTGCCAAATGACCCCATCATGATGACAGAGCTGTTCATCAAAATTTCCAAGCATTGTAAGGTAACACAGTGATGGTGGTTCCTGCCAATAGCAGAGATGTCTGCTGGGATCGTGTTCACTAAATTTTAAATCAGGTTATCTGTTTGCTATTTCCTCCAAATATCTGCCAAACCAGAGGTGGTTTTCTGTGTTGCACAGCAGACCTTCATCCCTGCATTTAAATTTGCAGAATGCCAACAAGTCCCTTAGTGGACGTCTGCTGCAGGTAGGTGTGATTTCTGTAAATGTATATCGGGAATAGCACACAGCAGGCAGACCCCTGACCTGATGTCTGCTTCTTCAATGTCCCAGTTGTAATTCAGATCGGAAACTGTACATTAAGTATAGCCTACACGTTGTGAATCCCTACCACCTAGTTTGATGGGTCTTTATCTAATCAATAATTTGCAACTGCAATTGCATTCTCACCCCACTGATACATGATGCTTTTTTTTAAGAAGGAGGAAGATGTACCTTTTCTCACCCTTCCAACTCCCAAATCACAATAAGTCACAAGGTGCACATTGTGAGCATGAAGCCTTTTTCATTAGTGTGCCCATAGTTCATTGTGTCATGACTATGTGCAGTTGTCAGTTTGTATATCACAAGCATTTTGGCTGCACAAAGGCTTTCTACATTAGATTCCATGTTCTTAGTCAATCTCGCCAAAGGGATTGTGTAACAGAGCTGAAATTCTGGTGGTTCAGTGTCTCTACCGCAAGATGTGATTCTACAAAGAACTGTTTGATGAATATTACGGGATGCATTTACTAAGATAATCAAAAGAACTGAAGTTAAGCAGTCATTCTTCTTACACATTGAATTACAATTCAAAATACATAATTAAAAAAACGGACAGAAAATTACATTATTACAAAAATTCAATTTTTGAGAGTATTTTTAATTAGATAAAACAAACAGCAATCATGAAAACGCAATTATAAATAAATATAAACACCCATGGATGTCATACGGGGTCGCCAGGGGTCACAGTTGAGGCCCCTTGCTTGCCCCTTGCGTGCCCTGACTCTGCCTTTGCGACCCCTGCCCTGAGAGGTGGCAAAATCAGTGCCTGGAACACAGGGGTAGCTCCTAATGGACTTCAGTTGAAGCTTGATGTTCCTGGATTTCTGTCAAGCTTTTTATTACACAAATAGTAAATGATATACTTCTTTACTAGTGTACAAAAAGGATTATAATTCGAAGTCATGTTACCCTATCAGGCAACTAAAGAAAGAAAAAAATGCTTTTAAATGTATGTGTTTATGTAAAAGAGTGTTTTACATTTTAATGAATTGACGTCCATGTAAACACTGAAGAAAATACCTGCTTTTGTCAAATGCCATGTCAAAATGCTGAATGTAATGTCATTGTGCTTTCTGAGGTCAGAAGGCATTCATATATTTTAAAAGGCAATCAACAACAGCAGACTTTTTTAAGTTTTATGGCCACGATTTATGTACCAGATTCAGAGTTCAGTGCGACCTTGGCCCTTCTTGGCTAGAATCAAATCTGGTTGGCGTTAGAGAACATGATTTGTGCCAATAACATTTCTAAGCTGCTTTGACGGGGTGGCTTGTCTCATTAGACTCTTTTGTTGTGCTCATCATCTGACAGTGAAGATCCACACAAGGAACAGATGTTCTTACACTGGAACTGCTAATACGTGGATATTAGAATTATAAGTCCTGAATGGGATCATACACCTTTGATGTAACGTACTCAATTAATTTATACTTTTACACAAACAAGTGTTTCGTAATCATATTATGAAAAATATACCGATGCACTGCTTCTTTGATACGGTTTATATTGTGGATCTTCTTGTTCCTAAAGAAATGTGAAAACATTACAGGATGCTTTTGTTTGAGAAGTTTTTTCAATATTCCATTGTTTTGCATTTCACATATTTATTGTGGAACTTAATGAGAAGGGCAAAGGTAGAGAATAACCTGTCTCCAAACGCAGATCTTCTATTTTTGTCGAATTTCCAGCTTGAAGGTGCCTGAGGATCTTAGGTGCAATGCTTTGAAATACTGCAATCCTGAAACATGATTCTACGGATTACTGATTTCGTAAAATCTTCCCTCACACTAGCTCCTATACATTCATTAGATTCTTAAATTGAATTTCTGATGTACAATCACAGAATGTTAAAATCAATACCTCCACAACAGAGAGCCACTTCAATGATCTCAGAGCAACACACCCCGCTGTATACAACCTGCAGCCTTTCGAAGGCTTAACACACATTACAAATTGTGTTGTAAAAGATTAAGGTTAATCACCGCGCTTAACAAGATGCAAGAATATTTCCTACTAAGTCCATAGTAAGAAATATGTTTTAGCCACTGCTTTTACCTGTTCAAAGCCAACTCATGATCAATTAAAATATATAGGGCCATATTTATAAGAAAGTGGCGCATCACTAGTGATAGTGGTAGGTTTGCAGGGCATACACGAATCAAGGCAGTTCTAACATAGCTTAAGTACTTTTACCAAGGGGATCGTATTTCCTTTATTTGTCTACATTCTAAAAGATACAGCTCACTCTGGCTTTTAGATATCATGACACAAGAATGAAATGGAGATTGTTTATAACTGCCTTTCATCAATTTCCACTAAATAGGAAAAATTAGAAATGTTTCTGACAGATTAGATAGCTCCAAAAATATGAGATATATAAGAATGAGTGTCTCTTAGGCTCTCTATGTCGGCACAATTTCTCAAGGAACAGAAGTCAATGTCACTGAGTAGTGTGACTATAATATACTTTCAGGAGCAGAGCTAGAGTACTTAGTAGGATATCCAGGTTTTGTGAGGTGGTTCATAGTCAAAAAGGCGAAAGCAAACTTCTGTATAAAAAATATAGTAATCAGTGCCTTAGGCCTGATAAAATCCGCTTATCACCTTACAAAAGTAGAATTTGTCAGTAACAACAATTGATACACTATTTGATTTGGACTATTGAATGAGTATCTTACATAACTTGGGTAGAGAATTGTGAAGTGGAACTGTACTTTTGGAAGATACCATCAAGGGGCACTCATATTTTGTAAAACATACAGAGTATGCATTCATAGAATAAACTTTCGCTGTGTCACGAATATCTGAGATAATCCATAATATTATCTATAACCTGATCTTTCAATGAGTGTATGCAACTGTACATCTGTGTACAGGGAATACAGTGCCATTAAGAGCATGCTTTGATTTGAATGAGATTGCATAGCATCTCATTCTAGTGACACAACTATCATTAGTGCAGTTGGTGAAGTAGCACTGGGGTGAAAGGATATGAGAGGATCACTTCAGCTCAGTTATAGCTGACTTTCACTACCCAGACAAAAGTAAAGAATGTTCCCGCTTACTTTAAGGCCCATTGTACACTTCCTATGGCAGTGGCATATCCATGATGTAGTAATTGGAAATAAGACCAATATCCGGTTATCTCTGCAACAAATAATGTTTAGTGTATTTCCTAACAAATGTTTCATGTAAATAACAAACTTGGCAAATATAAAGGCTCCTTTGCTTGCAAGTAGATGTTATATGCATAACAGTCATTACTTCCCCAACCTTTACATCTCAATTCACTATATTAATGTAAGTACATCAGGAGTAGCTTTACATTATGTTTTTTACATCACAAGTGTTAGATCTCTCCCCATTACGGTGGATTTCCTCCAATTTGTTTTACCTTTATTATCATATTTTTCTGAATTTGTTTTTGTTGACCTTAGCACTCTATGATCTTTACCACTGCTAGCAAGTATTAAAATTTTTGTGACCACTCCCTAAATCATAATACAATTGGCTCACATCTGATTGACATATTTCATTTATTCATAAAACCTTTATAGAGTGGTAAGCCATATACACAGGGCATGTAAATTAAATGATACCAATGGGCCTGCAGGACTTCTTGTGCCACCCACTTAAGTAGCCCCTGAAATCATGTCCCGGGTCAATTTTAAACTGTCAATTGAACTTAGAAAAAAAACCTCCCTTCAACCCTTCAAGTCCCTTTTTAGTACATATAATTCACCTTTAATATAAGCCCTAGACAGCCAATAGGGCAGGATGCATTGTAATTAAAAAGTTGGACATAGGTTTTGCATGTTTACATGTCCTGGTAGAGAAAGCTCACAAATTAATTTTTTGCTACTGTGAGGGCTACTTCTCCCATTGGAACACAAAAGGTTGTCTTACTACCTTTAAGAAGTCCTAATGTTTGTTTTAAAACTGGAAGATATTTCATCTTTAGTTCCTAGGAAACTAAAATGTAAAATCCTCTTCAATGATAAAGTCAGATTTTATCTTATAAGTTTGAAATTGCCACTTTTTGAAACTTGGCATTTTCCTGCCCAAGCTATTTTGTGCCTGCATCCTCTTCCTGGGTCACAGGACTGGGTGTAGTTGGCAGTTGTACTTTGTTTATTCCTCTCAGAAAGCCACACAGCAGAGGGATTAGTGGTGCCTGGAGGGGCCATCACTGGCAGGATTTGGGGGCTGAGCTGCACACAGCCCCACTTGCAAGTCAGTAGAATGTGCCCTGCCTTCAAAGAAAGTACTTTACACCACTTCATTGTACAGACAGCCAGACTAGAGCAAGTGCAGGGAAGACAGGAAACTCCAAGCACTTTGAAGGGAATTCTCAAAAAATTCTCCTACTTCAAAGAAGCACCAGGTATAAAAATAGAATCCCCAGACCTACTCTTCAGTTCACTTTCAGGACCTGCAAAAGGACTCTCAGCAGGCTGTGACCTGCTGTTTACTTCAGAAGACTGCTTTGCTGCACCTGTAAGGACTGCTCTGCTTCCTGAAGTCTGCCTTGAACCGTCAGAGGTGTATCCTGCTGCTTGAGCCCTGTTCCAGTTCTTGAACGCCAGACAACCAGATAGAAAAAATCCCAAACCTTTTGAATAAAAAATGCTCTGTTTACCAGGAGGACCAACCTGCTCATCTAACCACCCAAGGTGCGTCGCTGGTTGGCTTGACTTTGTGACGGTCCTTCTACATGCTTCTTGGCCGCAGCAAATCCTGTTCAGCGGTCCTTCGTAGAAGGGATATCCGAAGCCCTCATCAGCTTCATCCCATTGGAAATTTTCAACTTCAAAAAAGAGACTAAGGCCCTCATTACAACCTTGGCGGTAAACTTACCGCCATGCAGAAGATCGCCAACATACCGCTGCGGCCCCGAAATTCCACTACAGGTATAATGACCCACAGCTCAGAATCCACCACAATACAGACACCCACACAAGTCCACCACACCAAAGGTCAGTGATAAACTGGCGATACCAAAACCGACACCTTCACGCCAACAAGAATATGCCCACACTATCACGACCCACGAATCAACGTGGCAGTCTTTCAACAGTGGTAAACCATTGGTGGTACACACCACCGCGCTCAAAATACACACACACTTACAAAACACAACCACATTGGACGCTCAAAATACACACACCTGATACACATACACACACCACTCCCACACACCCAATCCAATATAAAACACACACACACATTACCCACAAACCCTTACTACCAGAAATGTGAAAGCAGGCCAGAGAGAGACACTACCAAAAACAACACCAGCATCCACAGACACACAACACCATCACCTACACAACATCCACGCACCTCAAACAACACACACCAACACATCCCCTCACACATCACAACAGACACCACCTCACACATTACCCACACCACATCATGGCACCTCAAAGACACCCCAGATTCTCTGAGGAGGAGCTCAGGGTCATCGTGGAGGAAATCATCCGGGTAGAGCCACAGCTATTCGGATCATAGGTGCAGCAGACATCCATTACAAGGAAGATGGAGCTATGGCGAAGAATTGTCGACAAGGTAAACGCAGTGGGACAGCACCCAAGAACACGGGATGACATCAGGAAGAAGTGGAATGACCTACGGGGGAAGGTGTGTTCTGTGGTATCCAGACACCAAATTGCTGCACAGAGGACTGGCGGTGGACACCCACCTCCTCCCCCACAACTAACAACATGGGAGGAGCAAGTCTTGGCAATTATGCATCCTGAGGGCCTGGCAAGAGTAGCAGGAGTACCGGACTCTGGTAAGGCAAATCTTTACTACCTTATTCCACCCACCCCACCTGCATGCCACCACATACTCCCACCCTTACCCTCACACCCATCACCCCAACAACCCACAGATACCCCACCAACACAACCCACACATCCCAAAACCAAGCCCTGCATGTAACACCAATGCATGGACACCCATCACCCAAGCATGTCCAGTACAGAGACTCACTCATGCCCCAAAATCACCAATCACACAAGGACCAAGCCAATAATGCAAGCACTGGAGAAGAGGGTCACTCACCCATTGCACACAATGGCACACACATATACAATAACTATGTATTTACACCCCAAAGGACTCCTACCCAACGTCACCGGACAGGAGGTGCCAGACATATCCAGTCCCCCCACAGAAGAGGCCCACAGTGATGACAGCAGCTCTGCATGCCTGGATCAAGATGACCAGCCCGGCTCATCTGGGACCTTGGTTCAGTCGGTTCCCCTGCCACTGTCACAAGCCACCACAGAGCCTCCCCCCTCAGAAAACACCAGCACAGCACCCACCCAGTGGGCCCCTCCCTCTGTCCCCAGGGCACGTCAATCAACAGTGTGTCCACCACTACAGGGAACCCAGGCAACCCCACTAACACAGGACGATCGGACACCTGGGGGCAGTGGCAGTGGGCCCATGATTCAGGGGACAGAGCCACAGGATAACAGGGAAACTGGGAGGACTGCTGTTGAACGTGGGGGTACAGGCCCAGGGAACCAACACTCCACGAGGCGCTCTCCAACATCATGGGAGCTTACCATCATTCCCAGGAGACCATGGCAACGGTACTGGCCAAGTTTCAGGAGACCCAGTGGCTGCAGGAGGAACACTACCTGGGGATCAGGGAGGAATTGAAGTCCATTAACACCACCCTTGTCACCATTGCAGGGGTGCTGGTAGACCTTCTCAACACCAGGAGGGTAACAGTGGCACAACAAAGGGCCCCTGTCACTAGCCTGGATGATGAACAGCCCTCCACCTCCACCGTTGTTAGTGGACAGGAGGCACCGTCACAGGAACAACAGGACACCAGCACCCCACCCCCTGCAGATGGAGAACCACCCCGCAAACGGTCCCTGAGATCCAGGAACAAGACAGAGAACATTGCTAAGACCCCGCCAGGAAATGAGACTCCCCTGAATGTCACCCTTCTGTCCCACTATGTCACCCTGTCCATCCTTAAACTGCCATTGCTCCACTTCCTATGCCCCTATGGACACTGCACCTGTAAAAAAAATAGACTGGACTCTGCCATGGACATTCCACCACCATTTTACAACCCACCTCCACTTATTTGCAAAGGAATAAACACACTTCAACCACAAAACAATCTGGAGTCAGTCTGTGTTTTCACAAATGTGTAATTGCAATAACTGTGGAATATAGCAATGTCAATGTACTTCTTCACATACCAATGTAACACAGCTGTAGGCCAGGAGAAAACAGAGCAGAGGGCACAAAGTGGCATCCAGATTTGTGAAATGGAAAGTCAAAGTGACAAGTCAGGGTCCATACACTGAGTGAAAATGACAGACTTATGCTAGCTCAAACAACAGTATGAGATGTGGGAAGCAGTTACATCTTCTTGCCTGTGTCTCACTGGAAGTATTGCATGATGATGTTGTTTCAGTTGTCGTTATCCTCTTCTTCTGCCTCCTCTTCTTCACTGTCCACAGGCTCCACAGCTGCCACAAGACCACCATCTGGCCCATCCTCCTGCAGAAAAGGCACCTGCCGTCGCAAAGCCAGGTTGTGCAGCATATAGCAGTCCACGATTATCTGGCACACCTTCTTCAATGAGTAGTATAGGGAGCCACGTGTCAGATGGACGCACTGGAATCTGGCCTTCAGGAGGCCGAAGGTGCGTTCGATCACCCTCCTAGTTCGCCCATGTGCCTCATTGTAGCGTTCCTCTGCCCTTGTCCTGGGATTCCTCACTGGGGTCAGTAGCCATGACAGGTTGGGGTAACCAGAATCACCTGCAAATGTCGAGGGATATATGTTAGACACACACTAACCCTTAGGGACAGCCCCATACCCAGACACATATGTCAACTGTATTGGGACCTTGGCCTCACCTATTAGCCACACACGGTGCCTCTGGAGTTGCCCCATCACATAAGGGGTGCTACTATTTCTCAAAATGTAAGCGTCATGCACAAAGCCAGGATACTTGGCATTGACATGGGAGATGTAATGGTCTGCCAAACACACCATCTGCACATTCATCGAATGTAGCTCTTCCGGTTTCTATACACCTGTTCATTCCTGTGGGGGGTACAAATGCCACATGTGTCCCATGAATGGCACCAATGATGTTGGGCATTTGTCCCAGGGCATAGAAGTCACTTTTCACTGTGGGCAAATCCTTCACCTGAGGGAAAACGATGTAGCTGCGCATGTGTTTCAGTAGGGCAGATAACTCTCTGGACAACACGTTAGAGAACATTGGCTGGGACATCCCTGATGCCATGGCCACTTTTATTTGACCTGCACTAGAGGGGGGATTCCTGTGGGATGTCGGATAGCTGAAATCAGGTCTGGCTCCAACTGGGCACACAGTTCCAGGATTGTCGCACGATCAAGCCTGTATGTGACTAGGATGTGTCTCACTTCCATTGTCGACAGGTCCACCAGGGGTCTGTACACTGGAGGATGCCGCCATCTCATCACCTGCTCCAGCAGACGTGCCGTATGGAGGCGAACAGCGAGCAGAGGGTCATCCAACACTGAGGTATCACAATTTGTTATTTGCAGAAACGTTATTAATCCACAATGTGCAGGTATCTGTCTATATTCCCGGCCCAGATAGGTGTGACGCAGTTAACATTCATCCCATGTGGCCTCCTGAAATGGCAGCTGCCTGATCTGTGATGTGGGACAAGGGGATATGAGGTAACTGCGAAGGCGTTGTACACTGTTGCTGTGGGGGGTCGAAGACCGCAGCGCAATTCTGCATTGGTTAACATTGGGCCCTATGTGTCCCAGGAGCCAATGATGATGTACACCGGCGGTGACGGTACGCACCGCCGCGGACGTGACTGCCATTTTCTGTCTGTTCACTCAACAGGAGAGGACCTACACTGCAAGTGCTGCTGTGACCTGTGTCTGAAAGCGACGATGGCTACAGTGTCTGTGGAAAGGGCCCCTGCCTTCACTTCGGAGGACTTGGAGAAACTAGTGGATGGGGTCCACCCCCAGTACACACAACTGTACGGTCCTCCAGACAAACAGGTGAGTACACTGTGAGCATGCTGCATGGGCAATGCCTGTTTTGAGTGGTGTGGATGGAAGATAGATGGGGGGACTGAGGCCTGCATGTACGGATGGTGAGTGTATGTGCGTCAGGGCATGGGTGGGAACTGGTGGTCAATGAGTATGATGGTCTGGACGGGTAAGTAATTTCCTTTCCCCCTGTACCATTCCTCTAGGCCAACGCCCACCAGTAGAAGGGTATTTGGCGTGCCATTGCCAAGGACGTCCGGACCCTGGGGGTCTACCACAGACAGAGCACTCAATGCCATAAAAGATGGGAGGACCTGCACCGCTGGAGCAAGAAGACGCCGGAAGCCCAGCGGGGGATGGCCTCCCAACGTGGGAAAGGTGCCTGTCGCACCATGACGCCCCTGATGTGCCGGATCCTGGCGGTGGCCTATCCGGAGTTGGATGTGCACTTGAGGGCATCACAGCAGCCACAAGGGGGTGAGTACACTCTAATTCAGCTGACTCTGCGCGCATTCCGAGGAGTCTGGGTGGGGGGAGGTGGTCAGTGGGTTCCCCTAGGCCAGGGTGAACTTGGTAGGCAAGGTCCCTTGTGAGGCAGGTGATGTGGCACCCCAACCCCACCAGTGGTAAAAGCCATCTACACCTAGTCAGGCTCCTGTTACTTCCAGGTGTGCAGCAATTGGTCTTAGGCTTCGTACCCCATGGTCAGCTGAAATTTCTAGGAACTGTCAGTGCATGGCGTAGTGCAGAGGGCTGCTCCATGTGTGTTGTGTCCGCCAACGGTAGTGGTGTTGCATGCACTGAACATGTCTTTCTTCTGTCTCCCCCCCGTTTTGTGGTCTCCCTGTTCTTGTGTGCAATAGCATCATCAGGCAGAGGAGCATTGGCACCGGAACAGGAGGGAGCTGCAACCCACTTGGTTCTGGAGGATGAAGCAATGGAGTCTGAAGCCACCAGTGGGATGAAGGGCGAGAGGAGCTCCACGGCGGGGACAGGAGCAGACAGCAGTGACAGTGACTCCACCTCTGTGCCCACCGTATCAACAGGTAGAGCCACCACCCCCCCTACCAGCACCACCCTCCCAGCAGCCCCTCAGTGTGTGTCCTGTGCCGGCTCACCCAGGAGGGTGGGCATCTCCTTCGCCCCAGGCACCTCAGGCCCTGCCCCAGTCAGCCCTGATGCCCTCAGTGAGGAGGCTATTGACCTCCTGAGATCCCTCACTGTTGGGCAATCTACCATTGTGAATGCCATCCAGGGTATAGAGAGGCATTTGCAACAAACAAATGCATACCTGGAGGGCATTCATTCTGGGCAGGCAGCCCAACAGAGAGCATTTCAGGCTCTGGCCTCAGCACTGATGGCAGCCATTGTCCCTGTGTCCAGCCCCCCCCCCCCCAACTTCCTCCACCCAGACCCAATCCCCTGCACCTCAGCCTATCCCAAGCACACCATCAGGCAAGCATGCACACACATCAACACACAAGATTGGACATGGCAAACATAAGCAGCACACATCCCACAGGCACTCACACAAGCACCATCCCCATGCAGACACAGTAACATCCACTGCCTCCACTGTGTCCCCCTCCTCCACGTCCTCCTCCTCCCTCCCTGTCTCATCTCCACTCACACCTGCATGCACTACATCCTCAGCCACTACCTCCATCACCAGCACGCCCATCTCCACACACCGCTCACGTGCACTCACCACCCCACTACCATTCACACATCCCCAGTGTCCTCTCCCAGTGTGTCAGTGAGCCCTCCTTCCAAAGTACTCAAACGCAGGCACACATCCGCCCAACAGCCATCCACCTCACAACAGCCTCCAGCTCATGCACCTTCACCAAATCCAGCAGACGTACACCTCCTACAACCACTATCTCTACCTCCACTCCCAAACCCCCTCCATCTTCCCATCCCAGTATGTCTAAAAAACTCTTCCTGGCTAACATTGACCTCTTCCCTACATCTCCCCCCCATCCTTCATCTAGGGCCAGGCTTTCCAGGTCCCAGCCCAGCACCTCAGCCACCAAATCCCCAGGCACAGTGGTACCAGCAACTGCGGAGTCATCGAGTGCGCCACCCATCAGAGCTGCCAGTGTGCCACGTAGTGAGGGCAAGGACATTCCGCCACTTACCAGCCATCAAGGGCTCAGCAAAAACAAAAGGGGATAGTGGCAAGACAACTGCGGCACCATCAAAGGTGGCGAAGGACAAAAAGCAGAAGAGCAGGTCAGGAGAGGGCATGGTGGCACCAACTGAGGGACCAGTGTCACCCCTTCTGTCCACGACCACGCCAACTTGTACGGCAGCGAACGCTGCTAGCTGCCCCGCCACCATAACCGCCACCTGCACCACCACCTGCACCACCCCCGGCACGTCTACAGCCTCAGTAAGAGTCCCCAGCCTCTTCCCCAGTGGGCAGCTGTCCGAGGCTGCAGGAGACGTCCTGATTTGTCCCTCAGCAGGTGCTGACCCATTGCACCAGCACCGCCGCCACAGACACCGCCGCCAGCACCGCCGCCACAGACACCTCCGCAAGCACTGCCGCCACAGACACCGCCGCAAGCACCGCCACCGGCCCCGTGGCATCCTCAGACACTGGCACCACCACTGACATGGCTATCATCCCCAGTGGTCAGTCGTCTGAGGCTGGAGGTGAGTTCGTGGATCCTGGGCAGCTTCCATGAGGCATGACTTCCATCACTGTTTGCACCTGCAGGTGGAATGCGAAGCCGCAGAAGTGTGGGGTATGTTGCTGTCTCCATGGCGTATCATGCTACCTGAACCTTGCCAATCCCGTGGCACGCACACCCAGGTGAGGGAATTGTACCGGCCACACTGCATGTGTAGCACTCTGGGCACCATGCCCCCTCCAGAACCAGTGGAGTATCATATCCACTACCTCAGTCCTTGGCAGGATGAAGCACTCTGGGCACCAGGCCCACTCCAGAACCAGTGGAGTATCACATCCACTACCTCAGTCCTTGGCAGGATGAAGCACTCGGGGCACCATGCCCCCTCCAGAACCAGTGGAGTATCACATCCACTACCTCAGTCCTTGGCAGGATGAAGCACTCTGGGCACCAGGCCCCCTCCAGAACCAGTGGAGTATCACATCCACTACCTCTGTCCTTGGCAGGATGGAGCACTCTGGGCACCAGGCCCCCTCCAGAACCAATGAAGTATCACATCTACTACCAGAACCAGTGGAGACTGTTATCCGCTCGAGAGACTGTGGCTTTGCACTCCCCAGGATAAAGCAGTGGGCAAACCACCAACTGGAGAGACTTGAGAGACTGTGGCTTTGCACTCCCCAGAATAAAGCAGTGGGCAAACCGCCCACTGGAGAGACTTGAGAGACTGTGTCTTTGCACTCCCCAAGATACATCAATGGGCATAGAGCCCCCTCGTACAGCAGTGGCGTCGTGCGTTCATCAGGCTGAGGTGCCCCCCCTCCCCCTGAGGTGCCTGTGTATTTTCGATCTGATGCCCCAGCAGTGTTCTCTCTGTTTTGTGTCAGGTATCATGTGTGGGCTTCGCCCATGCATTTTTGGCCCAGTGGGCCACGGACAATGATTGGCACTCTATCCAGACTTGTGTAGTTGGTGTACATGTTTGTATATACTGAATTTTGACTTTTGACTAATGGATTTTTAATGATTACAATCGTTACAATCATTTCCTTTTGTCCTTCCAGGGGGTGGAGGGGTGTATATGTAATGTTGATGCATGTATTTATGTGTATGTTATTGTGTGTGAGGGTGAGGGTGGGGGTGTTGCGTGTATGTGTCACTCTCTTTCCTCCCCCCTCCCCTGTGTTGTAGGTGCAGTACTCATTGTAGTTGCCGCCGCCGCCGTTCGTACTCCTGGTAGAAGAGGAGATAAACCAACATGGGTAACACCTGAAGTTCGGGCTCCATGGCGTCCTGGTTCCTCGTTGGGTGTCGAGAGGTGAGTGTTTTCCATTCTGTGTACTGTTTCCGCCATGCTTTTGATAGTGTTGGTTCTGCCCCAGAAAAGGTGGCGGATAGGCGTCTCGAAATATGGTGGGCTGTACTTTGTCTTCCGCCTGTCTTTTGGCAGTTACCGCCGCGGTGTTTGTTTCTACCGCCGTGGCGGTCGGAGTGTTAAAGTGGCTGTCTATGTTGGCAGTTCCCGCCACGGTCGTAATCCCATTTTTTTTTTCGCCAGCCTGTTTGCGGTATTACGCCCGCTTTAACACCGACCACCAGGGTTGTAATGAGGGCCTAAGTGCCTGATTAAGAGTTTGGGTGTCTTTTCACTGCTGTCACAGCAGCGTCTGAAACCTCGAACAAGGCGTCAGCCAGCCAATATAGGATGTTGGTGGTTTTCTGAACTAGAGACTGCTGGAGTCCTGCTGACACTGCCAGCCAACCGCTTTTATGGCAGCTCGGGACAAGCAACTGTTACAGGGCAATATAGACAATTGTGCACATTACAATGTGCTTTTCGACTGATCCGACTGTGGCGAGGAGACTGCCTGCTTCGAGATGGCAGAATCGAAGGAAATAAGGGGGTGCTAGCTCTCCCATTTTCTTTGTTTCCCCTACAGTCTCCGACTTGAGCTCCTTCATCTACACAACCCCCCCTTCACAGAAACAACTTCAACCCTGAAAAGAATAAAAAATTACAGGTAAGTGCAAGTTTTATTTTTCTGCCACTAACTGGACTGGGCATACATGGCCCAGTCTCCAGCAATGGAATGGTACATGCAGCCAGTATTTTTACACATGTTTAATGCATATGTGTATCTTTTGGTCAATATATACACACCTGCATTGACGCAAAAGTAAAAGTATACCTTGTATTGCTTACCACATCCCCCGCCGGTCAATCGCCATCAGGTGCACCACTGCTGGGCCAGGGGTAACATAGTAAGACTGTCGAGGCATTGGTCTTTTAGGACTGCCCCCTTGGCGGTCTGGTGGTCTGACTGCAAAACTCATAATCGGGCCCTAGGTGCGAAAGTGGAAACCTTTACCATGGCTCCACAATGACGACATCTTCTCCTCGGACACTGCCTGTAGCCTTGCTCAACTGAACTTCTACCTTCTCAGAACATTTTAATTGACATTTCTCCTAAGTCTGAAAGTAAGTGCTAACAGGACCCAATCCATTTCTTGTATCTGACTCACACTTCATCGTGCTCTGCCATATTTTTTTACTTTGACCTGGTCTCACGCAACTATATGGCTGTGGTTGGAGCTTTCATCTTTTAGACACTAGGTTTTACATTAAACTTTAAAATTCATAACTTCTACTGATTGGATGTTTGCTAGTTTCAAGTCAGGATATTTTTTTTAATGTAGTCTATTTTTCTATAGTGGTGTTGGATTTTTCTTGTGTTGTGTTTTCACTTTATTACTGTTTGAGTGCTGCATAAGTAATTGACACATTGCCACTAAGTTAACACTGACTACTTTTGTGGCAAGCTTCTAAAGGGTGACTTTTGTTGTTCACCCAGACATAGATTGTAGCTGTTGCATGAGCAAGATTAACACCCCAAACACCACCAACCAATTTTTTTACTTCAAGTTAATATGTCTTGACATATGGATAGATAGATAGATAGATAGATAGATAGATAGATAGATAGATAGATAGATAGATAGATAGATAGATAGATAGATAGATAGATAAATAGATAGATAGATACTTGCTCTGCTACAACAATAACTTGGCAACACACACCATTTGTGATGCATATGTAGTCATATTTTCACTAAAAATTGTAATTCTCCTCAGTCTTCCACACATAAAAAGATATCCCTGCCAAGGCTTGCCTCATATCTGTGTTCTTCCTGGTTTCGTGAGTGTGGGGGTATCATACATGCATTGCCCTTCAATGGGTTTGAGCAGAGATCCACCCATTAGGCACGGGAGAGTGTTTTCCATGGGAGAGCTTTCACTGGTCGGTATCTGTGCCCTGCCACCCAAAGAAGCATTTCTAAAAAGTAGAAACCATTTGCAATCAGGAGTAATGTGGCTTCTATGAATCCCAGCAGATGCAATTGCCCAAGATTATATGTTAATGTATGGGTCGAAAAATCACAATTTCTTCAATTGTGTATTGTACAGGGCAGGAAGATCCTGCTTTGACTGTGTGAAGACCACATTGACAATATACTGATTTCACACTGTTACAGTGTTATAGCATGTTACTGTCCATTACTATAGGACCACTCACATATGTAAGATTCTGTTTTTATTAATTACATGTGGGAACACTGGTCAATAAAATGTTTGCTATTTCCCACAATCTCCAACACAGAAATATAAGGAATTTGATGTTTTCAGAGCATTCCGGGTAAGAGAAAGTGATGGGATCAAAACAAGACACATGTCCTCAGGGTAGTAGGTTTAAAAAATGACTTGGCATACTCGGATTACCCACATTTGGTTATTTGTCCATAAAGTAGCCTCAAAATTATTGGATTTCTTCTTAACCTAAAAATAAAGTAGCAAACAGCTCTTTGCTGGGAAACATAACTGTGTTCCTGTGCCCCAGGATTAAGGTAGATGCTATTTGGGTGTTTCATTAGGATAAAATAAAGCAAAACACACCTGGCTCTTTTGGCATAGAGAGACACAGCTACCTTCTGTTACAAAGGTTTTCATGGAGAGATTTAGGTCCCTTGCTAGCTGTTCCATAGAATCCAAGCGTTATCTCAATAAGGAACCCGTCAAGGATTAAGCTTGTCTGGAGTTGCTTGTATTTCCTTCTGGAGGGGGCCTTGCCTGGAAGTTTAAAATAGGCTGTTCTCCTGACCATCAGTGGCAATACTGATTTGCATAAAGTGGGCCTCTGTCAAGTGTAGCCTAGTGGACGAACAATGATTGGTTAGAATGATTGCCAGTGTTCTAGACAAATTACTAGGCTCCTCACATCACCTTTTGTGTGCTTGATCTGATGTCCTAAATAGCCAAGTATATGCCCAGATGTGGGTCCCTTGCTTGTTGTGCCACAGGATCCAAACTATTCCTCAATGACAAGGCCTAACAAGATCAAACCAGTCTGGGGTTACTTGTGTTCCATTCTGAAGGGAATTTACCTGGCAGATTGGGATCGATTATTCACATGAGAACAGCACTAGTACTCATTTATATAGCTGTTCAGAATGGCACAGTGTGCAACAAATGATGACTTGGAATGATAACCAGAGCAATTGCCAGTGGTTTTTGACTAGTTGCAATAATTCTTCATATCATATCTTGTGTGTTTCATGGAGGGAGAAGCATTGTATAAGGAAGAATCTGTGTATCTATGGCCCAATAATGAACAGATTGCATTCTGATTCTAAGATACAAATCTAAAAATGACTCACTCCTTGCTGGTGCCTACACACATGCACACATCTCCTTCCTCTCCGATTGCATCTCATGGACAGGGAAGCATTGTGAGATTAAGAAAAAATCTGTGTGAAATGGCCCAGGAAGTGGAGATTGGTAGTCAAGGGACTAGGAGCCATATTAGTCCCTCCCATCAAATCCCCTCCTACTGGTTTATTTCTTCTGTTTGTCTGGGTTAGAAGGTTGGCCAAGGAAGGGCATGAGAATCCAGGTGATCCTCCTACCCTCTCTCCCACTTTCATCACTCCTCATTTTGAGAACAAAAGTAGATTAAGCCAATGGATATGACTTGGGAGGAGCTGGAGATGGTAATAGTTGTCCTTAGCTCCACCAGTAGCCCTGCGCACCAAACAGTCCTTTGAAGTATCTGCAAGATGCTAGGGAATCCCTCTAAATTCATTTCATGTGTTTGTGAATGTGTATGATATCACTCATGAGACATGAAGTCAATCAATCAATGTTTGCATTTGAAGACCACACAGCTGCCAACCAAGTGTCCTTGCCCTATAACACAAGAACGTACTCGAAGATAAAAGGATTTGTCCTGGTCAAAAAGACACATCTTTAATTGTGACATCAACAGGTTTTGGTTCTCAAGACAATGCAACACTAATGGGAGCATGTTCTAGGCCTTGGCAGCTAACACTGTGACTGAGCAGCCTCCATAGTATTCAAACGAAACCATGGACCTTTTTAAAAAAAAGCATGTTCTGAATGCAAAGTACAGCCAGTTGGATAATAACTAAAGTCTGATGCAAAGATATCTGGGAATCATCTGCTGAAAGGATCGAAATGTGATAACTGCGACTTTATGAATAATGCATTACTGAGAGGACGCCAGTGAGACCTTTTCAAATGTAAATGGCCCCATTGAGATTTAGGCAGCCCTGGAATCAATCTTGCTGCTGCAGTTTGCACTTCTGTAATTGATTAAGTAGATAAGCAAGAAAACACAGATAAAGAGCTTCGGTATAGTCCGGTCTTGAGGTTATGGCCACGTGGATGATGGTTTTTGAAACTAATAAGATTCCACCATCTTTTTAATGCCCTTGCATGGCAACATATTACCCCATCACTGCAGAGATCTGATGGCTGAAGGTGAAAGTGTATGCCATCTTTGACTCCTAACTGTCTTACCTCCACTGTAGGTGGAGGAGGAAGTCCTAGTTCCTCCAGCTACCAGTCAATGGGCCAAGAGGTGGGGGAGCCATAAAAGAGTAAGATCTCTGTTTAAGCAATTCCTGTGTATCCAGTTAACAACCTCTAAAAGGCATTGCTTGAACTGAACTGACTCATTCGGAGCTTGGATTAAAAAAGAGAAGACAATCTGAGTATTGTTGGCATATGAAATCACTTTAATGTCATATTGTTCTACAATATATGCTAGTGGCATCACATACACATTGAATGGTGTACGGCTCAGTGAGGAGCCTTGAGGGACGCCATACTTCCTTACTTTAAGTGTAAAGAGAGAAGGTCCCAGATACACAGCTTGTTCTCTATTTGATAAAAACAATTGGATCTAGCTCAAAGCTGACCCTCCGATCCCCTCTAGAGCTCGACTGAATACTAGTAGGTGGTGGAAGATAATGTCAAAAGCTGCCTACAGATCCAACAGGATGAGGGTGGCAAATGCATATTAATGGGGAGGCCAGAAATGAGCATTGGACTATCTCTTTGAGGAGTTTACCAGTGCCCTGATTGGAGTAGCTATCTGCTAAGTCCTTCGCTAAAAGAACATCACCAGCTTTCTTCTCTTGAGAGAATAAAATAGAATTTTAAAAATATCCACCTCGCATGAGGGACCCTTTGGAATATTGATGTGTTTCAGTCATAAGGGTGCCTGAGGACACCGTTTCATGAAGTATTTATGGGTCAACAAGGCAGCTAAAGTATCTGGAGTGTGGTAAGCCTGAAAGCCACAAATAAGTCACATTAATTTTATGTAACTTTTTAATTGGAAACTGAGCTCTAGGATTCTTTTGCTCAATACCATCCAGAGTAGTTTTAGGGTGTGGACTTTTGACTTACAGAATCTTAAAATGTAGTTTGCAAATGTGAATTCAGTTATATGACAGTGCTTGACTTTGGACCTGATTTAGAGTTTGGCAGATGGGTTGCTCCTTCACAAACGTGACGGATATCCCATCCGCCCTATTACGATCTCCATAGGCTACCATGGGATCATATTACAGCAGATAGGATATCCGTTTGTGACTGAGTAACACCCTCTGCCAAACTCTAAATCAGGTCCTAAGTAGAAATGAAGGGCCAGATGTAGGAAAATTGCAAATTGCGACTTGCAATTTGCGAGTCCTTCCGACTCGCAAATTGCAAGTCGGAATTTGCAATGCAGAACGGTGTCTCAGACACCCTCTGCCAGTCGGTATGGGGTCGCAGAGACCCACCTCATTAATATTAATGAGGTGGGTCGCAAATTGCAGCCCCATACCGACTATAGGCACTCGCAAACATGGAGGCCTGCTGTAGTCAGCAGACCTCCATGTTCGTGACTGCTTTTAAATAAAGTAGTTTTTTTTTTTTTTAAGTGTAGCCCGTTTTCCTTAAAGGAAAACGAGCTGCACTTAAAAAAAAAAAGAAAAACCTTTAGTTTTGGTATTTTTTCAGGGCAGGTACCTGCCCTGAAAAAATTGTTTTGTGTCCATTCACAAAGGGGAAGGGGTCCCATGTGGACTCCTTCCAATTTGCGAGTGGGTTACCATCCACTTCAAGTGGATGGTAACTGCGGCACCATTTGCGACCGCATATGCGGTCGCAAATGGTATTGCATACCACTACGAATCACAAATAGGAAGGGAACACCCCTTCCTATTTGCGATTTTGAAATGCATTTTGCGAGTCGGTCCCGACTCGCAAAATGCATTTCTGCATTGGAAACACGCATTTGCGAGTCGCAAACGGCAGATTTTGCCGTTTGCGACTCGCAAAGTGTTTCCTGCATCTGGCCCGAAGTTATTTACACATGAGCAGTTAGGGTGGTACAATAAATAATGAAAGAAAACAAATACAAAGTTCCCTTTCAAACCACACACTAAGCCTTTCCAAAAAATCTAAAGCCTTGCACTTTGTCTTAAGACCCAAATAATTCCAAAATATTTATAGCATTGTTCAGTTTTACTGCTCCCATGAACAACTTAAATCTATTAGATCTCTCTCTTGCTAACATTGATTGACATTTCTGTTCATAATATATTTATTTGACTACTAGCATTCTTTTTTGTTCCTCTCCCAAACAATACAAAACAGCGGTATAGTCTTCATTCTGTAAGAAATAAAGACAGACTACCACAGCTCTGGCAAAACTAATCTCTAGTTGGCATATCTGGTAGAAACGCTAGAGATGGTTGATGCAAGCACACACCACTGTTTGATGCCCTAATGGCAAGATTTGTGGGGATCCCCTATGTGATTTATTTTTTACACAAACACAAGTACGTGTATTACATTTCTAGGTAGCTTTTATTAAGGAATATGTTCCAGTACACCCTATTCTGTGTTCTGATTTACCCTTCCAAACTCCAATGAATAATCTACCTAAAAAACATATGGTGTAGTCTTTTGCTTGGCTACTCATGTGTTAGTCATAGTCATCATAACAAAAATATTGTAAGAGAATTGGTGGATTTACCTATAAGAATCTCAATAAAGCTGGGCATTTAGGGCAGATTGTTTAGGTATTAAATTTGCTGCATAGAGACAAAATCAGACTCAATCAACTAATTATGGATTTGTAAAGCGTGGCTAATCACCCATAGTGAAAGTAGGCGTGCTGCTCAGCCGAAGAACCAGATCTTGATGTCCTTCCTG
Source organism: Pleurodeles waltl (assembly GCF_031143425.1). Classification (NCBI taxonomy): domain Eukaryota; kingdom Metazoa; phylum Chordata; class Amphibia; order Caudata; family Salamandridae; genus Pleurodeles; species Pleurodeles waltl. The sequence continues at coordinate 206,085,811 of NC_090447.1, forward strand.
AACTGCTTCATGGTCTGCCTCAGCTTGAGGGGAAGTGTGTTCTATGTCTGGGCTGCTAGGTAGGAGAAGGATATTCCTCCTGCTGTACTTTTATGGATCTTGGGGAAGGCTGCAAGGGCGAGCTGGGAAGAACGGAGATGTCTGTTGGGTACATAGAAAGTGAGGCTGTGGTTGAGGTATGCTGGTCCTATGTTGTGCAGTGCCTTGAAGGTGTGGATCAGGAGTTTGTATGTGATGCGCTTGTTGACTGGGAGCCAGTGTAGGTCTCTGAGTTGGGAGGAGATTCAGCTGTGACAGGAGATGTCCAGGATGTGTCTGGCTGCTGCATTCTGAACTCTTTGTAACCTTGATTTAAGTTGTCCAGTTTCGTGGTGATGAGTGCTTGGGTGGCTGCCTTTCTTGTGGCGGCAAAAGTCCACTTGAAAACCTTCAGGAGACAGAGGATGTGGAAGCTTGATGAGGAGACGTCATTAACTTGTCGGGCCATCTATAGAGAGGAGTCCAGGATCTTGCCCAGGTTGCGTGCATGGTCAGTGTGGCGGGGGTGTTACCCAAAGCAGTGGGCCACCAGGAGTCATTTCAGGCAGTAGGGGTGGAGCCAATCATGAGGATCTCTGTCTTATTTGAGTTGAGCTTGAGGCAGCTGGCCTCCATCCAGGCGATGACTGCTCTCATCCCATTGTGGAAATTCCTCTTGGATTGCTCAGAGTCCTTGGACAGGGAGAGGATCACTTGAGTGTCATTGGAGTAGGAGACTATGGGGGTCATTACAACATTGGTGGTAAAAGCCACTTACCGCCATGCAGAAGACTGCCAACATACTGCCGCGGCCGCGGAATTCCACCACAGCTATTACGACCCACATCTCGGAATCTGACAAAATTCAGACACCCACACAAGTCCGCCACACCAAAGGTCAGTGATAAACTGGCGAAAACAAAACCTCCACCGTCACGCCAACAGAAATACGCCCAGAATATCACGACACATGAATCCAGGCGGCGGTCTTTCAACCGCGGTATTCCATTGGCGGTACACACCGCCGCGCTCAAAATACACACACACATACAAAACACCGCCACATTCGACAATTCGAAATACACACACCTGATGCACATACTCACACCACTCCCACACACCCATTACAATATAAAACACACACCCACATCACCCACAAACCTCTGCGACCAAAATCACAGAGAGAAAGCCAGAGGGAGATACCAGCATCCACAAACTACCATCCACAGGCACTCAATACCATCACCCACACAACTTCCACACACAAAACGCCACACACCACTACATATCACCACACTTATCACCACACACACCACCCCACACATCACCTACACCACCCCATGGCACGGCAAAGACATCCCAGGTTCTCGGAGGAGGAGCTCAGGGTCATGGTGGAGGAAATCGTCTGGGTAGAGCCACATCTATTTGGAGCACAGGTGCAGCACACCTCAATTGCAAGGAAGATGGAGCTATAGCAAAGAATAGTCGACAGGGTCAACGCAGTGGGACAACACCCAAGAAATCGGGAGGACAACAGGAAGAGGTGGAATGACCTACGGGGGAAGGTGCGTTCCGTGGTCTCCAGACACCACCTGGCGGTACAGCGGACTTTCGGCGGACCCCCGCCTCCTCCCCCACAACTAACAACATGGGAGGAGCAGGTTTTGGCGATTCTGCATCCTGAGGGCCTCGCAGGAGTCGGTGGAGGAATGGACTCTGGTAAGTCAAACCTTTAACTACCATATCCCCCACCCTACCTGCATGCTATCACAGACCCCCACCCTCGCCCCCTCCCCTATCACTCCAACTCCTCACAAATGTACTAATATCACAAACCACACATCCCAACACCAAGCCCTGCATGCAACACCAACGCATGGACACCCATCACTAAAGCATGCACACTGCACATACCCATACACCCCCCTAAACCATTATCACACAAGCCCCCACACAGGAATGCCAGCACTGGGGTACACGGTCCCCCACCCATTGCACACCATGACACACACATATGCAATAATCATGCTTTTACACCCCTGCAGGACCACTACCCAACGTCACCAGACAGGAGGGTCCAGACATCTCCACCCCTCACACAGGCACAGGCCACCACAGACCTTCCACCCTCTGGTAACACTAGCACAGCACCCACCCAGCGGGCCCATACCTCCGTCCCCAGGACACATCAATCAGCAGTGTGTCCACCACTACAGGGAACCCAGGATAACCCACCACCCCAACAACAACAGGGACCTGGGGGCAGTGGCAGTGGGCACACGGTCCAGGGGACGGAGGCCCAGGAACACAGGGTAACTGGGAGGGCTGCTGTGCGACAGGGGGCGGACAGGCCAAAGAAACCCACTCTCCACGAGACCCTCTCCTCCATTATGGGAGCATACACCACTCCCAGGAGACGATGGCAACAGCCCTGGCCAAGTTTCAGGAGACCCAGTGCATGTAGGAGGAACCGTATTTGGGGTTCAGGGAGGAACTCAGAACCATCAGCTCCGCCCTGGGCACCATCGTAGGGGTGCTGAAGGAAATACTCAACACCAGGAGGGACACTGTGGCACACCAAGGGGCCCCTGACACTAGCATGGATGATGAACTGCCCACCACCTCCGCCAGCGCTAGTGGACAGGAGGCACCGCCACAGGACCACCACACCAGCACCCCACCCCCTTCAGATGGAGAACCACCCTGCAGACGATCCCTGAGATCCAGGAACAAGACAGAGCACGATGCCAAGACCCCCGCCAAGAAATGAGACCACCCTGATTGTCAACCCACTGTCCCACTTTGTCACCCTGTCCATACTGCCCCAGCTCCACTTCCTATGCCCATATGGGCAATGCACCTATGACACAAATAGACTGAACTCTGCCATGGACACTCATCCGCCATCAACCCTCACCATTTAACTTCCCCCACCAATATTTTGTATGTAAATAAACACACCTAAAGCTCCAAAAGATCTGGAGTCTGTCTGTGATTTCGATATAGTGTATTTGCAATTACAGTGACAAGATTTCCAGGAAATAGTACTGTCAACATACCTATGTCACACAGCTCTAGTCCATGAGGAATGTAAGCAGATGACACACGTTGGAAACCACACCTGTGAAACCGTAAGGGAAAGTGACAACTCAGTGACCATACACTGGGTGAAATCGACAGACAGGATAGAGGTAGAAGTGTAAAAGTACTTGTAGTAGGCAGGAATGTGTTCTCACCTGTGTTTCACTGGAAATATTGCTGGATGACTGAGTCCCTGTTGTCAATGTCTTCTTCCTCTGCTTCCTCCTCATCACTGTCCACAGGTTCCACAGCTGCCACAACACCACCATCTGGACCATCCTCCTGCAGAAAAGGCACCTGTCGTCGCAAAGCCAAGTTGTGAAGCATACAGCAGGCCACGAGGATCTGACACACCTTCTTTGGTGAGTAGAATAGGGATCCACCTGTCATATGGAGGCACCTAAACCTGGCCTTCAGGAGGCCGAAGGTGCGTTCAATCACCCTCCTAGTCCGCCCATGGGCCTCATTGTAGCGTTCTTCTGCCCTGGGATTCCTCACTGGGGTCAGAAGCCATGACAGGTTGGGGTAACCAGAGTCCCCAAACAGCCACACCCGGTGTCTCTGGAGTTGACCCATCACAAAAGGGATGCTGCTATTCCGCAGGATGTAGGCGTCATGCACTGAGCCAGGGAACTTGGCATTCACATGGGAGATGTACTAGTCTGACAAACACATGATCTGTACAATCATGGAATGATAACTCTTCCGGTTCCTGTACACCTGTTCACTCCTGTGGGGGGGGACCAAAGATACATGAGTCCCATCAATGGCACCTATGATGTTGGGGATATGTCCCATGGCATAGAAGTCACCTTTCACTGTGGGCAAGTCCTCCACCTGAGGGAAAACGATGTAGCTCTGCATGTATTTCAGCAGGGCAGACAACACTCTGGACAACACGTTGGAAAACATAGGCTGGGACATCCCTGATGCCATGGCCACAGTTGTTTAAAAAGACCCACTTGCAAGGAAATGGGGCACTGATAGCACCTGCACTTGAGGGGGGATTCCAGTGGGATGGCGGATTGCTGACATCAGGTCAGGCTCCAACTGTGTACACAGTTCCTGGATTGTGGCACGGTCAAACCTGTAGGTGATGATCAAACTTCTTTCCTCCATTGTCGACAGGTCCACCAGCGGTCGGTACACCGGAGGATTCCGCCATCTCCTCACATGTCCCAGCGGACGGTGCCTATGAAGGACAACAGCGAGCACAGAGTCAAAGAACCCAGAGGTATGTACCCACAGTCTACACCGAACACCATTCATACACAAAACCTGGCCTGTATGTGTGTTGTGAGACTAGGCCTAGGTATGTGTGATGCAGTTGGTAATTAGGCCATGTGGGACCCTGATATGGGGGCTGCCTGACCTGTAAAGTGGGACAATGGGATGAGAGGTAACTGCGCTGGCATTGTACACTGTCACGGTAGGCGGTTGAAGCCCACGGCGCAAAGCTGCATTGGTTAACATTGGACCCTATGGGTCCCAGGAGCCAATGACGATGTACGCCGGCGGTGATGGTACGCACCGCCACGGACGTGACCGCCGCGGACGTGACCGCCATTTTCTAACTGTTTAATCACTCGATACCTGATCTTCGACAGGAGAGGACCTACACTGCAAGTGCTACTGTGACCTCGGTCTGGAAGAGACAATGGCTTGTGCGTCTGGGGAAAGGGCCCCTGCCTTCACTGCAGAGGAGTTGGAGAAGCTCGTCGACGGGGTCCTCCCCCAGTACACGCTACTCTATGGTCCTCCAGACCAACAGGTAAGTACACAGGGAGCTTGTTGTATGGGCTATGCCTGTATGGAGAGGGCTGGTTGTAAGAAGAAAGGGGGCAGAGTTCTGCGTGCATGAAAGACTGTGAATGCATGTGCCACATGGAAAGGGTAGGGATGTGGGCCACTCACTACGACGGTGCAGTTGGTAATGACTTCTCTTCTTCCCCTGTACATTTCATGTAGGTTAGCGCCCACCAGAAGAAGGATATTTGGCGTGCCATCGCCAAGGACATCCGGACCCTGGGGGTCCACCACAGACGGAGCACCCACTGCTGTAAAAGATGGGAGGACATTCGCCGCTGGAGCAAGAAGACGTCGGAGGCTCAGCTGGGGATGGCCTCCCAACGTGGGAGGGGTGCCCGTCGAACCTGATGTTCCGGATCCTGGAGGTGGCATACCCGCAGTTGGATGGGCGCTTGAGGGCATCACAGCAGACACAAGGGGGTGAGTACACTATCATTCAGCTGACTTTGCGCGCAGTGAATTTGTCTGGGTGGGGGAGGAGGGCTGTGGGTTCCCCTAGGCCAGGGCGAGTTCCGTAGGCTAAGCCCATTCGTAAAGCATGGCCCTGTGGATCCCCACCCCGCCTCTGTAGAGTGCCAAGTACAGCTATTCATGCACCTGTGTCATCTATGTGTGCAGATGTCGTCCATAGCCTTGTAGGCCATTTTCCAGGAATTGCACTGTAGAGCCTAACAGCGCAATGTAGTGCAGGGGGCTGCTGTGTCTGTATTGTCCGCCAACGGTAGCGGTAAGCCATGCACTCAACCTGTCTTTTTTCTGTTTCCCCCCCCCTTTTTGTGGTCTCCCTGTTCTTGTGTGCATTAGCATCATCAGGCGGAGGTACAGTGGCATCGGAGCATGAGGGAGCTGCATCCCATATGGGCATGGAGGCCCAAACTATGGACTCTGAATACACCAGTGGGACGGAGGGCGAGGGGAGCACCACGGCGGTCACAGGATCTGCAACGAGCGACACGGACTCGTCCTCTGATGGGAGCTCCCTTGTGGTGGCAGCAACATCTGTCCCCCCCACTTCAACAGGTACAGCCGCCACCCCCCCTACCAGCACCGCTCTCCCAGCAGCCCCTCAGCGTATGCCCCGTGCCCGCTCACCCAGGAGGGTGGGCATCACCTTCGCCCCAGGCACCTCAGCCCCTGCCCCTGTCACCTCTGCTGCCCTCAGTGAGGAGGTCATTGACCTCCTCAGGTCATTCACTGTTGGGCAGTCTACCATTTTGAATGCCATCCATGGTGTAGAAAGGGAGTTGCAACACACAAATGCATTCCTGGAGGGCATTCATTCTGGTCAGGCTGCCCTTCATCTAACCGTTCAGACTCTGGCCTCAGCACTGATGGCAGCCATTGTCCCTGTCTCTAGCCTCCCCCCTCTAACTTCCTCCACCCAGACCCAATCCCCTGTACTTCTGCCTATCCCAAGCACTCCACCAGACCAGCCTGTACACACCTCACCACACATGGGAAGCTCAGGCAAACATAAGCACCACACATCCCACAGGCACTCACGCAAGCATCACACACATACAGACACACCAACATCCACTGCCTCCACTGTGTCCCCCTCCTCTTCGTCTCCCTCCTCCCTCCCAGTCCCGTCTACACTCACACCTGCATGCGCTACCACTACAGCCACTACGTCCCGCACCAGCACACCCACCACCACACCCTGCTCACGTGCACTCACCACCCCCACTACCATTTACACGTCCCCTGTGTCCTCTCCCAGTGTGTCTGTGACGCCCCCTCCGAAGATACACAAACGCAGTCACACACCCACCCAACAGCCATCCACCTCACGACAGCCTCCAGCACTTGCACCTGCACCCAAATCCACAAAAGTTACACCTCCCACAACCACCACCTCTTCCTCCACTCCCAAACCCCCTCCAGCTACCCGTCCCAGTGTGTCCAAACAACTTTTCCTGTCCCCCCCTTAACCTATTTCCCACCAACCCCCCCCGTCCAACTCATAGGTCCCGTACTACCACCTCAGCCAAAAAATCTCCGGGACCAGTGGTGCCTGTTGTTACAGGTATGTGGAGTGCACCGGCCACCGGGGCAGCCATTGTGGCACGGAGCCACAGCACAGCCAGTCCCCCCTCTGAAGCACCAGAAGTTGGACAGTGCCCGGCGGAAGAGGGGGAAGACTCCAGCCAGCCAAGCCGCTCTCAGGGGTCCCGGGGGAAGTGTGGACTCAGCTGTGACTCCTCCCAAGGTGGGGAAGGGGCAGAAGAAACCTCCAAAGTCTGGGAGGAGCACCACGGTGGAGAAGACCGCCATCATCCCCGCTGGCCAGGAGGCCACCGCCAGCCCCATCGTCACTGCCCAGGAGGCCACTGCCAGCCCCATCGTCACTGCCCAGGAGGCCACCGCCAGCCCCATCGATGCTGCCCAGGAGGCCACCGCCAGTCCCATAGTCGCTGCCCAGGAGGCCACCACCAGCCCCATAGTTGCTGCCCAGGAGGCCACCACCAGCCCCATTGTCACTGCCCAGGAGGCCACGCCAGCCCCATCGTCACTGCCCAGGAGGCCACCGCCAGCCCCATCGTCACTGCCCAGGAGGGCCCCGCAAGCCACAGCCCAGCTGGCCAGGAGGACCCCGCAAGCCACAGCCCAGCTGACCCATGAAGGACCGCCAGCTACAGCCCAGCTGGGCATTGACGGACCGCCATGGCAAGGACCGCTGAACAGGGCACACACCGCTGAACAGGGCAAGCACCGCTGAACAGGTCAAAGACCGCCATGGCAAGCACCGCTGAACAGGTCAGAAACTGGCAACTCAAGCACCGCTGAACAGGCCAAGGACCGCTGAACAGGGCAAAGACCGCCATGGCAAGCACCTCTGAACAGGGCAAGCACCGCTGAACAGGGGCAAAGACCGCCATGGCAAGCACCGCTGAACAGGGCAAGCACCGCTGAACAGGGCAAGCACCGCCGAACAGTGCAAAGACCGCCATGGCAGTCACCGCTGAACAGGTCAGACACTCAAGCACCGCTGAACAGGCCAAGGACCGCTGAACAGGGCAAAGACCGCTGTGGCAAGCACCGCTGAAGAGGGCAAGCACTGCTGAACAGGGCAAAGACCGCCATGGCAAGCACCGCTGAACAGGTCAGAAACTGGCAACTCAAGCACCGCTGAACAGGCCAAGGACCGCTGAACAGGGCAAAGACCGCCATGGCAAGCACCGCTGAAAAGGGCAAGCAACGCTGAACAGGGCAAGCACCGCTGAACAGGGCAAAGACTGCCATGGAAAGCACCACTGAACAGGGCAAGCACCGCTGAACAGGGCAAGCACCGCTGAACAGGGCAAAGACCGCCATGGAAAGCACCGCTAGCCCATTTGCGACAGGGGCAGTGACGCAACTGGGACCGTCACGGGGATGTCACAGTTGAAGCACTCTGGGCACCAGTCCCCCTCCAGAACCAGTGGAGACATGCATCCACTCTGTCTGTCCTGCATAGGATGAAGCACTATGGGCACCAGTCCCCCTCCAGAACCAGTGGAGACATGCATCGACTTGAGAGACTGTGGCTTTGCACTCCCCAGGATGGTACAGTGGGCAAACCACCCACTGTAGAGACTTGAGAGACTGTGGCTTTGCACTCCCCAGGATGGTACAGTGGGCAAACCAACCACTGTAGAGACTTGAGAGACTGTGGCTTTGCACTCCCCAGGATGGTACAGTGGGCAAACCAACCACTGTAGAGACTTGAGAGACTGTGGCTTTGCACTCCCCAGAATGGTACAGTGGGCAAACCATCCACTGTAGAGACTTGAGAGACTGTGGCTTTGCACTCCCCAGGATGGTACAGTGGGCAAACCACCCACTATAGAGACTTGAGAGACTGTGGCTGTGCACTTCCCAGGATGGTACAGTGGGCAAACCACCCACTGTAGAGACTTGAGAGACTGTGGCTTTGCACTCCCCAGCATGCTACAGTGGGCAAACCAACCACTGTAGAGACTTGAGAGACTGTGGCTTTGCACTCCCCAGGATGGTACAGTGGGCAAACCAACCACTGTAGAAACTTGAGAGACTGTGGCTTTGCACTCCCCAGGATGGTACAGTGGGCAAACCAACCACTGTAGAGACTTGAGAGACTGTGGCTTTGCACGCCCCAGGATGGTACAGTGGGCAAACCATCCACTGTAGAGACTTGAGAGACTGTGGGTTTGCACTCCCCAGGATACATCAATGGGCATGGAGGCCCCTCATGGATCTGGCGTCGTGCACTCATCCAGCTGAGGTGCCCTCACTTCCCTTCCCCCTGAGGTGCCTGTTGTATTTCTATCTGATGCCCCAGTAGTGTTCTCTCCATCATGTTCGGGTATCTTGTGTGGGCCTCTCCCATGCATTTTGGGCCCAGTGGTCCACGGACTATGAATGATGCAAAACCTGCACTACTAATCGTGGTGTATATTTTGTTTATAGTGCATATATATATGTATATTTTTGTTTACCGAATTTTGATATATTACAATAGTTACACTAATTTCCTTTTGTCTTTGCTATCTTCCGGGGGGATTGGGGGGCGTTACTGTAATGTATAGATAAGCATTGGTGTGTGTGTTGTAGTGGGTGAGGGTCGGGGTGGGGGTTGGGGTGTTGAGTGTGTGTGTCCCTGTTTTTTGCCTCCCCCTCCCCTATGTCGTAGGTGCAGTACTCACCGTGGTCTCCGCCGCCGGCGTTGGTGCTCCTCGTAGAAGAGCAGGAAGTCTAGCGCTGGAAGAATATGAAGTTCTGGCTCCATGGTGCCCTCCTTCCTCGTGGAGTGTGTAGAGGTGAGCGTTTTCCCTTTGAAATGGCTGTTTCCGCTGTGTTTTTATCCGCGGTGAATCCGCCCCGGAAAAGGTGGCGGATTGGCCTTTCATAATAGTGTGGGCGGTACATTGTCTCCCGCCTGTCTGTTGGCAGTGACCACTGCGCTGTTTGTCTGTACCGCCGTGGCAGACGGAGTGTTAAAGTGGCTGTCTTTGTTGGCGGTTTCCGCCACGGTCGTAATTGCAAAATCTTTACCGCCGGCCTGTTGGCGGTCTTACCACCACTTTAACACCGTCCGCCAGGGTTGTAATGACCACCTATGTTTAGCTCGTGTTGTTTGGTGATCTTAGCGAGCAGGGCAGTGTAGACACCGAAAAGCATGAGGATCCCTGGGGCACTCCAGAGCAAGTGTCTTTAGGTTCTGACGTGAATTATGGTAATCTGACCCTCTGTGTTCGCTTTGTCTCAGATGCCAGCAGTCTGTCGCAGAGGGTGGACTGGGAGACGGTGTCAAATGCAGCGGAGAGGTCAAGGAGGATGAGTGCAGCAGTGCCTCCATGGTCCAGTATGATGTGTATGTCGTTGGTGGCTGCTAGGAGCCGGTTTTGGTGCTGTGGTTGCTTCTGAATCCATACTGGGAAGGGTCTAGGAGATGGTGTGTCTCGAGGAACTCAGTTATTTGCTGGCTGATGGCTTTCTCCATCACCTTGGCTGGGAAAGGAAGCAGAGAGGTGGGTCTGTAGTTTTTCAGCTCCATAGGGTCAGTGGTGGGTTTCTTGAGTAGTGGGCTGATTTCAAAGTGTTTCCAGTCTGAGTAGAATGTGGCTGTCTTGAAGGATATGTGCTCCCGACTGACTTATACACTAATAAATCACTCAGTTTTTGAGTATTTAGTTAAAATGCTTGAATGTCCATTGTCAATCCACTAATCCTTCAATTGGGCTGCTTAAATTAGGCTGTTTCATAAAGATTTAAATTTGAATGTCTCTTTAACTTCTGATTTGCTCAGCAATAAAGTACACATTAATAGGTTTTGACTCTTAATTTACAACTGATTTAGAATGGATCTAAATTGATCCAACTGGATCTAAATTCGATACATGGATGATATGTATTTGTAGATAAGGATAGGTAAATAAAATATTATTTAAAATAAATCAAAGATAACTGCAAAGTGAAAGGTAACACCTTTGGAGGCTTCTTCAGAAAGATTCCTGGGTGTCCATAGATGAATACCACAAACCTGTTGGGCTCATGCAACTCTATAGGTACTCATCATTGTCAAATGTGCAAAAATGATAACAAAGATTTAAACCTTTACTAAAGGAGCTAGGGTATTTTTGTCCCTAATAAAAATGATATAATTGGGTATATGTGCTGTAAATTACTCAAGGTATTTATGACTTAACTTAGAAAACTAAGGTGGAAAACTGCATTATTAGTAGCTACACATCAGTAATGTTATATTCTGAATGTCCCCTCCATGAGCATGACTTGTTTGATCTAAGAAGCCTCAAACCATTCCATCCTTCATCAGCCTCTCTTACCTCTTCATAACTCGTAAATATGTAAAATGTTGATTGTCCTGCCAACTCCACACAGTCACCTTCCCAAAATAACAATACATAGCATCTTACCATCTTCCAGCACCTCCACAAAAATACATGTTGCCATGTCCCCTCCCTAAAACACAATAACTAGCATTCTGCCAGTTGTCAATAACCTAAATACCAATGGTTAGTGTCTTTCTATCATACCACACAAAGGAAACACCACTATCTTACACAAAAACAGTACCTGACACCTAAAAAAGAAACAATACTGAGCAACTGGTCATGAACCTCAACCATCCTCTATACCATTCCAATCCTTCCTGGACCAAAACAATGTTCTCCACTGTAAGGTAGAGAGCAGAAGGTCAATGTAGTGGTGACAACAGTGGTGCATTGCTCTGCCTCCCGTGGCTCTACCCTGTAAGTAGAGCCGTTTCCCTGGCTCCTCTGAACTCCTGACCCCTGTCAGGACTTTGAGGCACTCCTCCACCCGCAGGCTTCTGCCTGTGCCTTATCCCTGGTGTCTAGTGGAAGAACTATGCTTTCCTACTAGGCTACCTTTTGCCTCTCTCCTCCTTTTGCTTTGCTTTGCTCTCTGCTCTGTTTCACTACTGTCCCTTAGTGCTCCTTTTCCTCATTTCTCTCTCACTCCATGCTCTCTCTCTCACTTTTGCTCTCCCCTCTCTCTCCCCCCCGCCGCTGCTGCCCCATGGCCCGCCCCTTTTTCAGCTCCACCCCCTTTTCCAAGCCATTTTTCGCCCCCCTCAGGGCTCCCAGCTGTCCTCTCCTCCCCCCCACCTCCCTACTTAATGGTGGCTGGAGCGGGTGGCCAAAGGCAAGCCCGTCCGCGCCTGGACCATGCCCAGCGCCAGAAGCCCTGGCTCCCGTCCCCCCACTGCCACCACGTACATCTTCACTACCACACCACCACCCTCCATGCCCTCAACACCACCCACTCTCCTGCCTGCCTTCAAGCCTCCGCACAGACCACCCACGGACCCTTCTCCTGCCAGAACTGCAACTTCACCAGCCTCCACGCCAACGACCCACCCACCAAGGAAGGACGCAACCATCTTGGATGTATCCTCCTCAACACCCGCTCCGTCCACAAGCACGCAGAAGAGCTATGGAATCTACTCGACTTAGCCTCCCCAGACGTCACCTTCCAGACCAAGACCTCGATGAACCCCTCCTCAGCACCTGACATTGCCATAGCCATTCCAGGCGGCTACAAGATCACCCGCAGGGACCGCTCAAACAAACCAGGAGGATGCATCGCCATCATCCACAAGAACACCCTCAGGATCATGACCAACACCGAAGACGCCATCAGCACTTACTAACACCTGCATTTCCAAATCCACACTGACCCAAACACCACCCTCCGAGGGACCCTCGTACACAGGCCCCCCGGCCCATGACAGCAGTTCAGCGGCTCCATTACTGACATCATCAGCACGCACGTTCTTGCATCCACTGAGTACATACTCCTCAGAGACTTAAACTTACACTTTGAGAACACCAACTGTGAGAAAGTAGACTCTTTCTAGCATGGTTACCCCCACTTTTGGCCTGTTTGTGAGTGTGTGTCAGTGTGTTTTTACTGTGTCACTGGGATCCTGCTAACTAGGACCCCAGTGCTCATAGATAAAAAACGATATGTCAGTGTGTTTTGCCTGTCTCCCTGGGATCCTGCTAGCCAGGACCGCAGTGCTCATACTTTGTGGCCTAATGTGTGTGTTGTTAGTAGTGCTTAACTGTGTCACTTAGGCTCTGCTAGCCAGAACCTCAGTGCTTATTCTCTCACTGCTTTTACATTTGTCACTATAGGCTAGCGACTTCATTTACCAATTTCAATTGGCACCCTGGACCCCCCTTATAAGTCCCTAGAATATGGTACCTAGGTACCCAGGGCATTGGGGTTCCAGGAATTGTTATGGGCTGCAGCATTTCTTTTGCCACTCATAAGGATCTCAGACATACCCTTTCACAGGACTGCCACTGCAGCCTGCGTGAAATAGTGCACACATTATTTCACAGCCATTTTCACTGCACTTAAGTAACTTATAAGTCACCTATATGTCTAACCTTCATTTAGTGAAGGCTAGGTGCAAAGTTACTAAGTGTGAGGGCACCCTGGCACTAGCAAAGGTGCCCCCACATAGTTCAGGGACAATTCCCAGAACTTTGAGAGTACGGGGACGCCATTACACATGTGCACTACATATAGGTCAATACGTATATGTAGCTTCGCAGTGGTAACCCCGAATATGGCCATGTAAGGTGTCTAAGATCATGAAATTGTACCCCCATTACAAATCTGGTATTGGGGAGCCAATTCCATGAATCCTGGGGGCTCCAACATGGACCCCCAGTACTGCCAAACCAGCCCTCTGAGGCTTGCAATGCAGCTACAGCTGCTGCCACCTCACAGACAGGGTTCTGCCCTCCTGGGGTCTGAGCAGCTCAGTATCAGGAAGGCAGAACAAACCATTTTCTTTGGGAGTAGGGTGTTACACCCTCTCCCTTTGGAAATAGGTGTTACAGGCTGGGGAGGGGTAGCACAGATGGTGCCCTCCTTGCATAAGCCAGTCTACACCGGTTCAGGGACCCCTTGCCCCCTGTTCTGGCATGAAACTGGACAAACAAAAGGGGAGTAACCACTCCCCTGTCCATCACCACCCCTGGGGTGGTGCCCTGAGCTCCTCCAGTGTGTCCCAGACTTCAGCCATCTTGCTTTGCAAGGTGTGGGGGCACTCTGGAGGGCTCTGAGTAGCCAGTGCCAGGATGTGATGTCAGAGACCCCTCCTGATAGGCCCATACCTGATAAGGTAGCCAATCCCCCTCTCAGGGCTATTTAGGGTCTGTCCTGTGGATTCTCTTCAGATTCTACTTGCAAGTTTCCAGCAGGAATCCTCTGCAACTACTACTTCATCCTCTGACCTCGGATCAATCACAGCCTGCTCCAGGAACCGCTGTAACAGCAACAAAGTATCCACAAGGGATACTTTTCCTCTGCAACTTCAGCTCCAGCCAGCAACTGCAACAGTTTCCACAATGTGCATGCTCTGAGGACTCCCTGTCTTCACCCTGCACCAGATGGACCAAAAAAATCTCCTGTGGAGTGACAGAGTCACTCCCCTGCTGAAGCAGGCACCTTCTAAGTCGACGAGCGATTCTCTTGGACTCCTCTCCTGATAACGAGCATGCTTCTTGGAACACAGAGGGTGGACCCCATTGACAAAGACTGTCCTGAGGTCCTGCTATCACAATTTGGAGGAGGTAAGACCTTGTCTTCCCCCAGAACGACAGTACCCCTGTGCACTGCATCTTCTTCACCTCATGCGGCCTCTGTGCACTATTTGCTAAATTCATTTGTGCACAGCCTGGCCCAGGTCCCCAGCACTCTATCCTGTGATGCTCAACTCACTGAGTTGTTCTCCGGCAGCATGGGACCATCCTTTGTAGTGCTGCACGAACTGCATTTTGCACCTCCTTTGTCCCTGTGTCCTGGGACTCCTGGGAGTGTTATCTGGTGCTCTGAGGGCTCTCTGGAGTACTGAGAGCCTCCTCTTCCTTGTCACACAGAGTTGAGGCCCCCAGGTCCCTCCTGGGTCCAGATAGTGCCTACTTGATGCAAAACGTGACTTTGCCGGAACCAAGGCTTGTTGGAGGAATCCAGCACCAAAACTCACCTGCATCCAACTTCACGACATGGGACATCCTTTGCATCATGCAGGAACCCACTGGCATCTTACTAGGGTGCATTTCTGCAGTCTTCGTCCAACCGGGGACTGTTCTTTTGCACTCTCTCCTGTCCTTCCTGAAATTTCTTTTGACTTCTGGACTTGCTCTCCTTCCTTTGCAGGTCTTCAGGTCCAGGGATCCACCATTTGTTGTATGCAGACTTGGTTGGTTCTTGCAATAACTCTAAACACGACTTGTAGTGTGTCCTAAGGAAACTTGCAGTACTTTACTCCTGCTTTTCTGGGCTCTGGGGTGGGGTAATTCACTTACCTTTACTGTATTCTTACTCTCCTAGCGATTCTGCACACACTACACTTGTCTAGGGGGTAATTTGTGATTCGAATTCCACTTTCTTAGCATATGGTTTGTGTTGACCCTAGACCTATTTTCTCCCATTGCATTCTGTAACATTTCCTATTGTTTGCACTATTCTATGTCTAATTACTTGCCTTATTTTGGTGTCTAGTGTATATATTGTGTATAATACTTACCTCCAGAAGGAGTATTGCCTCTAAGATATTTTTGGTACTGTGTCACCCAAATAAACTACCTTCATTTTTGGTAACACTGAGTATTGTCTTTAATTGTGTATAAGTACTGTGTGACTATAAGTGGTATCGCAGGAGCTTTGCATGTCTCCTAGTTCAGCCTAAGCTGCTCTGCTGTAGCTACTTCTATCAGCCTAAGCTGCTAGAACACTACTACATTTCATTAATAAGGGATAACTGGACCTGGTGTAGGGTGTAAGTACCCAAGGTATCCACTACAAACCAGGTCAGCCTACTACACCAATGACAATAACACCGCCACCCTGCTCGACAACCTCTCCAACCTCAGCCTCAAACAGCTCATCACAACACCAACCCATTCCGCAGGACATACACTCTACACTATTTTCTCTGCCAGCAATCACGTCTCTTTCACCCACACCACCGAACTCCACTGGACAGACCACCGCTTCATCCACTTCTCCTTCAAGAAATCCACAACACACCACCATGCACAACGGATCACCCACCACAGTTGAAACAAGGTCACCGAAGACCAACCTATCGCGACCCTCTCCCAGAACCCACCCATCAACACCACCAGCACTGCCCAGAACTTCAGGCAATGGGTCAACACCTGTGCCAATACTCTCGCCCCAATCCAGAATCCCTCCAACAGATGCACCAACAGAAAGGCATTCTGGTTTACCGCTGACCTCCATGAATCTAAGCAAAGCTGCTGAAGACTCTGAGACTCTGGACAACCTCACAGCCTTCAAAAATGCCATTTGCAGACACCACCAACTCATCTGAGCTGCCAGGAGAACAGCCTTCAAAGATGGAATCAACAACAATGCACACAGCCACAAGGAGCTCTTCAATGTTGTGAAGAAACTCTCCAACCCCAGCTCCAATGCCAATGACATCCCGACATCCCAAGACCTCAGCAACTCCCTAGCCTCCTACTTCCACCGTAAGGTTGCAGACATCCACGACAGCTTCAGCACCCAGACCCCCTGGCAATCACCAACACCACAGATTCACATCTGACCAACCTCCTGCTCTCCTGGACCTCCGTCAACGACAAAAACACCATCAAAATCATGAACACCATACACTCCCACTCTCCATTTGAACCCTGCCCTCACCACACCCTCAAAAAGCAAGCTCTGTCATCGCACTCCAACTACGGAAGATCATCAACAGCTCCTTCGAGTACACCACCTTCCCAGAGAGCTGGAAACACGCCAAAATCAAAGCCCTCCTAAAAAAAAAAGGCGGACCCAAAGGACCTCAAGAACTTCCGGCCAATCTCCCTGCTCCCCTCCCCAGCAAAAGTCATTGTGAAGGCTGTCAACAGACAACTAACCCAATTCCTTGAGGAAAACCGCACCCTGGACCCTTCCCAATTCAGATTCCGCAGCAACCACAGCACCTAAACTGCCCTCATTACTGACATCGACGACATCAGAACCATACTGGACAGCAGCAAAACCGCTGCCCTAATCCTCCTGGACCTCTTGGTCGTGTTCGACACTGTCTGCCATCACACCCCACGCTCACGCCTCAGCAATGCTGGAATCCGTGACAGAGTCCTGGACTGGGTCACCTCCTTTTTCAGCAGCAGAACCCAGAGAGTCCGCCTCCCCCCATTCCACTTGGAGGCCACTGAAATCATCTGCGGCATACCCCAGGGTTCATCCCTCAGCCCGACTCTCTTCAACATCTACATGGCCTCGCTCGCTAACATCGCCCGATCCCACAACCTCAACATCATCTCATACGCTGATGACACCCAGCTGATCCTCTCCCTCACCAAGGACTCCGCCAAGACCTACCCCCATGAAGGAATGAAGGCCATCGCCAAATGGATGAAGAACAGCTGCCTCAAACTCAATTAAGTCCTCATCTTTGGCTCCACCCCCTCCGCATGGGATGACTCCTGGTGGCCTGCCACTCGCTGAACCACTCTGACTCCCACTGACCACGCACACAACCTAGGATTCATCTTGGACCCCTCACTATCGATGACCAGCAAGTCAACGCCATCTCCTCCTCCTACTTCAACACCCTCCACATGCTACGAAAGATCTACAAATGGATACCCACTGAAACAAGAAGAACAGTCACCCAAGCCCTCGTAAGCAGAAAGCTGGACTACAGCAATGCCCTCTACACAGGAACCACGGCCAAACTCCAGAAGAGGCTGCAACGCATCCAGAACGCCTCCGCACGCCTCATCCTGGGCATCCCTCACCACTGCCACATCACGGACCACCTGAAAAACCAGCACTGGCTCCCAGTCAACAAGCAAATCACCTTCAAACTCCTCACCCGCGCTCACAAAGCACTGTACAAAACTGGACCAGAATACCTCAACAGACGACTCTCCTTCTACACCCCGACCAGGCATCTCCGCCGACCTCGCCCTCACAACCGTCCCACGAGTCCGCAGAACTACAACCCACACTAGATCATTCTCGCACCTCGCCACCAAAACATGGAACACTCTTTCCACCCACCTGCGCCAGACCAAAGACCTCCTTACCTTCAGGAAACTTCTCAAGACCTGGCTGTTAGAGTAGTAGCAGCATCTCACGCCCCCCTTCTCCCTCTCCCTTCCTCAGCGCCTTGAGACCCTCATGGGTGAGTAGTGCGCTTTACAAGTTCCTGATTGATTTATTGATTGACAATTGCTCTCACTGTTGCACAATGCAAATCCTTCATTAGTCACTAATGCAGTGCTCCAATCTGAAAGGGGAAACTGACTCAAAGCACTAGACTATTACCTTTGTAAGGCATTTTCCCTCATGTCTTCTCAAACCTGGGGAACTTTTGGTGGATGAGAGACAGAAGTGGTAACATAATCTGCAGTTTGCCTGCCACATTTAAAGTGTTTTGCATAAATCTCTGGAGATCGAGGCTGCTAGAAATCAGGTCTTTAGTTGGCAGAGTTCTGCACTCTACCCACGTAGAGATGACAATCCTAGTCAGGGCATGAAAGATACACATTAAACGCTTGCCTGTGCTCACCCACTTGTGGATTGGCACAGAGCAGTCAGGCTAAACTAAAGCGGTAATGAGTAAAGTATTTGTACACACACACAGTAACACAGTGAAAACACCCCAAAAGGACCCCACACCAGTTTAGAAAAATAGCAAATAAACAAGATCTCAACTACAAAAATCCCACAGACACAAGTTATCTATTTTCAAAGATTAAATTGAAATGCAGTCCACTGCCCAGCATAGCTGCACCCCATTCCCCAATGAGAGCACTACTAAGGAGATCACACAACTGAGCTGTGAGTCCCCGGCACCACCTCTTTGATGTATTACATTTTGCACATTAATCTTACTATTTTGGAATCTACAAAGCCAATGTAGGTTAAGCTATTTGTGAACTGGATCTGTATTGTGCTAAACATAAAAGTAACTAGATAGACTAGCTTTATTTGTCTACATCTGGGAAGAAGTATTTTTCTGTGGTATATCTCTTGTGAATATTGTGTGTGTGTTGCACAAGTACTTTACACATTATCTTCTAAGTTACGCCTACCTGCTCTGCACCAAGCTACCAGAGGGTGAGCGCAGGCCAACTTATGACGTGTCATTGACTTGCCTGGACTAGATGAATCCTAGGTTGCGTGCGTGGTCGGTGGGAGTCAGAGTGGTTCTAAGAGTGGCAGGCCACCAGGAGTCATCCCATGCAGAGGGGGTGGAGCTGAAGATAAGGACTTCTGACTTTTCGGAATTGAGTTTGAGGCAGCTGCTCATCATCCATTCGGCGATGGTCTTCATTCCTTCGTGGAGGTAGGTCTTGGCGGAATCCTTGGTGAGGGTGAGAATCAGCTGGGTGTCGTCGGCATATGAGATGATGTTGAGGTTGTGGGATCGGGCGATGTTAGCAAGCAGGGCCATGTAGATGTTGAAGAGAGTCGGGCTGAGGGATGAACCCTGGGGTATGCCGCAGATGATTTCAGTGGCCTCCAAGTGGAATGGGGGGAGGTGGACTCTCTGGGTTTTGCTGGTGAGAAAGGAGGTGACCCAGTCCAGAACTCTGTCGCGGATTCCAGCATTGCTGAGGCGTGAGCGTAGGGTGTGGTGGCAGACGGTGTCGAACGCAGCCAAGAGGTCTAGGAGGATGAGGGCAGTGGTTTTGCTGCTGTCCAGTATGGTTCTGATGTCGTCTGTGGTGGTGATAAGGGCGGTTTCGTTGCTGTGGTTGCTGCGGAATCCCGATTGGGAAGGTTCCAGGGTGCAGTTTTCCTCGAGGAAGTGGGTTAGTTGTCAGTTGAGAGCCTTCTAGATTACTTTTGCCGGGAAGGGGAGCAGGGAGCTAACTTCTGAGCTCTGAGGGTCTTGCTGGGACTGCTTTGGTATTCCTCATAATTAATGAATGGGATGGGGACAGGAGGATGTAGACTCAATGCCTTGATTACTTACTGGTAATATTTATTACTCCTGGTCCGTATGATTTATTATGGCTCTCCAGATTACCTAGACATTCAGGCATCGGAGGTTGCTTGTTATTTCAAGAAGAATACTGGGTAGTGTGTATGTGCCCTTATATGTTAATGCCTATGGGGGAGGGCCACCTTTCAGCATTTTCCTGTCCTTTTTTTTCTATCTCAAGAGATAGTTCCACATTATAAATAATGAATGTGACAGGGACATCTGGACTAGGAGTAATGAAGATTATCAGTATGGCATTCCTCTGCTTCTTTTACATTTGTGGAGACCTGTGAGAAGAAGACAAGATGCAGACTGTCAACCACCATTCTGCTGTATCCCTCAGGTCTGTGGAAAACCAGACAATGCAGGGAGTAACCAGATTCAGAATCTAGTATTCACTTTAATGCTCTCTGTGACAGTTCTGTTGAACGTGTAAAGTCAGTGCTTATTATGAATGTTCTTCCAATTAACACAGTTCATTCTACACTCTGCTTACTTGAAACTGTGTAAAATTAAGTTGTTTTTATTGCTATGAAGGAAAAGGTCCATAATCACTGTTTTTAATGACAGGTGCCCAGGCCAATTGCAATAAAGCCCTCTGTCCCTTTTAGTATAATACAACTACATTTACTTTGAAAATTCACTGAGAGTTGAGAACACCAGACATAACAGGGGAGAAAAATAAATGTCTTCTATGCGTTATCCGAAGTCCATCTAAACACCCTCACTACCTTTCTACCCTGAAAATTGATACAGCCTTTCCAAAACTACTAAAAATACATGCATCAAGACAAGCAAAAACTCTGCCAAAACTAACACAGTGTTATGAAACTGTGCACCACTGTTGATTCAATTATCTGCATGCCAGTTTGAAGTGGAGGAAATGATATGGACACAATATTAAACGCCATAGAGTTACTGTGTGTATTCGTACAAATACTTTACATCTAGACTTTGAAGTTAAGCCTGCCTTATCATGCCAAGCTACCAAAGAGGTGAGCTGGGGATAGCTAAGGGTGATTCTCCTTTACCCTGGATACAGTGAGGGTCCTTGCTTGGACAGAGGGTAACCTGACTGCCAACCAAAGACCCCATTTCTAAAATTGGTGATCAGCGGTTGGGATTGGACTTGTGTTTGTACATGCCATACAGTGATTAAGTGTACACTACTGTTTTCAGCACAGAACACTACGTGACCACATACTACTTGTCAGGTAATTTTTGCTTTTTCTCTTCTAGGGCTCTTTTTGTTCTACTTACGTATTTTTCTGATCCCCTGATTAACTTTTTTTAACTGCATTTGGGAACTTGTTTTTCTCCCTTTGGAACTTTCCACTTTCAACTTCTCTTCATCTCTCAGTCTGGAGATGCATCAGCTGGAGCTGCTTTTGATTTAGAGAAACTGGAGAGCTATATAGTTGCCCAGATAAAGCAGTTCTGCAAAAACCTAGCTTGTCCCATTAAATACTCCTCCAGGAAGGAGGAGCTGCAGAGGGCACTGAGGGCCTGGTAATGGCCAAGGAAGCTGAGGGGCACACAGAGGAGGCGGAGGATGTGGAGGAGGAGGTGCAACACATTCATAATGGTATAGTATGTGGGCCTGTTATACCCATGGAGAGAGTCTCCAATGTAGGTAGCATTGTGTCTGACACCTGAAGAGTTACAGGACAGATAGGCAGAGAAGGACTACCAATTGGAGCTGGAGAAGCTCAATCTCAAGATGGAGAGGGAGAGGGAAGAGAGAAAGATGGCCATTGAGCAAAAGAAAATACTGCTGGCTCATTAGCTTAGCTTGAGGAAGCTAGATCAGAAGAGCCAGTCCAGTAGAGATGGTGACAGCAATATCACAGTGCAGCCTGAGAGGAGGGTGCACATTCCTAAAGATCTTGTCAAGGATTACAAAAGGGAGGATGACATATTCTTGTGTTTCAAGGGGTATGAGTCCGCTATCCATATGAATCTGGTCCCTGAAGCTCATTGGGGGACGGGTCTGTGTGGAAGCACTTTGACGTAGAGGGGAGAGATACTCTAACATCCTTAGGGGATCATCAGGGATTCACATACTCCATGATGAAGAATGCCCTACTCACAAGGTATGGTGTCACCCCTGAGCAGTATAAGGAAAAGTTCAGGTCCTGTAACAGGAAGGAATCCCAAACATGGTTGGAATGTGCTGATTTGTTCTGCAGGTCACTGGATGGTTGGGTGAAGGGCAGTAAGGTGGCAACGTATGAGGGGCTTTACAATTTGATTGCTTGGGAGCACTAGTACAGTTTATGTTTTCCAAAGTTGCACCAGCATCTAATTGACAACAAGCTGACTGACCCTAGGAAGCTTACGCAGGAAGCGGACTGCTGGGAGAGCACCAGGGTCCAGAAGAGGTACGGGGGAGACCACGCCAAGGGTGGGCAGGGTCCCTCTCGGAAGAAAGGGGTGGTAAGGGTAAACAGGGGGAGTTCTCTAAAAGACCCCAACCTATTTCCCAGGGTAAGGATTCCCAACCCCCCAGTGAGAAGAAGCCATGGTTCTCCAAAGGGAGACCTGTGGAAGGGGGTCCCCATGTAAGTGTTATGCATGTGACCAGGTGGGTCATGTGAGAGGGGACCCCAAAAATGCCCCAAGAGTACACTGGCACCCACTGGTGCGCAGTCCCTGTGTCTGGCTAATGTAGCACCTGGTGAGGAGTTGGTTCCAGGTGGGTGGGAGCCAGCTGAGTATACCCTTTTCTCACTAGGGAACAGTGGGATGTTCCAGAGAACCCTAGTGCCTGAGAACACTTAGAACTACAGGCAGTGGGTGATCATCAATGGATGGAGGGTGGAGGCTCTGAGAGACACAGGAGCCAGTGTGAATACAGCGAGGAGTCACCTGGTGTCTGAAGAGCAGATAGATCTCCGGGTACTTCACCAAGTAGTTGCAGTAGACAACTCAGAGCGCCTGTGCAGAGTGGCGCAGGTTCCCTTTAAATGGGGAGGGCTCTCAGGTTCCTTGAAGGTAGCTGTGAGTCCAACCATGCCTGTAGATTGTTTGCTTGGCAATGACCTGGAAGATTCCCCTTGGATGGAGGTGGAACACAGGTCACACTTGGAGATGGTGGGTCTGCCTGGGTGGTTATGCGTATCCACCAGGTCAATGGAAGCTCGTCAGGGTGGTCAAGAGCCCCTGGAGCCTGAAATAGTAGCCCAGGAGACCGCCAAAACAGGAAGGGTGGTGGGCATGGAAAACTGGCCCCGAAGTTCCCACGGACCGGGAGGAGGTGGAGCCTGAGGGTGACACCCCGGAGCCTACAGGGGAAGAGGTGGATGAACTGGGGGAGGTCCCTGAGCTGTCACAGAGGCAGCAGGAAGGAGGATCCACCAGGGAGGCATTCTGTGAGGCACAGAAGACATGCCCTACTCTAATGGGTTTGCGACAGCAGGCTGCAGACCAGGGTGCTGACAAGGAGCCAGGATCTCACCTGATCTACTGGGAGGACGGCCTCCTGTATAGTGAGCCTAAGGTTCCTGAGCCTGGGTCAGCCTGTGTGCTGGTGGTACCCAATGCTTCAGGACCTTCCTACTGGATTTGGCTCATGATGTGCCTTTAGCAGGACATTTGGGGCACGGCAAGACATTTGACAGGCTTGTCACCCACTTCTATTGGCCCCAAATGAGCAAGCACTCTGATGCACACTGTAGGTCTTGCCAAACTTGTCAGGCAAGTGGCAAGGATGGGAGGAAATGTAAGGCTCCCCTCCAATCTTTCCTGGTGGTTAGTACCCCCTTTGAAAGGGTTGGTATTGACATTGTTGGGCCTTTGGATTCTAAGACAGCCACGGGCACAGGTTTATCTTGGTCTTGGTGGACCATGCCACCCGGTACCGAGAAGCCATTTCTCTGAGGTCAATCACTTCCCCTTTGGTGGGTCATCCATTCATGGGGGTTTTTACCCGCATGGGGTTCCCCAAAGAAGTGGTATCTGATAGGGGTACCAACTTTATATCTACTTATATGAAGTCTCTGTGGAAGGTGTGTGGGGTAACGTATAAGTTCACCACACCTTACTTCCCCCAAAGCAACAGTCTGGTTGAGAGATTCAACCGCACCTTGAAGGGCATGATGATGGGCCTGTCAGAGCCCTTGAGGTGGAAGTGTGACATCCTCTTGCCATGTCTTCTGTTCGCTTACAGGGAGGTGCCTCAAAAGGGACTTGGTGTTAGTCCGTTTGAGCTGATCTATGGCCACCCTGTGAGGAAACCGTTAAGTCTGGTGAAGGAGACTTTGGAAAAAGCTCCTAGTAAACCCCCTCAGGATGTGTTCAGTTGCATGCTGGCTCTGATAAACCAGACTACCCGCTCCAGGGGTCTCGCACAGGAGAACCTAGAAGCAAGCCAGGAGGATATGAAACACTGGTATGACCAGAATGCCACTCTGGTTGAGTTTCAACCTGGTCAGAAAGTGTGGGTAATGGCACCAGTGGAGCCTAGGGTGCTCTAGGACAAGTGGACAGGTCCATTTGAGGTGGTGGAGCGCAAGAGTGAAGTCACCAACCTGGTCGACTTGCAGACTCCCAGGAACCTTTTGAGGATCCTGCACATGAACCGGCTCAAGCCACACTTTGAGCGGACTGAATTGTCCTTCCTCCTAGCGATAGATGACGGGGTGGAGGAGGAGAGTGAGCCTCTTCCTGACCTCCTGTCTGCAGGAGAGAAAGATGGGTCTGTGAAGGGAGTGAACGTCTCCCCCTCTCTGACTGCAGAGCAGCAGAGGGACTGTCGCCAGGTGCTGGGACGGTTTGCCTCACTATTCTCCTTGATCCTAGGGGTCACACACTTGTGCACACATGATGTGGATACTGGGGACAGTACACCCATTAAACAAAAGGTTTACAGGGTGACTGACAAGGTCAGGGCTATCATCAAGGAGGAGGTATCCAAGATGTTAACCCTTGGTTTTATTGAGCATTCCAGCAGTCCTTGGGCCAGCCCTGTGGCTTTGGTCCCAAGGGCCGCTGCACCTGGTGCCACTCCAGAACTCTGGTTCTGCGTGGACTACAGGGGACTCAACGTGGTCAGTAAGACTGACGTGCACCCCATCCCCCAAGCTGATGAACTCATAGATCGGTTGGGAGCTGCCAAATACCTCAGCACATTTGATTTAATGCCTGGGTATTGGCAGATTGCCTTGACTGAGGGGGCCAAGGAGAGGTCTGCATTTTATACCCCATATGGGAACTTTCAGTTTAAATAGATGACATTTGGGGTGCAAAATGCCCCTACCCCCTTTCAGAGGTTGGTCAATCAGGTGTTGGCTGGGATGGATGATTTCAGTGTCGCCTACCTGGATGACATTGCTGTCTTTAGTTCCACATGGGAGAAACATTTGCAACACCTGTGCAAAGTATTGGAGGTCCTGTAAAAGGCAGGCCTCACTATTAAGGCAAGCAAGTGCCAAATAGGGCAAGGTTCTGTGGTATATTTAGGACACCAGGTGGGGAGTGGCCAGGTGGCACCCTTCAGCCAAAGATTTACATCATTCTGGCTTGGGAGCCTCCCAAGACCCAGTCTGAGGTCAGAGCCTTTTTAGGCCTCACTTGCTACTACAGGAGGTTTGTCAAGGGGTATGGCACCATTGTTACCCCCTTGACTCAGTTGACTTCCAAGAAGCAACCAAAGAAGGTGATCTGGACAGAGGCTTGCTAGACCGCTTTTGATGCCCTGAAGTCTGCCATGTGCACAGCACCTGTGCTGAAGGCACCTGACTATTCCAATAAGTTTGTTGTGCAAACAGATGCCTCAGAGCATGGTATAGGAACAGTACTCTCACATCTTAATAAAGAGGGCCAAGATCAACCTGTAGCCTTCATTAGCAGGAGGTTACTTCCCAGGGAACGTAGGTGGAGTCCATAAAGCGTGTAGCTAGTGCTGTGGTCTGGGCGATAAAGAAGCTAAGACCCTACTTGTTTGGGACTCACTTCTGGGTTCAGACCGACCACAGGCTCCTCAGATGGTTAATGCAGATGAGGGGTGAGAACCAAAACTGTTGCGGTGGTCCATTTCCCTACAGGGGATGGACTTTACGGTGGAACCCCGCCTAGGTACAGATCACGCCAATGCTGATGGTCTGTCCAGATTCTTCCACCTTAGTGATGAGAACTCCCATGAGGTTGGGTAGTTGCTCCCCACTTTCAACTGGGGGGGACATGTGTTAGACTTGGCATCCTTGGCGTGGTCTCCCCTAAATTTTTGCCTCAGCTTCCCAGGTTTTTGATGTGTGCTGAACTCTGTTTTTGCTATTTTTGTTACTATCGGCACTTTATCACTGCTATCCAGTGCTAAAGTGCAAGTGTTCTTATGTAAAATAAATGTGTAATTGGATTTCCATGATTGGTATATTTGATTTACTGGTAAGTTCCTGGTACAGTGCACTAGAGGTGCCCAGGGCCTGTAAATCAAATGCTACTAGTGGGCCTGCAGCACTGGTTGTGCCACCCACATTAGTAGCCCTGTAAACATGGCTCAGACCTTTCACTGTAGTGTCTGTGTGTGCAGTTTTTAACTGCCAATTCGACTTAGCAAGTGTACCCACTTGCCAGGCCAAAACCATCCCTTTTTGTAAATGTAAGACACCCCTAAGATAGGCCCTAGGTAGACCCATGAGCAGGGTGCAATGTATGTTAAAGGTGGGACATGTACTTATGTGTTTTCTATGTCCTGACAGTGAAATACTGCCAAATTCCTTTTTCACTGTTGCAAGGCCTATCTCTCTCATAGGTTAACATACGGGCTACCTTTAAATATGATTAAAGTGTAGATTCCCTTTGGGAGCAGATGGACATGTGGAGTTTGGGGTCTCTGAACTCACTATTTAAAAATACATCTTTTTAGTAAAGTTGGTTTTGAGACTGTGTTTGAAAATGCCACTTTTTGAAAGTAGGCATTTTCTTGCTTAAACCATTCTGTGACTCTGCCTATTTGTGGATTCCCTGTCTGGTTTAGTTAGACAGTTGGGCTGTTTGCACCTCTCTCTAGACAGTGACACAAAGGGAGCCTGGGTGTAGACCGCATATCCTGATGAGCCATCTGTGCTAGGAGGGAAGGGAAGGAGTTGTCACTTACACCTGAAAGGGCTGTGCCTGCCCTCACACAATGCAGTCTCCAACCCCCTGATGTGTGTCTGGGGCCTGGCCTTGACAAGGCAGGATCTCACAAACAAGAGAGACTTTCCTTTGAAGTAAGCCTACTTCAAAGGCTAAAATGGTTATAAGAAGAGCATACCCCTGAAAAGTTAGATCACTTCTGGAAATCAAGAGGAACCTCTGCCAAGGAGAAGAGCTGAAGAGCTGAGGAGAAGTGCTGCCCTGCCTGTGACTGTGCTTTGTGGAGATATCCTGTAGTTGCTGCTTCTGTCTGTGAAAGGGGGCAAAGACTGGACTTTGTTGTACATTCCTTCTTGTGAAGAAATCTCCAAAGGCCGGACCTGAGCTCGCCTCCTCTTGTTGAAGCCTCAAGGCCATCAAAGACTTCCCCTGCCAGCACCTGGACTATCTGCTGAGAATCCTGCCATCCCAAGTGGTTCCCTATCCAGCTCCTGGGCCCTTGAAAGGTGAAGCTGGCAGACAAAGACTGAAAATCCAACCACTGACCGCCGTGCAGGGAAATTTTCAATGCAGCTTCCGAGATGCGGCTGAGAAACGACACGCCGCCGGCTTCGTAGCTGATATCAATGCTCCACCTGCATGGCAGCTGGAAGATCAAAGCACACGGCTGGAGAAATGACACGGAACACCCGCTAACAGAGGCTGATAATGTTGCAACCCCACATAGCGTGGTTTTCTGATACGGTGTGACTGGATTTTCTACCAAAACCTTGCTGGGTGCGGAAAACCAATGTAAAGCCTACCCGGACCCGAGGTGCCTGTCCAGATTGCCGCATTGCTGTCTTGCAGACAGGAAAAACGACGCACGCCGACTTGACCGGAGGAGGAATGATGCACGGTCTCGCTTGCGAGTGAGAAATCAACGCAACGCTTCCCTTTTCCGATGCACACTCGCCTGTGCGCTGTTATTTTGATGCTATCCAGGTACTTTTGCACATTAACAGTGTTAGCAATGTTTTCTAAAGAATTTAAAACTCTTTTTGCGTTTTCATTCAAAACTTGACTTGTGTATGGTGGATTTTCTTTGTTTTGGTCTTGTTTTGTTTAGATACATTTTACCTATTTTGCTAAGCCTGTTTTGTGTCATTTTGTAGTGTTTTCGCTGAGTTACTGTGTGTGTTGGTACAAATACTTTACACCTAGACTCTGAAGTTAAGCCTGCCTGCTCGTGTCAAGCTACCAAGGGGGTGAGTGGGGGTTAGCTAAGGGTGAGTCTCCTTTACCCTGACTAGAGTGAGGGTCCTTGCTTGGACAGCGGGTAACCTGACTGCCAACTAAAGACCCCATTTCTAACATGAATAAACAAAAGAATGAATTAATGAAGGAATGTACTGTTGTAGCGCAGATCAGTGAGTAGAATAGTCACCTGTGTTTTTAAATTAAAGCAATAGATAAGCAGGAATTTTAAACTGAGTTTTGTTTTCTAGAAGGGCAAGTGTCTCGTATTTGTCTGAACTTAGGTTGCTTTGCACCTCTTATGAAACCTATACCTTCTTTTGAACTGCCCCATCATCGTGCACTGATAAATATGTCAGTAGTCACATGAGGTAACATGTGGTAGCTGAGCCTTAACAGATATTCGATGATTCACTGCAAGGCGAAATAGAGTTAATCTTAGGGCCTTTATCAAGGGAGTTCTATGGAAAGAAGCCAAATGTTTCAGAGCATGATCCTATCACAAATAGCATGTCCACCGGCAGACTGGTCCGGGGAATAAGTTGAACCAAAGAGCTGGCTTCCATTTCATGAAGTGCATCAGTGGGCCTTTCTGGAAGGTTGTTGAAGTGTTTCTTGAAGAGTTTCAGGTACAATGTGTCCTTCCCCTTACAGAAAGCTCATGTGGGCACCATCAGTGTGTGGGAATGAACTCCTTCCTCTCATAAGGGTCCTTAACTGAAAGCCTGCTTGTCACATGACAGCGACTGCAGTCTCAGGCTACATCCGCCATCGTAAGGGCCTTTTTAACATCTTTTTTTATTTCGGGTAGGTAAAAATCATACAGACATGCATGCACCTTTGTGATTGTGTTACTTGCTTCATACACACAAGCTAACAGCTGTACCGGATTTAGGCAACTGGTTA
The DNA here is from genome assembly GCF_031143425.1 of Pleurodeles waltl. Taxonomy (NCBI): domain Eukaryota; kingdom Metazoa; phylum Chordata; class Amphibia; order Caudata; family Salamandridae; genus Pleurodeles; species Pleurodeles waltl. The sequence continues at coordinate 206,114,942 of NC_090447.1, forward strand.
GAAATTACCTACACCGGAGGACAGCAGGGGCACAGGAAATGTGTCAGGAAGCACACACATTAACAGAATGCTTTAAGAAAGAGCGACCAAACTCCTAAGGGATTTGTTATGGCAAGTAAATTACTGGAACTATCCTTGCAACCTTACCAACCTCTTAGCACAGTAGCCTTTTTATAGTCATATGCACAAGCGGTGTACTTTCCGATTAATGATGTACTGATTTGGCTGCAACGGGTAATTTCACATCCTGAAGAAACGCGTTAAATGTCTGCCTCCGTCCTTGTTTCTGGAAATTGCCTGTACCATCCCAGTAATTAGGCCCTTTGCACGCCATTTGCTTAATGTAATTGCATTTCTTTTACAGACTTCATGTATACTAACTGAGACGAAAACACGTGGCTTTTGCCAAAATGTTTGGAGATCCAAAAAACATTTATAAACTTTGATGATATCACAGTTTACAATGAAGTCTAAAACAAACTGCAAAACAGGCAGAAAGTTAGGTTATAAAAGCAAACTAACAGAGGTGATTACAGTACCCAAGAAGATAGTATTGAGAAAACACATGTATTAAAATGCTCAAAACAAGTATTTACTTAGCATGCAACAAACGAATTTATTCAAATGTAGAGGGTAATTTCACACAAATATATTCCCGCTCAAAAATGTAATTTAGAAGCATAGCATACTTCTTAAATGGAAGCAAAAGGAGTCAGGTGAAACAGATTGAGCAAGTAGGTGGTGAAGAAGTCTGCTAAACCAAACTCTTTTTAAGTTTCACGGAAATTAAACGTTTGTATGGTGTGGGTCCATTTGTTTATGTAGGCGTTTTATATTGTGTCCATATGCTGCCTTTCCTCCACTTCAAACTGACATGCATATAATCGAATCAACAGTGGTGCACAGTTTCATAACACTGTGTTAGTTTTGGCGGAGTTGTTGCTTGTCTTGATGCATGCATTTTTAGTAGGTTTGGAAAGGCTGTATCAATTTTCAGGGTAGAAAGGTAGTGAGGGTGTTTAGATGGACTTCGGGTAACGCATAGAAGACGTTTATTTTTCTCCCCTGTTATGTCTGGTTTTCTCAGCTTTCAGTGAATTTTCAAAGTAAATGTAGTTGTATTATACTAAAAGGGACAGAGGGCTTTATTGCAGTCGGCCTGGGAACCTGTCATTAAAAACAGTGATTATGGACCTTTTCCTTCATAGCAAGAAAAATAACTTAATTTTACCCATTTTCGAGTAAGCAGAGTGTTGAATGAGCTGTGTTAATTGGAAGAACATTCACAATAAGCACTTACTTTACACGTTCAACAGAACTGTCAAAGAGAGCATTAGAGTGAATACTAGATTCTGAATCCGGTTACTCCCTGCATTGTCCCTGCATTGTCTGGTTTTCCACAGACCTGAGGGATACAGCAGAATGGTGGTTGCCAGTCTGCATCTCGTCTTCTTCTCACAGTTCTCCACAAATGCAAAAAGAAGCAGAGGAATGCCATAATTACTTACCGGTAATCTTCATTACTCCTTGTCCGGATGTCCCTGTCACATTCATTACTTATAATGTGATACCACCTCTCAAGATAGAAAAAAATGACAGGAAAATGCTGAAAGGTGGCCCTCCCACATAGGCATTAACCTGTAAGGGTGCATACACACTACCCAGTATTCTTCTTGAAATAACAAGCAACCTCTAACGCCTGAAAGTCTCAGTAATGTGGAGGGCCATAATGAATCATCCAGACTAGGAGTCACGAAGATTACCAGTAAGTAATCAAGGCATTGCATCTACATCCTCCTGTCCCCGTCCCATTCATTAATTATGAGGAATACCAAAGCAGTCCCAGCAAAACCCTCAGAGCTCAGAAGCTTCACACATAATGGACACAATCAAACCAAAATAATGCAAAAACAAAAAGGTTTAATGAAGATTAATAGAAAATACAAATGAAATCAGGGCAAGGCAGAGTCTAGAACACCTAGCCCAAAATTCGTATGAGCATGCATAACATTTTGCAGGTGATAATAGTGAATAAAAGTATTTGGACCAACCCACGTAGCCGCATGGCAAATCTCAGCAATGGACACACCCCTTGCCTCAGCCCAGGAGAAGGAAAGACTCCTAGTGGACTGCCACTGAATACTATCCATGGAGTGTACTAAAACAGAGTAGGCCAGAAAAGTTTGGCCTGCTTCATCCATCTGCTAATGGAAACCAGGGAATCCTTCTTACCCCTACAAGATGACCCAAAAGAAATAAAGAGTGAGTCAGATGTACGAAAGGAGCTAGTTATATCCAGATAGACCTGCAATACCCTCTTTACATCCAAAAGATTCCACCCTAATTCCTGAAAAGCCTCAGACGCCTGCAAAAAAGATTGGCAACTCCATCTCCTGATTCCAGTGAAAAGTCAAAGCCACTTTAGGCACAAAAGAGGGATCCAAATGAAGCACTAGACCATACTTGAAAACAGAGAGAAAAGGTTTCCTAGAGATGAAAGTAGCCAACTCCCCAATCCTCTTTGCCGAAATGAGAAAAACACTTTCAGGGTAAGAAACTTCACATCAGCCTGCTCCATTGGCTCAAAAGGAGCAGGGGTCAAGGACCTCAGGACCAACAGAAGATCCCACAAAGGAAAAAGGGGCTTAATCAAAGGTCTAGCTTGAGAAAACTCTTCAGCAGTTGGGACAGCAAAGCCTCAGAATCCTCCAGCTTGCCCCCACGGAGCCCGGAAAGCCCTGATAGCTTCCCACTGGTCCTGCAAGGCAGAGATGCTGCCAACAGCTTCTCATGCCCATCCTAAAGCATACGCACACCTCCAGAAGGGAACAAGTAACTGGAGGAGCAGAGTGAGCCAACACCAAGTCTGGAAATGTGCCCAGTGGTGCCTATACAAAATCGAAGTGGAAGGACGGTGGGAATTCTGAACTGCTGTCGCCAGCTAGTCTGACAATCCTTGCCTCATTCATCACCTCCTTTCAAACTACACATTGATAGTTGTAGCCTTTAGGAGAGGACTCTCGATGGGAACCTGTGGGGAGTGGGTCAACGAGTAAGTATCCATGGATCCTGAAGGACGAGGGCCATGAGAATCAGGAACTATGCCCTCCTGGGACAAAAAGGACAGAAGCTTGGGAATCAAAAGGAAAGGAGGGAATAGATAAAAAAGCTTGTAGGGCCAAGAAATCAGGAGAGCATCCACCCTCATTCTCCCTCCGACGAAGCCCTTATGCAAAACCTTGGAAGTTGGATATTGGACAGGTAGGCAAAACGATCGTGAAAATAGGCCCAAGACCTCCAATAGATTTCTCTGAACAAGGACATCTTCAGAGACAATTCCTGATGGGGAGGAAAAATGTGACTGAGAGAGTCTGCAAGCACATTTTCCACCATCCTGATGTCGACAGGTGAAATAGACAGAAGTCTGACCTCTGCCCTGCTCATCAATTGCATGGCTACTAAATTCAGGTCATGAGACCTAGTGCCCGCCTGGTTGATCATGTAAGCCACAGTCACCATATTGTCTGGCCAGCACATGCCACCCCATAGCATTTCCTGAAAATGCAATAGAGCCCACCAGACTGCCATCAATTCCCTTCAATTCTTCCTGGCAGAATAACCTCAGGTCCTGAAGTTTACTGAATTGGTGGGGTTTGAGGTCCAGCACTTATACATGTGTTGGCAACTGCAATGGATGGCAACTCCAGCTACGTCTTGTGGATGGATACATTTTGGCAACTATAATCAATATATGATGTACATGCTATGAATATTATAGGTGCAATTATAATGTACATGTAATGAATATTATAGACACAGTTCACTGCTGAATATGTTATATGGGAAGCAATGCTCATGGTCAAATATATGGTCAAATAGATGATAGACATAGTGATTTGTCTTGTCCTTTTGATTCAACGAATTTGAATTAATTGAATAATATAATAATTATTTTTCAATGATTTAATATTTGTGGTGTATTTATTTTGTTTTTGTGTAAATGTTTCTAGTATTGACATTTTTCACCCCACAATTCTGTTGCATAATGGAATATTTAGTCAGGGGGATAAACTGACTCCTGTGGGTGAGAGCGCAGGGCCACTTCTCAGTTATCCCACACTAACACTGATTATCTGTAATACTATACATGCTGAATATTTTACTCTAAAAGGAAACTGCTTGTTGTACAGTAAATTAAATGAACAAAGGGTTTTTGTGTCAAAATATGAAAAAAAAGACAATGAACCGAAACATGTCAAGACTTAGATTCTAGTATTTGCACTAAGAGTTTCAGAAAGTAGCACACCTGACATTTACACTTTTGTAAACTTTTAGAAAAGGTCTAGAGGAACATTCAGAAATTCTTTTAAAGCCTTTTTAGTCCAATTTGGATGGTGGTACTAACCTGTTCCTTGGCCTCTAAATGTTAGCACTGGTACACATAAAGGGACCCTCCATGCCAGATTAGATTTCATTTAGGGCCTGAAGAAATATGATCTTATCAATTGACTCACCTAGCTGGCCTACACCATCTTCAAGTCCAGTTGCATCATCTACAACATGAACACAACCACCTCCCAGTTATCCTGCAGAAAAGCTCACCATCTCTGATGGTCTCTGATGGTCCTCACCATACCCACAGCCAGGACACCATCAGAATGCAAACTAAGAAGTGTAAACAAGAAAGAATAAGGCAGCAAGGCATTTCCATCCTCCCACCCAAGATTTAGACCAACATACCCATGTCCATCAGTACCACTCCAATGCTGCTATAATTTAGGAAAGAGATGAAGACTGACATTTTTGAAGAACACTACATCACAAAGCATTACCTGTCCGCAGACTAGCTACCTTTTCTATCACGCATATATTTTATGCTTGAATTTGACCGTGTACAGCACATAACTGCCTTTTGGATAGTTTTCCTCTATAGAAATATAACATACAAACCTACATAGATACATGAACAACTGTTTTGGGGGACCAATGAAAAATAAATAGTAAGCATTCTTGTAGACAAAGTTTACAACCCAGCCTTGGTTTTTTAATGTAGTATTTTATTATGTCAAGGTTGGGCAGTTCCTTTGAAGACAGGAAGAATAAAATTAGAAGAAAACATATTGGGATACTGGCATCCTTAGGGTGGTCTTACCCCAGGATTTTGCCTTTCACCCCCTGTTTCGACTGTACCTTTTTGCTGGCCTTAGGACTTGCAGCACTTTACCACTGCTAACCAGTGTTCATGTGCTTCTCCCCTAATATGGTGACATTGGTGTATCTACAACTGTCTTATTTAATTTATAAGTCCCTTGTAAAGTGGTATACCAAATATCCAGGGCCTGTAAACTAAATGCTACTCCTGGGCGGGCAGTACTGATTGTGCCACCCAATTATGCAGCCCTGTAAACAAGTCTCAGGCCTGCCATTGCAGAGTATGTGTGTGCAGTTTCACTGCCACGCGACTTGCCATTAAACACCAAGCCTTAAACTTCCCTTGTATTGCACATAAGTCATACCTAAGGAAGGTCTTAGGTAGCCCACAGGGCAGGGAGCTATGTACGTAAAAGGCAGGACATGTACTTTTAAGGTTTACATGTCCTGTAGAGAAAAAGTCCCCAAGTTGTTTTTCACTATTGTGAAGCCTACTCCTCTCAAAGACCAGCACTGGGAATTCCTTAACAATGTTTTTAAGTTGCAATTCCTGATTGGAAAGGAGTTGCTGCATCGTGTTTCATATCATTGGAATGCTAATCATAAATCCTCTTTACTGGTGAAGTCAGATTTATTATTACTATTTTAGAAATGCCACTTCTTTTGGAAAGTGGGCATTTCTCTTCTCTCACTGCTTTGTGCCTGACAGCCTCTCTCCATTACAAGTTTGGACTGGCCTGGGTGACAGCTACATTTGTGCATTCCCTCCAGAAAGCCACAACACAGGACTCTTAACTGCATGTGCACTCACCTGCATACTGATGGGTCTTCCTGGGCAGGCAGTATGGGAAGGGCTCTCACTTACACTTCAAAGGGTAGTGGTCTGAGCCCCGCACAAAGGTCCAATTACCCCAACTGATAGTTTGGAGTTAGGACTAGGATGAAAGTGGGACCTTTGTATTTCAAGGAACTCCTTTGAAGTAACCCTCACTTCAAAGACTCTTTTTGATATAAGTACTGGGGCTCTGACCCCTTAAAATCATATCACTACTGGACTTGGGAAAAGCTCTACTGGAGTAAAGACTGCTGTGCTGTAAGTATTGCTTCTCAGCCTGGACTGACTGTTCCAAGAAACTGCTCCTTTGCATTGCTGAGCTGCCCTGCTGCCTGCTAATCTCTGCTTTGCTGATGACAATGACTGGGCCCATCTTGCTGATCCAGAATGTCTCCTAGGGCTTGCTGACTTGCCCCCTGTTCTTCTGCATTCTTAGGGACATCAAAGACAGCTTGCAACTCACCTGGTGCTGCTGGACTCTGTCGTCTCTGAGTCCTAACCTTGCCTGAGATGCCTTTCTCCAGTCCTGGGCTCCAGTACATTGTTCTGTAGCTGAGTGCTGCAAAAACTGACACATCGCCTCGAGTGAGTTTAAAATTTCACCACATCTCCCTTTGATGCCAACACAGAGGCTACTCGACCACATCAGATCCACAGACTGCGCGGCTTGACGATCCCGTGGGACCCCCTGTTTGCGGCTCAACGGTGATGCAGTAGATTTTCAATGTCAATCAGAGCTCCATCAAAGGTACCTTTTTAGCTGGGCCTGTCTGAATCCTGTAGCCGGCCTATCCTCCTTTGCGGTTGGCCTAAACTTCAGATTTACACCAGTCTCTCATGACCTCAAGTGACTTCTAAGCACTATTTCAATTTTAATCTTTACAAATTAATAGCTCAACTTCTACCGATTGGATTTTTGTCCTTTTGGTCTTGTTTTACTCAGGTAAATATTCTATATTTTTCAATGCTTGTGTGGAGTCTTTTTGTGGTGTATTACTGTGTGTGTGTTGCACAAATACTTTACACATTGCCTCTTACGTTAAGCCTGACTGCTCTGAGCCTGAGGGTGAACTCAAGTTCATTTAGGGTGTGTATCTGATGTGCCCTGACTAGGATTGTGGTCCCTACTCGAGTGGAAACCTCTGCCAACTAGAGACCCAGAGCCTCATTTACAAGGTTTTTGCACCACAGTTGCATTATTTCTTTTGACACAGCAGTGGCACTAAGCAGTGCTGTACACTGTTCCAGATTTACAAACTGACACATTGGGTCCAATGCATCAGTTTGTAAAGCCTTGCCTCACATTATACGTTTGCCAAGTATAATGTATGCAGGGTTAATATTCTTGGGCAAAAGTCACGCAGAACTGTCACAGTGAAATTTACATTTCACTGCGTCATTCTGCGACTTCACTGCGTCAATATTTTAATGCCTGCTTAGTGCAGGCATTACAATGACACAGGGCTTTTCTCAATGGGAGCCTTCCTCACATTGCTGGAGTAGCATTATTTTTTTTTGTACACTAGTCTAGCAATGTGTCAGTTTTACACCACAGATGCATCAGAATTTCTGACACATCTGTGAAAACATGCGCCATGAGGCTCTATGAATGCAGCGCATCCATGGCGTCATTAGGGGGTTGTAGGGCAGTGCAAACAATCTGACACATCGGAGCTGATGCCCCACATTCATGTTAATGAGGCCCTGAATTTCTAACATATACCTTTTACTTCAACAGTCTCTCATATATTTGTAGGTCTAGAGGAAATTCATGCACTTACCTTAGGTGCCTAATATGACCTCCAAAAGCAAGTTTTGGATCAGTAGGTAAATGAGCACTGATGGCTACAGTAGATAGAACATTTGTAGTACTTTAATCCTTTGCTTTCGGAGATTTGCTAACACGTCTTTCAACAGTGATTTAATACTTATTCCTATTTTAACAATTGTTTATTTAAATTTAATATGTTGCATGAGCATTCCAGCATTCATATTTGGTTGCTGTACATTTGAGGGGAAGTTCTCTGCAACACAATCACTGTGCAGTGCTTCACATTTTTCACTTTTTGCAGTCTGAGTACTGCTCAGAGATTTATGGGCAACTTCTGTAAAATTATTCGTGATTATTCATTATTCTTATTGAAGATCTGCAGGTAAAGTGCACTTCATATTTTTTCCCTTTAAGGTTGCTAGGTCATACTGTTATTATCATCAACATTGATGCAAATTATTCTTGCAAATTTTACTTGAAGTGATGTGACTTTCTTTCATTGCTGCAGAGGTGTAGTTTTAGAGATCTGTGTTGCTCCTTTTTCTTGTTATAAAAAAATAGATTGTCCCACGATAGTGGATTCTCACGGGGGTATACCGCAAAAAAGCTGGTGATTGCTTTTCTTCACTCCCCTCCTTGCTTCAAGTTTTACTGTGCCCCAAATTCCTGTGCAGAAAAGAAGGTGGCAAACTTGGAAAAACACAAACATGAGTGTGCACAAGTGTATCGCAATGAAGGAAAAAAATACGCAAGACAATCTCTGAATATTTTATTTTCTGACCTTCTGGATTGTATTTCTTTTTTTAAAATTTTCTGACACTCTGAGTTTCTTTCTTTGTAGTATTTGTCCAGTATATAAAAGTTACAAAACATTTTGCATTCTTCAGCTGAGGTCCTATTAACATAGAGCAGGCCAAGTATTTAACGATCTTCCAACTTTTGCTGAATGTACTCGACTGAACATGCTTCAAGTTCACTGAATCCGCTCGAGTCCGAACGCTCGTCTCTTTACAAGCTTCTCAACCATCCACTTTGTTGATTGCAGTTTCAAATTTAATTTTAAAAGATCGGAAAATTGGATCGCAAATGTAAACCACATATGTTAACCCATTTCAACAAACATATTCAAACTATTAAATTTGTAATACAATTCTATATAATGCTTATTTATTCAGCCCAGAAGCAGCAAATAAAATGTTTTCATTATGACTTCATTGTTAGTTCTATTTGAAGCTTTTAAGTTGGTTTGCTCAGAAGGAGTGACTAAAGGGATGTGCATAATGCTAGCCTCTTGTCTTGCCATAAAATAATGGGTACTAATGCGAGCAAGTAAAGTAGTCTCCCATCTTATGTGTTGGCAGAAAAAACTGTTAAAATTAAGATTCATCTGGGCCTTCAGATCCCTGGGTCATGGTGCCACTGCACCTGCTATATTATTGATAGCAGATATTTTTTTACGTACTGTTGAGATGTCTTTTGTATCTAGGTTAGTTAAAAAAGCAAGATAACAGCCACAAATTATTCCACAACATTAGCTTTCTCTTCCTGAATATATAAGTCATCTTTGCCACCTCAGTTGGTCCTTTACTGCTCAAATTTCAGTGGCCATGGGAGCCTAAAACGTGCAATGGGGCACCAGAATACCTCCCTCACACACTTGCATCTCAGTAGAATGATACAGATCATATTACTAGACTTCTAGGTCTTCTTCATTGCCTCTACTACCTCACATTTGGATAGTATTTAAGTGTATGGAGGTATGACATGATCAACCCAAGATAACACAATGTGTTTCAATTTGTATACAAGTATTCTCTCGACTTCCTTTCTTCTCCACTTGGGTTTAATTTTAAAATGGAATTAAGATTTATAAGTGCATATTACAGGTGGTACCCCAAGAAACAGAGGAGAGGGACCCAAAGATGACAAAAATATGCTCAGAAGCAGGATGAATTTACATGGAGTATTTGTACCTGACTGGGGTGGCTCAGTTGACAGGCCTTTTTCAGTGGGGGGGTGAGATCCTCGAATCAGCACGGCCACCATTATGCCAAGGTCAGTGAGATAGTTCAGATGGATAATGCACCTGCTGATGGGATGTGCAGGTCACAAGTTTGAATGCTGACAGTATCTACTGCACCTTTCATTTTCTGATGTCGAAAATGAATGGCACTAATATCACATATACTGTTTTGGGGTGTTGTAGAGCCGTGAAAACCAGATGAGAGATAACCCTGGGCAAGAATCAGTTATTACTGTGCAGTACCATTTATGTGAGCTAAAAAAACAGCAAGAGCCCTAGGCTCAGTGAGGACAAAGCAAACAACTGAGGACACCTTTCATAGTGACCTCACATCTTCTAGCTTTTTGTGCTCCAAAGCTACTTTTGCACATAGCTATAAGTGATTTCAACATGGCTGGCCTTTGTCTGCCTTGCCACGGCCTAGCTATAAATGAGGGAATATACAGCTACAAAGAGGAATTCGAAGTGTTGAAGGCTGAATACAGATTTTCATTTTATCCAGTTTGAAAACGATAATCAGTGTAATCAGAGGAGGTATATACAAGATAACATTTGTGACAATAAGGTGGCAGAACTAGCATTAGTTACAGTAAGCTTAATTTGTCTGCTCGCCCTGGAATACAGAAACAAAATGACATATTAATCACGGCTGAATCATACCATCTGGCGGACTTCTGGCTTCATAGAAATTAACTTATAATGTTAAACATCAGCAGCTTTATGTATTGGGCTTACCTTTCTTCCTTGTATTGAGCTTTGATTTTGCGAGTGCAATAAATGTAGTTACACATCCTACCGTCCTATTGGATACTCCTGAATAGGGAGTTTAGTAAACTCCTCTATGGTACATCAGCCAAACTCCCTAAAGAAGGGACAAAAATACCTTCATTGCAGACTATGCCAACTAGAACATTAGCAAAAAGGTCTCCTCCATTGTTTCCTGATAAATATCACACCATTGACAGATCCTTCTGAGGAATAATATTATAAGCCTTAATAAAATACAGTGCTTCAAATTTTCACATTCCAATACATCATTTCATTAAGGTTGTTTTTTTAATACCTTTCCAATGGACTACATAAATTAAGGTTTAGTTAAAATTAGTGAGCCATCCTAGAAATTCTGCATGTACTTTCATGGTATCTCAAGAATCCAGGCCCCACCCACTCCACACAGAAGATCTGTTACATTTACTACATTCGAAGAGAACGTGTCTAATGTCTGAAGTAAACCACATGGACTTTTCCATGTAAAATTCCAAACAGAAAGAACTTCTAAGTTATTTCCCCATCCGTGGGGTTTATCTCATATTTGCAGGAGATCCATTAAGAGACGTTGGCTCCTATCTGCAGTTGTGGCTACTCTGAATCTCTTCATGGAATTCTCCATTACTCATAACGTGTTCTTTAATGTCCTGTTTTACAACTACAGCTTACAAAGTCACCTACCATCCCACTCTCTTTGCTGTACTGATTATGGCATATTGGAATCTAGCTTCAAGTGTGAGAAAATAACTACTATGTTGATGCTGCATTTGCTGTAAGATCTTACATATATTTTACCAATGTCACAGCTCAAAATATTATCCATGATGGCAACTTAATACTTCTTCCAGGCTCACACTGACTAATAGTGAAAGCACTGCAGGACATGAATAGAGTGTAGTTGTAGTGGCCACGCAGGAGCATAACCAAATATATTTCAAAGAGTTGAAAAGCTCATTCAAGATAAACAGTAGTATAAAAAATCTGCCTATCGAATTTTGTGAGCCCACATACAAAGCACATTGCTTGCCCTTGCAGTGGCATTGGATGCTGTCACCCTCTCTCATGCAAATTATTAATTTAAAAAGAAGGATTTCCCCTCTCGACAAATGCAAAGATTAGGGATTAAAATAGTGCCTCCAACTCTTTTCAAGCGATTTAAGATCACAATCCCCAAAATGTCAGCATGCGATCAAAGAAAATTAAAATATCCTCCTGCCCATTTCGATGATTCTTTGGCATAATGAATGAACGTATCATTCCTACTTACACCTTCAGACATCAGAATGCAGGAGACAGCATTTTAGTGAGAAAACACATTCACAAAATCACTGGAAACTAAAATTTTGTAGGTGGATAATTTCGAGCAACACCAGTTTGGTTTTTGTTCCGACCAGCCCGGAAGGCATATCGTATTCAGGGCATCGATATTTGTAGATGGGGTAAATATCTCACCATTTAATTCTACCTCACAATCAAGGCCTTAAACCACAACTGCCCTTACTGGTTGTCATGGAATCATGGTGTTGCAGTGACGGAATGGGGTAGGGTACTAGGACCCCGCAAACACCGGTCACTGCAGGGGTTACTGGACACTTCTTCTGCTACAGGTGCATGCCCACACAGCCAAGGGGACAGGACAAGAGGATGATGTCTCCCTCACCTGTATGCTGATCCAATCAACACAAAAATAAAGAATCATGCTGTTCCAACCAGCCCGTCTCTGCATGGTTGTTCCTGTGCTGCAACGAAGGTGGTGAGCGGCCAACATACAGCCCACAGCACAGAAGTATAGATTGCCACAGTGAACACCCCTCTTAGAGAACTCACCAAACAAGGGCAATCATTAATCTGGACTCCAGAGTGTAAGAAGGCATTTGTGGACATACAATCTGCAGTCACAGCTGTGGATCACCTCGCCTACTTCGATGAGTCCCTGTGGACTGAATTCACAGTGAATGATAGCTTGGTGGGGTTGAGGCTGTCCTAGCCAAGTACAAGCTTGGTTGAGACAGACTGTGGCGCATTGTTGGATATGCGAGCCACTGCTTAACCGAAGTGGAAAGAGCATAGTCGAAACCAGGGAAAGACAGCTACCTGTTGTGTGGGCATGTGAACGATGCTACATGTTCATCTATGGGAAGCCATTCATAATTGTAACGGACCATCAGGCACTAGTTCAAATTTACGGCAATCCCAATGTGAAGATTCCACCAAGCATTGAGAGGTGGGGGGATACGTCTGATGGATTATGACTTCAAAATTATTCACAAGCCAGGGAAGGAACACAACCCTGCTTATTACATGTTGAGACACCCTCTGCCGAGCACTGAGCATGTACCTTCCATGGCCGAAGAATACATCAATTTTGTGTTACGGCCAAATACTCCAACCCAGAACACGGTGGAAGAAACAATAAAGGAAACAATGAACAATGTCACGCTGGAAGTGGTGAAAAGTATTATGAAGCATCAAAGGTGGAGGCACAGAAACAATAGCACCTGGCCAGTAAAAGAGTCAACAAAGAGTAGGTCCTTGACTTCAAACAAGTACAGGAAGAACTCTCTGAAAAACAGCAAAGGATACTTCTTCGAGGTACCAGAGTAGACATTCTGCTGAGTCACTGGTGAGTGGTGGCAACAAAATAAATGTTGAAGGAAAAGGTATGGTTCCTGGGTATTGATATGCCATCACACACACCGGCCACTGAAGAGGACACTATACATTGCTTCCCGTCAAGGAAGGCAGAGCAGGAAGAGGGGGCACACACACAGACATGTATACGCTGGCAAGGGGACAGAACAACTGGCTGAGGTCTCCCTCACCTCTATGCCCATCCCAACAACACAAGAATAAAGAATTGCACAGTTCCAACCAGCCTATCTCCGCATGTTTGTTCCTGGGCTGGGGGTATGTCACATGGCTGGATTGCACACATACAAGGGTTTGAGCCTATGCAGAAGAGAGACTGAAACATCAGTGCAGTGTATTGTTTCATGTCCCTACGTAGTTAATTTACAGATTAATTTAAAGTTTTCTCACAACCAATTTCAATGATTAGTGAATTGCAACAATTGACATCATTAGCTTTGCTTACATACACTATCTATCTATCTATCTATCTATCTATCTATCTATCTATCTACCTATCTTCCCATTACTTTTTATCTATACTGTTTGTCTGAAATCAAAAGTATATAAGGTAAAAAAGATTAACAGATCTTACTGGAAATTAGTGTTATTTTTACATTAACATTTTGTAATTTTATTTGGTGTTGCTTTAGTCTTTTTTCTTCTTACTCTCACACATCTATTTGCAAGATAAACATTACATCTATTGAAGCTTTCATTTCTTAGCAGCTGTAGCTTACAAGAACGTTTTTATCAGGACGTGCATGAAATCTCTTGAGGAACATGATCCACAGAGAGTTCCTATCTGTGCGCAATAGACCGACGAGATTTCATTACTGAGTTGTCTAACTCTCATAGCTGTTCACTATGTGCTGCTCCTCTAAAATTTAGTCTTAATTATTGATGAAGAAAGATGAAATTGGGTTTCCTAGTCACTACATGTTTTAAATAAAGGTGAGAAAGGAAATGTTTTTTCGGAGCAGCTTATTGAATTTCCTCGCAACAGCGTGAATTTTGATTGAAAAAATATATATTTTTGTTATGTCAAGCCACAGAACATAAACATAAGCAAGGCGTTTGAAAAGTAGAGAACAAGTGTATATATAAGAAGGTGGCATATGGAAAATACAGATTGCTAAAATATCTAAGAAGGAGGACAAATATTAAGAACAACAAATATACACACGCATTATAAGCTTTCATATTACGTTCATTAAAAGTCAGTGATTGTTCCGTGAAGCACAATGGCCAGATTTATCAATAATTGATTCAGTGCAATGCAGCAAGCCAACTTGCTTCACTGCATCAAATTCAGAGGGAAGTGATGCACCATGTTTACCAAGAGATATATTGCAATTTTGATCTCTCTCTCTCTGCACTGCCACACTATGTGCTGCCTATCGTCATTGTAGGTAACCATGTACCATTGTGCATGGGCGCCTGCATTGCAGGTAGGGTTGTTTCTGTGCAGGAAAGGAAAATGCCTTTGATCCTTACATTTTTTGGGTGTAATTGGGTTGTGTCTCCATATTAGTGTAGGGCAAAATATATACTTTTTTTATTATTTGCTTAATGTGTAGATAGAGCCTGGGGGATGTTTGTATGTCATTTTGAGTGTCGAGGAAAAGCTGGTGATTGATTTGGCCTGTAGAAATGCTCACACTTGGAAAACAGAGTAATTAATATCCCGGTATTACCACCTCTGATCTATAGGACTGTTATCCAAGGTTCTCCTCATTCTCTTGGGACTAAAGGGGAGCCTACACAAAAGCCACATAACATGTAGACTAATGTCAGTGTTTCACCATAATAGAACACTTGCCCGTTAGGCACCCTCCACCTGTAGTCCACCTTAAGTTCTCGTTTGTGGGCAATCTTAGGGTCATGATGGAAGCTGCATCCATGTTGACTGGCTCTTGCAGGTTTTTTTTCCAACTCTTGATAGAGTACCATGAGGTCTGGAGGTCCTGCAAGAGCTAACAGCCATCTTGTATGCAGTATAGAAAACGCAACCAAGGTGTGGCCATACACTTAGGTCCAGATTCACAAGGCCCTTGCACCCCTTAGTGCCACATTTGTGGTAAAGTTTTTGCCGCAAATGTGATGCTAAGGTGCGACCACATAGCGTCATATTTACAAGGTGCCGCAAACTAGGTATGCGCCACCTTTCAAACCCTTTGTGTCACATCTCATGCATAATAAATGCATGATGTATGCATAGGGGGTGTTCCCTTGTTAGAAGGTCTCTAAAAACGGTGCAATGGAATCTACAAGATTCCATTGCACCGTTTCTAGCTTCATTTTTAACACCTGCTAAAGCAGGCATTAAAACGAGGCTCCCATTGATTTCAATGGAACGCAACACTATACTGGATTAGCGTCATGTTTTTTTATGCTAATCCAGTATAGCGTTAAAATAGAGTAAAAAATAATGCTATTACCCCTACCATGTGCAATGGTGCACCGTATTGTAAATTCTGCACTACCATGGTGGTGTTAGGGGATGCAAAGGGGCCACAAGAAAAGTGTTGCCTCACTAGAGATGCACCACTTTCTTGTAAATATTGCCCTTAGGTTTCCTATGTTTTGGTGAGAGGAAGTTTGCACTGGTCCCAGTTGGACTACTGCATCCTTAAGAGGGACTCAGATGAGGATATCGTTTGCCAAAATCCTGGCTGGATCTTCATTCGAAATAGAAGTCCTGTTTTTCAGCTGAAACCTATATATTGAATTGTACTTTTGCTGCATCTTCTCTGATACACATCCATGTTTCTGTTAAAGTTGCTTATTTAATATGGCCCTCATTACAACCCTGGCGGTTGGCGGAGAAGTGGCGGTCTTACCACCAACAGGCTGGCGGTAAAAGTTTTGGAATTATGACCATGGCGGTTACCGCTATGGTCATCCTCCACTTTTCCGGGTCTCCAGCCCGGCAGTCGTCACAATACTGCTGGCGGTATCCTGACCCGGCTGACCGTCATGGATTTCATGGGGTTAGGAACCGCCATGAAATCCATGGTGGTGATCACTATCAGTGCCAGGGAACTCCTTCCCTGGCACTGATAGGGGTCTCCCCCACCCCCACCCCGAGTCCTTCCCCTACACCCACCACCACCCCTGCCACCCTCAAACGTGGCAGGACCCCCTCTCCACCCCTACCCCCAACATTATATTACACATTCACACCCGACACGCACGCAGGCACCACCAACACACATACCCGCACACACACCAACATACATGCCAACAGCCACACACACAGTCATACGCACACACCCACATTCAGACATACACGCACACATCCATACAGACATACATACATACAGACACGCACTCATTTCAAAACACACAACACCCTGCATGCATACACGCACTCACACACCCCCTCTATATACACACACGCACACCCCCATGCACCCACACATCACACAACACCCCCCCACCCCCCCCTCAACGGACGATCAACTTACCTGGTCCGTTGATCCTCCGGGAGGGGACGGGATCCATGGGGGCAGCTCCGCCGGCAGCACCCTGTCAACAGAACACCGCCACGCCGAATCACAGGACATGATTCGGTGGGCGGTGTTCTGTTGACGGGCGGTGGAAGTGGAGCTACCTCCACTTCCCCGCCGTCCGCCAGTATGGCTGCTGGCGGCTCTCCATCCGGAAAAGGATGGAGGGCTGCCAGCGGTGATAATGCGCTGTGCATAAAACCTCCTGCACTGGTGGCCTTCAGCACGGCGGTCCCTCGGTGGTCTTGTAAAAAGACCGCTGAGGCTGTAATGACCACCTGATTCTTGTAGCATTCATTGGCATTCCAGTTAGAGATGGTTTAGATTAAGCTAGTCATAGCTATCAAGGGAAAAACGGAACTAAACATTGAAAGCGAATTTCTTGTGAAAACATCCAAAACAAAAATAGAGGATATTTCTCCTTAGTTGTAATTGACCAACTTTCTTTTGAGTGCTCACGCTAAATGTTATAAAAGACTTAAACACATCTCATTTCACAGTTAAGAATCGTATAACATATTCCAATATTAGAATTGAGTTGTGGGTTCATTTTAGTTAGTCGCTTGGGGACAGTGATTGTTCAGTTTAGGATTGCGGCCTGTGCCCTTTTAACTAGTTGTTATGCTCTGCATTTCTGTATTCATTCTTTTTATTCGTTTTATTATTGCTTCTTTTAGTGGCATTGTTTTTAATTTCATAATCAGCCCCTATTCTGCGAAAGCGTCATTATTAGTGTTATGGATGACATACTTTCCATCACGTTCTTTTCCTCAGATTCACAAGAACGGAATGCATACATACCCCCGTCAGACATCTGTGCACGGACATAAACATGTCCCGTATAAGAACATCTAGTAGGATAAAGGTTTTTGGTAGATATTAGCCTTCATGCCTCCAAGGATTCGGGTCTGGCAGTAAAACAGAACAAAAATATATAAGTCTACTTGGTCTAGAATCTGATGCACATCATCAAGAAGTTGCAGGGTTGCCATTACTACAAAGAGGCTAGCTCTGAAACCAGATTACCATTTTGCCAGCAGATGTTCATGTGAGTTGATAGTATTCAGCTGGATGGAAATTGATTTCTTTACTATTTTATGAGCCAAGGATGATTGAATTCTTGGTGGTGGTTAGCAGCTAGGCTGGGAGCACGACTGACTTCTTCATAATAGGTGTTACATAGCTGGAGAAATGTTAAATATGACTTGCTTTAATTAGGCATTGGCTATGTTCCACCAGGTGTATTGAAAGATTTGAAAGTTAGTTTTGATTATCTTGGTGAATACGGGTTACCAAAAGTAATTTATAGATTGTTTGTTTTTGAAGTAGATCGTAACTGGGGTGAAAAGCTTGATGTGCAATTGAATTTGGAGGAAGGAGCAGTCGGGAAGTCAGTTTTGTTGAAGTTAACAGCTGTTTTTGTTCTTGAAATGCATAGGAATTCATCACTTTTTTTTTCTCTATAAGGGGCTCTTAGATTTTTGTTGTTTAGCATCTGGTCAGGATATTATTTTTCTTGAACATAAGTGTCTTTTGCATTGCATATGATAAGTTTATACTTTTTCAGAAGTTTTAGAAACCTATAAGGTAATTGGTGGGTTTCATAATTTTCTCCATTAGTTATTGATTTCCTAAAGGATGTATATTACTTGGACTATTCATTTAGAGAGTGTGGCTTGCTTTTGGGCTTCTGCAAATTATTTTGCATTGAAAAAGGAGCCAAACAATTCATTGTTGCTCTATTGATTTTCTTATATTTTTGTGACGTGTCATCAAAATGTTAGGCGGAATCAAGCTATTTGAGTTTCAGAGTAATGTACTCTAACATTATGGTAGGGGAGAGTTTCTCAAGTGAAAGGGTGGTTGTCTAGTTTTAGAAATTTTATAAGTGTGTGGGTTATTCTGAGTGAGAATATGAAATGGCAAGGGGAATTGCTCAGATGGGTCTAATGGAAAGAAAGTCTTATGGTTTACTCAAACGAAGTCATCTTCTTTGAGATCAAGTACTGTACCTTTAGTCTGAGTGGGAAATAAGTAGGTTGTTCGAATTTTGCGGAATTTGCTTTCTGGAAATTATGTGAAATTTCAAGAAAAGTAGGCACAATTATTTCTAATTATGTGAAATGCAAATCAGACCTTTAGTGTTATATTTTAGAGTGAAATTTGTCCTTGCAATTGCTGTGAACAACAGTGGTGAACAACATCTACTCACATTTTTTTTGTTCACTTTGTATCTGCACTCCCTTGCTATGTTTTTTTCTGGCAGCATAATTATATGATGAGGAAATGGGCATAAATTGGGGAATCTTGTGTAACAAGTGTAATTCGAAATTCCCAAAATTATTTGAATCATACAGGCATGATTAAAATTTTATTAGAGCCTAGGGATGAGACTATCAGTTGGAGATTATATGATGTGATCAGGTTGTTTAGGGTCATATAGTTTTGTTTGCTCTGTTTTCTGCCAGTCATTTGTAAAGTCACAAAGGAATGTGTTGTTGAGGGAGCTCATGTGGCTTTCTTATTTTAGATGGTATGAAAAGTTCTACACATTTGGTGTTGTTGTTTGAAGGGTAGTAAATTGTGAGTATATACAAAAAGGTGGTTGGGGCTAGGAATGTGAACAATGTGAGGCACTCAAATGTGTCATATGTTTTTGAGGTTTAAATCAAGTTTTACATGAAATTCATAATAATTATTGCAATACCTTCTTCTGTCATAAGTTGTTTAATTGTCCTTGATATTTTGCTTCTTTGTGTTATGAGAATTTCTGGTGCTGATTTGGAAGGTTAGATGTGGGTGGTGTGAACGGAACAGTGTTTTCAGATTGCACTGTTTTGATAGGCATGAGGTTGTCTTGGGTAATACCGCTGTGGTGGCAAAGTTTGTGCTTCCATCTGATAGAGTTGAAGGTGGGAATGTAGAAGTATTAAGACTTCAGACACATTTTGATATAGGACATGAAAAGCATCCAGTAAACAATTGGGGTTATGTAATAAGGGATATTTCTTAATTGTAGGTTGCACTTAACATCAAGGTATAGGACAATTCCTTTGTGATTATGGTAAATGGGATATGATGTACAATTCAATTTGGTGATAAGTAAAGAAGTCAGGGCTGTTGTAGCTCAAAGTATACTTCTAGTCCCCTAATTTAGAATCTGAAAGATGTGATCAGAGTTAAGTCAGGGTCTAGTGTATGGAGCGCAAGATATTACTGATTATATGAGCACCTTTATTTAAAGTCGATATAAGGATGCTGAAATGGTTAGCTTAGACCCTTTACAATAAATGGTTCAGAGCCTCTATAAGTGAGTTGTGTATTGGTTTAATTGGATATTGTATCTCATGCACCACTGGTAACAATAATTAGCTTGCACTCTAATAACCATTTTATGTGCTTCCTCAGTGTTAAAATACTTCTGTGGGCAACAAGCAAGACAAGAACAAAGATGAGTTAGCAATTAGCTTGCTCCTACCAAGAATCAGTGATTAGCCCTTTTTTGTTATATTTCCTTTCACGGACATCAAACTCTCAGACATCAATCTGAGTCTCACTGTCTCCAGACGCCTACACGAGGTAATGTATGTTGTTTCCACAGGGAGCTGAGAAATGCATTTACCCATTTGTGAGGCTAGTTTATTGTTTGCAAAAAAAGGTGCTGAAAGGTCATTGTGGACGAAATGTTTGCAACACAAGACTCCACCTAGTTAGCAACTTCACCACAAAGTAGCAGTGGTATGAATGCAGAGTGTCCGGAGTGCTAAAGAGCAGGTTGAAAAATCTCCCTGCCAATTGTGTACCAGGATATTTCATTAAGAGCCCCAAATTAAAATTTGTTCCAGGGCAACAAAGGAATACGTATTTGCCAATGAATAATTGCAATCTACTTGCAGATGAGCACTTCTCTAGCTGTTCCTTTTAGTGTTCATGAACACATTTTTAAAGTTCTTACTTCCCAAAGTACGTTTTACTTAATTCTATTTTACGTAGCTCACTATTGAAGACTGACCTTTCCATTTTATGCTATTTACAAATTACATTAACTGTAGGTTGCTGTGCCTATGAAAATTACATCTGGTCAATTATACTAGTCTACTCTTTAATACTATTTATTGCACTGAAATCTATCCACATAAGTTGTACTTTCTCAACATATTTACACAACTTACAAAATCATTTGAAATGTGTGGTTATGCTTATACAATTGTCTATAGCAAAGTATTTCTACAATGTTTCATATCCACGCAGCAGTATACAGATTCAAAAAGTACTAGTGCTTTAGTTTATCTTGCATTAAGTATCTTTTGCCTTAGTAGATCAGTTATGATCCAACAATTGAACACACTTTGATATTTCCACTTGAAATCTAGACATTGCCATAACGTAAACTATTTCAAGGTTTGGTAAAGCCAGACCACCTATACTAGTTTTTAAACCCACAATGAGTGGCCTAGTAGTTGGTGCCATAATTTATCACACCTGTTAAAATCTGGCACCATTGAAGTTGATATTCATCTGATGCCATAAGTGTTGCCAATTACAAGTTTTTCCCCACAGAATTCCGGGACATGTGGATTTTGATGCCATAAGAACCAAAATCCACACGCCCTGATGGGTCCTAGGTACTCAGAACAAACATTTGTGAACAAGAAAAAAGGGCTTAAATTTGGTGTCTGTCTGAAGGGAGCCAGTGGAGTTCAAGAGAATGTAATGTGAGATAATATCCCCATGTATGTAAACATGTTATAATTTGATTATGTGGATATCTAGAGATATGTGTACCTCTTTGTACACACAGGTATAATAACTATTTTATCTTAAAGTACATGCATACGCTTTAGGCCTGTTTACCAAATTTATATTTTGCTTCAATTAAATGTGTATATGTATGTATTTGTTTGTGTAGGCGTATGTATTTTTTATAAATATTATTGATATGTGTGTTTCTATGTGTGTATCTATCTATCTATCTATCTATCTATCTATCTATCTATCTATATATATATATATATATATACACACACACATATGGGTATATTCTACGCTTGACATGTTCATAGGTCATTGCATAGTTTCTATATGAGTTGCTCGATTAGATGCTTATCAGTCTCAGTTTTATCTATCAAAATAGGTACATATTATCTTAACTATTTATATACAAGCATTTCACTATTGAAATATAGAGAAAAATGTAAATACTATTATAAAAGTGCACACATAAATTAACTTAAAATACTGTAACTCTTAAAAGACTGTGTTTATATGATACAACTTTAAAACTCAATAGTGTATCTATATACTTACAACTCTAATCCTCTTGTGCAAGAGGAAAAAAAGTTTTACCCTGTTTGACCATCACCCTATATCTCTATCAATCTATCCTTTATGTCTACTCTCTGACTCATACTAAATCCATTCTACTACTATGATCTCCAAAATAACCCTTCCCAATAACTCTTCCCAGACTCTTCCCTCCTCTACCCTACCTGGCTCAACCCAAACCTCAGTTTATGACTATGATCTCAAAAACAACCCTACTAAATTCTCCTTCATAAATAAATCTCTTTTGACTCATCCCAAAACCCATTTATCTACTAAGATCTCTCTAGCACCTCTTTTCAGACTCTTACTTCCTCCACCTCTCCTTTACCCATCCCAAACCTCATCTTACAGCTATGATCTCCCAATTACCATTTCTGGAACATGATACTCAACAAAAAGCGCTTCAAAACCTCACTAGGGGTCGTAAGTGCTATATAAACACAATTACAATTACAATAATGTGTTGGCTCCAAGCCCCAGAGCGGCTGCAGGCTTTTAAATTTTAGCACTTAAACAAAGTTTTTGGAGGAGCATCACGTTTGTCTATTATCATAGTCCAGCCTTGATGTCTGAGCAGCTGATGTTACAGACATTCTCATTGCAGCAAGGAGAAATGACAAGACCTTTATCATGATTGTGAGGTAGAAAAGGTCTGCCTGTCTTTCCTTCTATACACATAGCCAAGCACCCTAGTGCTTTATTGGAATTTTTTCAAATGTTCACTCAAATGCTTCCAAATTGTGTGATGTCCAAACTATCTAACAAAAGGCCCATAAAATGAATCTCACTATGGTAATTGAATGCAATGAATAGAAAGTGAAAAAGAGAGAAATTTAATGTGTCTGAAGAAAGGGAGAGAAAGTAAGGAACAGAGAGTGTCAAAGAGTGATAAAAGAGAGATTGCCTGGAAGGTAGGGAGAAAGTGAGAGAGGGAGAAATAGAGAGTCAGAGAAGCAGAGAGCCCAGAGGTTCATGTGAGTGAGAACCACATAACATGATTGCTGATCCTAAGATCCCTTAGCCACCGATCCCACTGCGTGAAGAATCCTGGCACTCACAATGGAACCAACTCCCTCTCAGTTTGGATACAGGCACATAAAACTTAAACCCCCAGCCATATTATAAATGCTGGCACAGAGGTAAACCTCAGGAACATGACTGCAGACGACAGTGACTCAGCAAGCTATGTGGATGTCCAGTGTGTTGGCCTTCGTCGTCCTCCCTCCATCGCTCTCCAGACGTGTCAGTTTTATGTTCCAAAGGAGTGAGTGTACATATGTCTGACTTAGTATAGCTCTCATGACACAATTAACTTTACAACATATCTCTCTGTATGTGCACCAGAGTCTTTGACCAACATGTTTGCTTTGGGACAACTGCCAATGGGTACATTCTTTGGCCTGGTTAACCAGGGTTGATAATACAAAGTGCAATACCCTAGCAAAATAGTTTATCTTTTTAGTTGAAAACGTTGCCATACCATTAAATGTTCTGAAATTAAAATGTTGCAGAATTGTTGGAAACAATACAATGTAGGTGTTTGAAAATTTGCAAATTTTAGTGCAGCTTCCTGCATTTCGGGTTAAATGTGCTAATACCAGACATCAACCTGCTTCTACATGAATCTCAAATACCATTGTATTACAGCATAATCTGTGCCAAATACTTGCATATGGCCACCAAACCAAAATTGGTCAATTTACAAAGCTAGGGAGCATCTGACTTTTACTTTCCAGTAGTGCAAAAATTGAGTGAAGGCTCCTTCATTCCATGTTTGCTCAGTATAACAGAGAATGCATTAAACAGAATTTGCACAGGTCCAAATCGTTTTTCGTTTTTTTTCACCATGTAATTTGAAGAAGCAAATTTCGTCCTGGTTTCAGTGCTACTTCATTCGGAATGAAACAAGGAGAATTTTCACCACCGTTGGAAATGTGGCATTTTTATTTAAGTTTGGGGAAAATCAATTTGCTGGGATGCACATTATGGGGGTACATTTCTAGGAAGGTATGCAAAAGAGTGCTGCATTGTGTGAAAGGAAGCAAGAAGGCGATCACCGTATCCGCCAAAATATGCTGCTGTTGCTCTCTCCCCTGGTGCTAGAACACTTTAGACTGCCTTGTACAGAAGACACATCAGTGTTCCAAACTCCAAGGGTCTCTGTGTGTTGTTCTTCCAGTCCAACATACCATGCTCAGCCACACTTTAAAACTTTTCCCACTTTTATGCATTCTGTACCATGTTGTACAATGGAGCTCACATCCAAAGTTTGGAGACATTTCAGACAATATTCCTACTGTATGCCTGCCTTGAGGAGGCATAACTTTTTGGCACAAAACCCTGTCTGCCATTCTTATTAGTTATGGCTTTGCATAAGATTGCATGGGTAGTTGCTCTCCTGCATTACCAAGGGATTACACCCTTGAAATAATGTAGTGCATAACATGGTGTAAACTACTTTCCAGTGGAATACAAGTTTTACGCTGCAAAGTAAATCCCAAAACAAAACGTCTCTTTGCTCACTTTGAGCGACACCTCACCAGCGAAAAGTGTAAGTAAATCTTATGTAGCATAAAGAGTGAAAATCAGTTTCTTGAGTTTTATTTCCGATTAAAAGTGCACCATAAAAAGTGCAAAATAACCAATCCCAAGGTACCTTTCAACAAATCACGGTACTGACCATGATTATTTTCTGAAATGTATTAAAATGGAGAATGCCATTCTACAATTAAATTATTGCGCAATAGTCACTGTTGATACCCTTCTTTTGTATGAAGAAAATTATTAGAATAGCAGAAGCAAATCAGTTAATTGATATTATTCACGCTCAAAGAAAAAACATGCCGTCGTAGATTTAATTTTGAAAACTATTTCCCTTACATATATAGGTTGTACGCGGGTTAGAAGGAAAATATATAACATATTTACGCTGGAAAATATTGCACAAATAGTTTTTAGTGAAATACTGATCGGATAAAGCAAGTTTACTCGGTGCAAAGACTATGAGAAAATGTCATTTTAGTGTACAGGGCAGTTGCATTTTCGTTCCACAAGAAAGCTTGTGCTCGTTCTAATATACCATTCCGGTAAAAAACTGGAGGGAATAATGAGGCCAACACGTGGCTTTTAAGTTGCATTATAAAAGAAAAAGCTGCACAATGTCTGCTACACTTGATAATACAAAGTAATGTCCTTCCTTGTAGCTGTTTTGACATTTTTTGAATGAAATATGGGCCTTCTTGTCTTTAAAGGAACGCATTGAAGACTACGCCTTTTATTTAGCCATCTCATCAGTTTTAAAGGTTTAATGTAGTGGGGCTATTTACATTGTACATCACTTAGGCCCTCATTACAACCCTGCTGACGGCCGCCAACATGCCATGTCTGCAGCTGAAATCCGCCACGGGTATTATGATCCTCCACAATACAGACACCCACACAAGTCCACCACACCAAAGGTCAGTGATAAACTGAAGGTACCAAAACCCAGACCATCATGCCAACAGGAATACGCCCACAGTATCAGGACCCACGAATCAATGCGGCGGTCATTCAACCGCAGTAATCCATTGGCGGTACACACCGCTGCACTCAAAATACACACACATTTACACACACATTTACAAAACACAACCACATTGGACAATTCAAAATATACACACCTGACACACATACACACACCACACCCACACACTCACAACACTATAAAACACACACCCACATTACCCACAACCCCTTACAATGATATTTTTGGAAGAAGCAGAGAGAGAGAAAAGCAAAGACAACACCAGCATCCAGAGGAACACAACACCATCACTCATACAACACCCACACACAAAACACCACACACCCCAACACATCACCCCACACATCACATCAATCATCACCTCACACATCACTCACACCACATCATGGCACCTCAAAGACACCCCAGGTTTTCTGAGGAGGAGCTCAGGGTCATGGTGGAGGAAATCATCCGGGTAGAGCCACAGCTATTCGGATCACAGGTGCAGCAGACATCCATTGCAAGGAAGATGGAGCTATGGCAGAGAATTGTCGACAGGGTCAACACAGTGGGACAGCATCCAAGAACACAGGATGACATCAGGAGGAGGTGGAATGACCTCTGGGGGAAGGTGCATTCCGTGGTTTCAAGACACCAGATAGCAGTGCAGAGGACCTGCGGGGGACCCCCACCCCCTCCCCCACAACTAACAACATGGGAGGAGCAAGTCTTGGTGATCATGCATCCCAAGGGCCTCGCAGGAGTAGCAGGAGGACTGGACTCTGGTAAGTCATATCTCTACTATTATATCCTCCCAACCCTACCTGCATGCAATCACAAACCCCTAACCCTACCTTCACACCCATCACCCCAACACCTCACATATATCCCACTATCACAACCCACACATCCCAATATCAAGCCCTGCATGCAACACCAAATCATGGACCCCCAACACAGACCTGCATGGACACCCATCACCATAGCATGCCCAGTAGAGACACTCACCCAGCCAACAAAATCACCACTCACTCAAGGCCAAGTGACAGGAAAATCACAACCACACAGGAAACACACCCATGCACAAGATGGCACACACAGATACAATAACAATGCACTTACACCCCAACAGGACCCCTGCACAACGTCACCGGACAGAAGGTGCAAGCCATATCCAGTCCCCCCACAGAAGAGGCCCACAGTGATGACAGCAGCTCTGCACGCCTGGATCAAGATGACCAGCCCGGCCCATCAGGGACCTCTGGACAGTCGGTTCCCTTGCCACAGTCCCAAACCACCACTGAACCTCCCCAATCAGGAAACACCACCACAGTACCCACCTAGTGGGCCCATGCCATTGTCCCCAGGACACGTCAATCAGCAGTGTGCCACCACTACAGGGACCCCAGGCAAACCCACTAACACAGGACAATCAGGGACCTTGGGTCAGTGGCAGTGGGCACACGGTTCAGGGGACAGAGGCACAGGATAACAGGGAAGCCGGGAGGACTGCTGTGCGACAGGGGGAGGACAGGCCCAGGGAACCCACTCTTCACGAGGCACCCTCACAAATCATGGGAGCATACCACCATTCCCAGGAGACCATGGGCACGGTACTGGCCAAGTTTCAGGAGACCCAGCGGCTGCAGGAGGAACAGTGCCTGGGGATCATGGAGGACTTGAAGTCCATTAACACCACCCTGGTCACCATTGCAGGGGTGCTGGCAGACATGGCCAACACCATAAGGGAGACAGTGGCATACCACCGGGCCCCTGACACTAGCCCAACAGATGAACAGCCTTCCACTTCTGCTGGCGCTAGTGGACAGGAGGTCCCGCCACAGGACCAACAGGCTACCAGCACCCCACCCCCTGCAGAAGGAGAACCACCCCGCAAACGGTCCCTGCGATCCAGGCAGAAGACATAGAACATTGACAAGACCCCCACCAGGAAATAGGACTCTCCTGATTGTCACCCTTCTGTCCCACTCTTTCACCCTGCCCACCTTGAACTGTCATTGCTCCACTTCCCATGCCCCGTTGGACAATGCACCTGTGATACAAATAGACTGGACTCTATCCTGGACATTCCTCCACCATCACCCCAGCCCATTGCACACCCCCTCTACTTATTAGCACTGAAATAAACACCCTTGAATCACAAAACAATCTGGAGTCAGTCTGTACTTTCACAAATGTATTATTACAACTTCTTCAACAAATATCAATGTTAATGTTCATTTGCACATACCAATGTATGACAGTTGTTGGGCAGCAGTAAACATAGCAGAAGGCAGAATGAGGTACCCAGATCTGTGAAAAGGAATGCCAAAGTGAACTGTCAGGGTCCATGCACAGAGGTTAAAAGGCTGACTTATACAATTTCCTACAGTAGTCAGATATGAGATGAGTAGTGCCAGTCTCTTTCCTGTGTCTCACTGGAAGTACTGCATGATGATATTGTTTCTGTTGTCTATATCTTCTTCCTCTGCCTCCTCTTCCTCACTGTCCACCGGCTACACAGCTGCCACAAGACCATCATCAGGCCCATCCTCCTGCAGAAAAGGCACCTGACGTCTCACAGCCAGGTTGTGAAACATACAGCATACCACGATGATCTGGCACACCTTCTTCGGTGAGTAGTATAGGGAGCCACCTGTTAGATGGAGGCACTGGAATCTGGCATTCAGGAGGCCGAAAGTCCGCTCAAAAATACACCTAGTTCGCCCATGTGCCTCATTGTAGCGTTCCTCTGCCCTTGTCCTGGCATTCCTCAGTGGGGTCAGTAGCCGTGAGAGGCTGGGATAACCAGAATCACCTGCAAATGTCGAGGGATATCTGTTAGACACAGACCAACCCTTAAGGACTGCCCCATACCCAGACACTGACTAATACTGTGTGGGGGCCTTCGGCTCACCTATTAGCCACGCACGGTGCCTCTGGAGTTGGCCCATCACATAAGGGATGCTGCTATTCCTCAAAATGTAAGCGTCATGCACAGAGCCAGGATACTTGGCATTCACATGAGAGGTGTACTGGTCTGCCAAACACACCATCTGCACATTCATTGAATGGTAGTTTTTTTGATTTCTGTACACCCGGGGGGGGGGTGCAAATGCCACATGTGTACCATCAATGGCACCAATGATGTTGGGGATATGTCCCAGGGCATAAAAGTCAGCTTTCACTGTGGCCAAATACTCCACCTGGGAGAAAACGATGTAGCTGCGCATGTGTTTCAGCAGGGCAGATCACACTCTGGTCAACACGTTAGAGAATATTGGCTGAGACATCCCTGATGCCATGGCCACTGTTGTTTGAAAAGAACCACTTGCCAGGATATGGAGAACTGACAGGACCTTCACTAGAGGGGGGATACCTGTGGTATGGTGGATAGCTGACATCAGGTCTGGCTCCAATTAGGCACACAGTTCTTGGATTGTGGCACAATCAAGTCTGTAAGTGATAATGATGTGTCTGTCTTTCATTGTCGACAGGTCCACCAGGGGTCTGTACACCGGAGGATGACACCATCTCATCATCTACCCCAACGGATGTGCCCTATGGAGGAGGCTGGTGAGCAGAGGGTCATGTACCACATGGGTTGCACAAGTGTTTTTGCATTAATGTGAGTAAATCTGTATGTGGCGTGGTCTGTCCGTATTTCTGCCCAAATGTGCTGTGACGCAGTTATGTGCCATACCATATGTCACCCTGAAATGGCGGATGCCTGACCTGTAAGGAGGGACAAGGGAAAATGAGGTAACTGCGCTGGTGTTGTGCAGCGTCACGGTAGGCGATTTAAGACCGCAGCGCAATTCAGCATTGGTTATCATTTGGCCCTATGGGTTCCAGGAGCCAATGACGATGTACGCCAGCAGTGACGGTACGCACCGCCGCAGATGTGTTCACTCACTTGCTACCTGACCTTCAACAGAAGAGGACCCACACTGCAAGTGCTGCTGTGACCTGTGTCTGGAAGCAACAATGGCTCGAGTGTCTGGGGAAAGGGCCCCTGCCTTCACTTTGGAGGAGTTGGAGAGACTAGTGGATGGGGTCCTCACCCAGTACACACTACTCTACGGTCCTTCAGACAAACAGGTGAGTACACTGTGAGCATGATGCGTGGGACATGAATGTATGGAGTGGTGTGGATGGACGATACATGTGGGGTTGGGGGCTGAGGCCTGCATGAGAGGATGGTGAGTGTATGTGTGTTGGGCATGGGTGGGAAGTGGTGGGCAATGAGTATGACGAACCAGACGGGGGAGTAATTTCCTATCATCCTATACCTTTCCTCTAGGTCAGCGCCCATAAGAAGAAGGGTTTTTGGCGTGCCATCGCCAAGGAAGTGCGGACCATGGGGGGGCCTATCATAGATAGAGCACCCACTGCTGCAAGAGATGGGAGGACCTGCACCACTGGAGCAAGAAGACGGCGGAGGCCCAGCTCGGGCTGGTCTCCCAACGTGGAAGGGGTGCCTGTCGCACCATGACCCCCCTGATGTTCCGGATCCTGGCGGTGGTATATCCGTAGTTGGATGGGCGCTTGAGGGCATCACAGCAGCCACACGGGGTGAGTACAGTCTCATTCAGCTGACTCGACACGCTTTTCGAGGTGTCTGGGTGGGGGATGCGGGCTGTGGGTTCCCCTAGGCCAGTGCGAACTTGGTAGGGTAGGTCCCTTGTTAGGCAGGCTCTGTGGCACTTCAACCCCAATGGTGGTAGTGGCCATCTACAACTAGTCAGCCTCCTGTGGGTTCTAGGTGTGCAGCAAATGGGGTTAGGCATAGTCCCCCATGGGCAGGTGTTTTCCTACTAACTGCTAGTGCATGGCCTAGTGCATAGGGCTTCTCCCTGTGTGTTGTGTCCGCCAAAGGTAGTGGTGTTGCTGGCATTGACCATGTGTCTCCTCTGTCTTTCCCACATCTTGTTTTGTCACCCTGTCCTTGTGTGCATTAGCATAATCTGGCGGAGGAGCAGAGGCACCAGAGACGGAGGGAGCTGCATCCCACATGGCCCAGGAGGGTGAATGTATGGAGTCTGAAGGCACCAGTGGGACGGAGGGCGAGGGGAGCGCCATGACGGGTACAGGAGGGGACACCAGCAACAGCGACTCCTCCTCTGATGGGAGCTCCCTTGCGGTGGCGTGCACCACTGTGCCCACCGCAACAACAAGTACAGTGCCACCCCCTTACCAGCACCCCCTCCCAGCAGCCCCTCAGCGTGTTTCCCGTGCCCGCTCACCCAGGAGGGTGGGCATCTGCTTCTCCCCAGACACCTCAGGCCCTGCCCCAGTCAGCCCTGCTGCCCTCAATGAGGAGGCTATTGACCACCTGAGATCCCTCACTGTTGGGCAGTCAACCATTTTGAATGCCATCAAGGGTGTAGAGAGGCATTTGCAACAAACAAATGCATACCTGGAAGGCATTCATTCTGATGTGGCTTCCCAACAGAGAGCATTTCAGGGTCTGGCCTCAGCACTGATGGCAGCCATTGTCCCTGTGTCCAGCCTCCCCCATCCAACTTCCACTACCCAGACCCAATCCCCTCTACCTCAGCCTATCCCAAGCACACCATCAGATCAGCATGCACACACATCAACACACAAAAGTGGCTCTGGCAAACATAAGCACCACACATCCCACAGACACTCACACAAGCACCATACCCATGCAGACACACCAACATCCACTGCCTCCACTGTGTCCCCCTCCTCCACATCCTCCACCTCCCTCCCTGTCTCGTCTCCACTCACACCTGCATGCACTACATCCTCAGCCACTACCTCCATCACCAGCACGCCCATCACACCACACAGCTCACGTGCAATCACCACCCCCACAACCATTTACATGTCCCCTGTTTCCTCTCCCAGTGTGTCTGTGAGCCCTCCTCCCAAATTACACAAATGCTGGAACACACCCTCTCAACAACCGTCCACCTCACAACAGCCTCCAGCCAATGCACCTTCACCCAAACTCAGCAGATGTACACCTCCTACAACCACTACCTCTTCCTCCACTCCCAAACCCCCTCCATCTTCCCGTCTCAGTGTGTCTAAAAAACTTTTCCTGGCTAACATTGACCTCTTCCCTACACCTCTCCCTGTCCTTCCACTAGGGCCAGGATGTCTAGAGCCCAGAACAGCACCTCAGCCACCAAATTGTCATCCACTGTGATCCCTGCAAGTCCAGAAGGATCGAAGGGGGCACCCATCAGGGCTGCCAGTGTGCCACCTACTGAAGCTGAGGACCACCTGATTCCACCACCTGACAAGGTAAAGAAGGTGCCAGCATGCAGAAGGGAAAAGCCGCACCACCCACCCAGCAAGGCCTCATTCAGAACCAAAGAGGACAGTGCCAAGGAGCCAGCAGCGACTACCAAGGTGGGGAAGGGACACAAAATCAAAAGAAAGTCACCTCAGGGCACAGAGCCTCCTGGTGAGGGACTGGTGACCTCGATTTCTCATGACAGGCCAGCAACCTGTACCACGCTGAGCACAGCCACAATGATCGCGACCTGCACTGCCATCTGCACCGCCACCTGCACCGCCATCTGCACCACCACCTGAACGGCAGCTGCCACAACCACAGTCACCAGCATCATCCCCAGTTGGCAGCCGTCCGAGGCTGCTGGAGACGGCCTGGTGTCTCCCTCCACTACTACAGACACCTGCACCATGGGCAGCACCGCCTGCATCTCCACCGCAGACACCACTGCAGCCACTGCCACCTGCCCCGCCACGTGCCCAACCAGTGCCACTACAGTGGACATCAGCATCACCCCCAGTGGGCAGCCCTCCGAGGCTGCTGGAGACGGCCTTGTGTCTCCCTCCACTACTACAGACACCTGCACCACAGGCAGCACTGCCTGCATCTCCGCCGCAGACACCACTGCAACCACCGCCACCTGCCCTGCCACGTGCCTAGCCAGTGCCACTACCGCGGACATCATCAGCATCTCCAGTGGGCAGCCGTTCGAGGCTGCAGGAGACGTCCTGGACCCTGCACACACTACATGAGGCACCACCACCAGCACTGGCACTACCAGCAGTTTGCAGCCTAAGTCCCCACAAGGTGGAGTGTGGCTCTGCTTCCATGGGGTATAATCCATGATAATCTCGTGCCTCAGACACCCAGGTGAGGGAATGGGAACTGCCACACCCCAGGTGCAGCATCACTGGGCACCAAGCCCCCTCCAGAACCAGTGCATAAAAGCATCCATTAACCCAGTCCTTGGCAGGATGAAGCACTCTGGGCACAAAGCCCCCTCCAGAACAAGTGGTGAAAAGGATCCACTAACCTAGTCCTTGGCAGGATGAAGCACTCTGGGCACAAATCCCCCTCCAGAACCAGTCGAGAAGCCATCCACTTGAAAGACTGTGGCTTTGCACTCCCCAGGAGCAAGCAGTGGGCAAACCACCCACTTGAAAGACTGTGGCCTTGCACTCCCTAGGACCAAGCAGTGGGCAAACCACCCACTTGAGAGACTGTGGCCTTGCACTCCCCAGGAGCAAGCAGTGGGCAACCCACCCACTTGAGAGACTGTGGCTTTCTACTCCCCAGGAGCAAGCAGTGGGCAAACCACCCACTTGAGAGACTGTGGCTTTGCACTCCCCAGGACCAGACAGTGGGCATGGAGCCCCCCTCGAGGAGCAGTGGCGTCGTCCCATCATCTGGCTGAGGTGCCCCCGCCCCCCTGCCCCCTGAGGTGCCCGTTTTTTTTCTCGACCTAATGCCCCTGCACTGTTCTCTCCATTTTGAGG
This sequence comes from Pleurodeles waltl, assembly GCF_031143425.1. Classification (NCBI taxonomy): domain Eukaryota; kingdom Metazoa; phylum Chordata; class Amphibia; order Caudata; family Salamandridae; genus Pleurodeles; species Pleurodeles waltl. Next base: position 206,148,227 of record NC_090447.1, read on the forward strand.
CAGGTGTCATGTGTGGGCTTCGCCCATGCTTTTTGGGACCACTGGTCCACAGAAATTTCATGGGACAGTGTACGGACTTGTGTACTTGCTGTAAATATTTGTATATACTGATTATTTACTTTTCTCTTGGGCTATCTGTTTGTTTGAATATTACGCTTGTTAAACTCATTTTGTTTGGTCCTTGTGTTCTTCCAGGGGGTGACGAGGTGTATCTGTGATGTTATTTGATATGCGTGTGTGTGTTGTTGTAGGTGGGGGTGTTGCGTGTATGTGTCACTCTCTTTTCCCTCCTCCCCTCCCCTGTGTGCTAGGTGCAGTACTCACCGTGGTCGTCGCCGCCGTTCTTCGTACTCTTGGTAGATGAGAAGATACACCAACATTGGTAACACCTGTAGTTCGGGCTCCATGGCCTCCTGGTTCCTCGTTGGGTGTCGAGAGGTGAGTGGTTTCCCTTCCAATTCCTGATTCCGCCGTGCTTTTGATGGCGTTGGTACCGCCCCGGAAAACCTGGTGGATTGGTGCCTTGTAATAGTGTGGGTGGTACATTGTGGTCCGCCTGGCTGTTGGCGGTTACCGCTGCGGTGTTTGTTTATACCGCCGTGGCGGTCGATGTGTTAAAGTGGTTGTCTGTGTTGGCGCTTTCCGCCATGGTCGTAATTACATTTTTTGGACCGCCGGCCTGTTGGCGGTGTTACCGCCGCTTTAACACCGAACTCCAGGGTTGTAATGAGGGCCTTAGTGTATAAATAGGTAATCTTCTACTAATGTATCAAAATTGTAGAGAGCATAGCTTTAATCCTTATTCATAGTTGATTTCCGAAGTATCAAAGTATTCAACATTACAAAAAGTCATATGATTTTGGATCAAGTTTCAAGGGCTAGCAGTTGTTTTGGTTAATGTAAAACATGTACACTCATGACCTCAAAATTCCAAAAATCATGATTAGATACATTTTGTTTCAGTTTAATTGCTTTTTCCTCTACAAATCAACCCAATGACTTGCGATATAACCTCCTTAGCAAATAATATTTCTTAAAAAAAAAAAAACAGAAACAATAGTGGGTCTTAATTAACAAGCACCTGGCGCCGCTGTAGCATTATTATTTTTTTACCATATGGCGATGCAGAACAGTCCGTCACCCCGCGCCATATTTACAAACCTTGCATCACCTTATACCAGTGGTAGGTAGAATGTATGCAAGGGAGGCGTTCTCCTGCTAGGAGTCCTGCAGAAATGGCGCAGTAAAATGTACATGATTTCAATGTGTCATTCTAGTGTCATTTTTTAATGCCTGCTCAAGCGCAGGTGTTAAAGTTATGCTAAGATGTTTTAGATGGAACTCCACGAGAACTGGTGCTCTGGAGGACCCTCGTGTCACCGGGCGAATCACGCTTTGGCGGCTGCATCTGAGCCGCGAACTCCGAAGGCTCCCTTGGTCTTCCTCATGCTCCTCTTGGGGACTGCTGAGAGTACGGTGTCGCTACCCACTGGTGAGATACTCAGGCTGTCTTTGGGATGTTGAGCAGTATAACTGTCATGGGAAGTGGCATGATGTGGGACATTGGCTAACTGCATTGAGGCTCGACGTGTGGCGAAGTGCGCTACTTCATAGTGAAATGTGTTGCCCTGCTCTTCAATCTTACTGTATAATTGCTTCTGAGCGCCATCTGCGCTGCAACAGATTTGTGTTTTGTTAACTTGTAGGCCCCATAGAGTGCTAATATGAGGAAAACAGATAAATATCAATCGCGTTTAATGTGGCTGATCCTGTTTTCTTTTCCCATCTGTTGGGCTGCTCCTATGCTCTATCCCCACTGCCTTTGTTCTGGAGTGGGGATCTTAAGCTTTGCCTCGATCCGGAGCTCGATAGATCTGCTATTGGTGAGGGATGTGCTAAAAGTGTTGTCAGATTGATGCAGGACTCTATGGTTAAATATGGTGTTTCAGATATTACACCATCCTGGATCTAAGAAGAGGACCTGTTTCTCCATAACACATGGCTCCTGGTCGCGCCTGGATTACTGGATGGCTACTGATTTCGTGCAGGGATTGGTGGAGAGGGTGCCTCATCTTGCCTTTACTCTTTCAGATCATGCCCCATTATATATGAGGGTGTGCATCCCTGCTTATGTCTACCTACCGTTCACATGGTGGCTGTCACCCTCAGCCCTGCCTAATCAGGTGTTTTGTGGCTATAGGTGAATTCTTTCAGCTAAATAAAAGTTCTGTCTCTAGTGCTGGAGTCGTCTGGGATGTATTTAAGGTAACTATTTATGTGGCCTGCACTGGGGAGCAGGCTGGTGTCCTGAATGCCCTTAGGGCTCAATTGCTCTCATTAGAGGATACTTTGCAGGGACTTGAGCAGGAATATGCTTCTGCCTCTTCCCCCACGCTGTTGGCATGGATTAGAGAGCATGCCTCTGAATATGATACAGCGGAGCAGGAGGTTCAGCACCTGTACAGGCCTCATGTGGCATGGGCGTATGCCAAAGGCAATCCCTGGCCGTGAAACTCAAATCACCAAGGACCTCTGCCCACATAGGGGGGATAATTAGTTCAGAGGGAAACCCCTGCTGCACTACTGCCTCTATTTTAGAGCAGTTTACTTCCTATTACTCTGACCTGTATAAGCACTGGGAATCGGTTACTGATCAGGAAATAGTGCACTACCTGGATGATATTGCGTTGGCATGGCTCTCATCGGCCCAGAGGGAGTTCCTCAGTCATCCATTTACCACAGAGGACATTAAGGATGCTATCCTTGGCCTTCCCAGGGGCAAAGACCCCAGTGTTGATTGCCCGCAGGGGGAATTATATAATGAATATGTGGATTTCTAAACCCCGCACCTTTTGCCATGCCCGACGAAGCCTGTGCAGAGGGCTGCCTACCATCTTCCTTAAGGGAAGCACTCATAGTCACGCTGCTCAAGCGGGATAAGCCACCCAAGCGCTGTGACTCATACCGTCTGCTATCCCTTATCAATTCAAATACTAAAATCTTGGCTAAGTTAATAGCTACATGCCTCCTTCCTCATGCCCTGTAAACTCTTCAAGCCATTGCGGTCCTCTTAGATGCCACTAAGGCACTTGACCCAATTGCTTGGACCTATATGTTCGCTGTCCTTTAGCAGATGGGTATCCCTGCCAGATTTGTCTCCTGGATCCGATTGATGTACACGGACCCAGTTGCAAAAACGGAATGTGCCCCCTGGCCATTTCTCTGTATGTGGATGACATGGACTTATATGTGAGGGAACCTAAAACCCATCTAGATACCCTAATCAGAGAATATGTATGCTATGAGTGGTAATCCACCTTGGCCATTAACTGGGAGAAATCCTATGCGTTCCCTCTTACTGACAGCACTAAGGTCACCCACATGTAATACCTATTTCAGTGGAGCATAGACTCAGTTCTGGATGTATGGATACACAGAAATCCCGAACTGGTACTTCATTCCAATTTGGGATTGGATGATCGGGTGCAGTGATGGGTGAGCCTCCCACTTTCCCTTGCTGGCCGATTAGCTATGATGAAAATGGTCATATTACCGCAATTCCACAACCTAACTCTGGTAATATTAGCACTCCCATCTGCACCATAAGGGCATGGCAGGCCATAAAAGTGAGGCATGGACATTTACCTCTATATGCAGCTTGAACAGCACCCTCATCTCTCGGTCACTCAGAAGCCAAAAACCTTAACTCTGCTCCATGATGCAGGACTACGGACCCTGGGGGACTTATTTCTCGGTGATAAATTTCTAACATTCTCAGATCTACCACAACAGAGTCAACGATCCCTGCTTATGCAGTTCAAATATTTAAGTTAAGGCTGCGGGCTGCACTGCGGGAATACTACCTAACATTCCTGCATGCCCCCATGTATTTGGCCTGCTCCAGGTGATATTCACTAGAGACTCCTGTATGAAAATGGTCACCACTTTGTATAATTTTATACAGATAGAAACTAGCCGCTCTACAACAGGGCCCCTAGATAAATGGAACTCTGTGCTAGACCCCCCTCACACCTTCTCAGAGTGGTCTTTCTGCTGTGAACTGATGGGTAAACTCACAGCAATTGGGAATTGATACATTATCCACTTTAAATTCCTGCAGCAGATGTACTATACACCAACAAAGCTGGCTAGGTGTGGGCTTCGGCAAAGTGACTCCTGTCATCTGTGCGGTGCACCAGGAGCAGATTTCCTACACCTTGCGTGGGTTGCCGAAAAATACTTGGGTTTTGGTCCTCTGTCACTCATGTACACACTGCCGTCATTGCTGAACCTATTGCTTGTGATCCTCACACCTGTCTCCTGGGATGTGTCAAATAGTTGCAACCAACAAATTTAAAATTGGCAGCATTGGCCTTACTGTTAGATAACCATAGGGTGGCCTCATTTTGGGGACGTAAGGCATGGCAAACTCTGTCACAATGGTACCGGGACATTGCCTATTGTAAAGATCAACTGGAGGTGTATGTGGAGGAGCTGCTCTGGCCATCTTGCCCCAAGAATTACTGGAAGCTCTCAGCATTTATAGAGGGTTAATGGGATTACATTGTATCATTGATTGCAGGCGTACCTGGCTAATGTTATGTACTTTCCACGAGAATTACTCTTGTTCAATGTGCGCATGCTTGGAAACACCTTTGCATTACTGTGCGTTATTGGAAAAGTTTGGGGTGTTTTTTTTAGTTTGTATGTCATTGTCATACTACAAATGTCAACAAATAAATTTAACCCCTTCGTCGCCACGGACGTAATGGTTACGTCCATGGCTGCGCCCGTGTGGCGCCATGGACGTAACCATTATGTCCTGGGACCGCCCGTCGGGGGAAGCGCTAGGCAAGGGTCGCTCCCCTGGAGGGGCAAATTGTATTTAGGCCATTTCTGTCCGCTTTGGGGGCAGATCGGCCGATTTTAGGTCAATCTGCCTCAAAGGGGGGCAGAAACCACTAGGCACCAGGGATCTGTTTTTTTGTGCCGTCACGCAAGGGGAGCGACCCCGTAGGCAAGGGTCGCTCCCCTGGGGGGGGCACATTTATTTTAGTAAATTTCTGCCCCCCCTGGGGGCAGGTCGGCCTATTGTTATTAGGCGATCTGCCTCTAGGCGCCCGGGCGAATTTTTTTTTAGTGTTTTTTTTTTTGTTTGTTTGTTTTTTTAGAGATGGGGAGCAACCCCTTAGGCAAGGGTCACTCCCCTGGAGGGGCAAATTGTATTTAGACCATTTCTGCCCCTCTTGGGGGCAAATTGGCCGATTTTAGGTGAATCTGTAGAAACCACTAGGCACCGGGGATCTTTTTATTTTGCGCCATCACGCAAGGGGAGCGACCCCGTAGGCAAGGGTCGCTCCCCGGGGGTGGGGGGGGAAATTTATTTTAGTCCATTTCTGCCCCCCTGGGGCTGGCTGAGCCAGAGGCCAAAATCCACAGGTAGGCACTTTGCAAAAAAAAACTCTGTTTTCTGTGAAAAAATGTGATGTGTCCATGTTGTGTTTTGGGCCATTTCCTTTCGTGGGCGCTAGGCCCACCCACACAAGTGAGGTACCATTTTTATCGGGAGACTTGGGGAAATGCTGGGTGGAAGGACATTTGTGGCTCCTCTCAGATTCCAGAACTTTCTGTCACCGAAATGAGAGGAAAAAGTGCTTTTTTTTTGGCCAAATTTTGAGGTTTGCAAAGGATTCTGGGTAACAGAACCTGGTCAGAGCCCCACAAGTCACCCCATCTTAGATTCCCCTAGGTGTCTAGTTTTCATAAATGTGCTAGTTTGCTAGGTTTCCCCAGGTGCCGACTGAGCTAGAGGCCAAAATCCACAGGTAGGCACTGTTTTCAGTGAAAAAATGTGATGTGTCCATGTTGTGTTTTGGGCCATTTCCTTTCGTGGGCGCTAGGCCTTCCCACACAAGTGAGGTACCATTTTTATCAGGAGACTTGGGGGAACGCTGGGTGGAAGGAAATTTGTGGCTCCTCTCAGATTCCAGAACTTTCTGTCACCGAAATGTGAGGAAAATGTGTTTTTTTAGCCAAATGTTGAGGTTTGCAAAGGATTCTGGGCAACAGAACCTGGTCGGAGCCCCACAAGTCACCCCATCTTGGATTCCCCTAGGTCTCTAGTTTTCAAAAATGCATGGGTTTGGTAGGTTTCCCTAGATGCCGGGTGAGCTAGAGGCCAAAATCTACAGGTAGGCACTTTGCAAAAAACACCTCTGTTTTCTGTCAAAAAATGGGATGTGTCCACGTTGTGTTCTGGGGCATTTCCTGTCGCGGGCGCTAGGCCTACCCACACAAGTGAGGTATAATTTTTATCGGGAGACTTGCGGGAACGCTGGGTGGAAGCAAATTTGTGGTTCCTCTCAGATTCCAGAACTTTCTGTCACCGAAATGTGAGGAAAATGTGTTTTTTAGCCAAATTTTGAGGTTTGCAAAGGATTCTGGGTAACAAAACCTGGTCAGATCCCCACAGGTCACCCCATCTTGGATTCCCCTAGGTCTCTAGTTTTCAAAAATGCACAGGTTTGGTAGGTTTCCCTAGGTGCCGGCTGAGCTAGGGGCCAAAATCTACAGGTAGGCACTTTGCAAAAAACACCTCTGTTTTCTGTAAAAAAATAAATGGGATGTGTCCACTTTGTGTTTTGGGCCATTTCTTTTCGTGGGCGCCAGGCCTACCCACACAAGTGAGGTACCATTTTTATCGAGAGACTTGGGGGAACATAGAATAGCAAAACAAGTGTTATTGCCCCTTGTCTTTCTCTACATTTTTACCTTCCAAATATTAGAGAGTGTGTAAAAAAGACGTCTATTTGAGAAATGCCCTGTAATTCACATGCTAGTATGGGCACCCCGGAATTCAGAGATGTGCAAATAACCACTGCTCCTCAACACCTTATCTTGTGCCCATTTTGGAAATGCAAAGGTTTTCTTGATAGCTATTTTTTACTCTTTATATTTCAGCAAATGAATTGCTGTGTACTCAGTATAGAATGAAAACCCACTGCAGGGTGCAGGTCATTTATTGCCTCTGGGTACCTAGAGTTCTTGATGAACCTACAAGCCCTATAAATCCCGAAACCAGAAGAGTCCAGCAGACGTAACGGTATATTGCTTTAAAAAATCTGACATTGCAGGAAAAAGTTACAGAGTAAAACGTAGAGAAATATTGCAGATTTTTTCACCTCAATTTCAATATGTTTTCTTTCCAGTTGTTATTTTCTGTAGGAAACCCTTGTAGGATCTACACAAATTACCCCTTGCTGAATCCAGAATTTTGTCTACTTTTCAGAAATGTTTCGGTTTCTGGGATCCAGCATTGGCTTCACACCCATTTCTGTCACTGACTGGAAGGAGGCTGAAAGCACAAAAAATCGTAAAAATGGGGTATGTCCCAGTAAAATGCCAATATTGTGTTGGAACATTGGGTTTTCTGATTCAAGTCTGCCTGTTCCTGAAAGCTAGGAAGCTGGTGATTTTAGCACCGCAAACCCTTTGTTGATGCCATTTTCAGGGGAAAAAACCACAAGCCTTCTTCTGCAGCCCCTTTTTCCCATTGTTTTGAAAAAAACGAAATGTTCACTGTATTTTGGCTAATTTCTTGGCCTCCTTCTGGGGAACCCACAAAGTCTGGGTAGCTCTAGAATCCCTAGGACGTTGGAAAAAAAGGATGCAAATTTGGCGTGGGTAGCTTATGTGGACAAAAAGTTATGAGGGCCTAAGCGCAAACTGCCCCAAATAGCCAAAAAAAGGCATGCCACCTGAGGGGGGAAAGGCCTGGCAGCAAAGGGGTTAAAAAAATGATATCTTATGTTGTGTAATGTAAAATGGTGCTCATGTAAATTGTAAAGTGCTCCAATGCCCTTGAAACATATTTGTGCTATGTAAATCTATTATCTATCTATCTTTCTATCTATCTATCTATCTATCTATCTATCTATCTATCTATCTATCTATCTATCTATATATATATCTAGCTATTTAAATCGATATCTATATATAATATATATAAAAATACATTTCAGTTGTTAGAAATGGGGTTTCTGGTTGGCTAGGGTATGCACCTAAGCCAGGCAGAACCCACTGACTCTTGTCAGGGCAAGGGAGTTACACATCCAAGATAACCCCTGCTTGCCCCTTTGGTAGCTTGACACGAGCAGTCCGGCCTATCCCAGAGGCAATGTGCAAAGCATTTGCACAACACACACAACACACATGACGCAATATATACTCCACAAAGTAAACACAATACTGAGCTATGTAAAAATAAACTGTATTGCACAAAACATAATTAGGGGGCGTGGTCTGGCCACAAGCGTTGATGGCTGCCTGAAAACAGGGCTCTGCGAGGCGGCGGGCATCAGGCTGGCAGTAGAGGAGCTGCAGAGGTGGTGTGCCTGTCCATCTTACCACCGAAGATGGGACGTGAGATGCTGCTGCAGGGGAGCCAACCTCCGAACACAGAACACACAAACAAACACTCCCATACATGGGACGCTCTGCTGCGGCCTATGACCTCAGACTGAGCCGCGATTTCCTGTGATAATTCAGCCTGGCACGGAAGGAGAAGAGAGCGAGGCGGCACCGGGTGGCCCCGCAAAGAGTGCACGCCGTGGTGGGGACTAAGCAGTGAGTTGCTCCCAACACCTGGGACCTCGCTCCCCACTTCTCCTCACCCTACCCCCCACTCTCCGGAGGGCGCTTTCCAAGGGGCGGGGGCATCTAGGCCAACGCGAGATCGGCGCTGCCGGAGAGAGAGAAAGGCAGCAGCAACGAGCACCTGCACTTGCAGAGAGACCGCGCACCAGGGGAGAGCACGCCTGCGGCCCTCCACACAAACGGTGCATTCGGACGAGATCTGTGACCTGGGCCTGTGCCCCGGGCTCCAGTGGTGACCCATCCCTCACACAGTGATCCCGGGAGGGGAGCACATCACTACAGGGTCCCAACAATGGGTCGCCCCCAACACCAATGACCTCGCTACCCACATTTCTCCATCCTCTCCCCCCCCTTTCTTTTTTGGAAGCACTTACCCATGAGGCCTTGCCAGGTGGACTCAGTGAAGTCAGAACGGTGAGCACCAGGTCGGAGGTGAGTGCCGGTTGCCTGCTGCCTGGGAGGCGCGGAGCCCTGCCCTGAGGCAATTACCTGGCAACCTTCGATGGTGTGGAGACGGGAGAGTGCGTGCAGTGATGCGGGACGGCACAGCAGTGGCGGCACAACAGTGGTGTTGAGCGACTTTAGCCAGCTAGCCCCTCACCCTCCTCCCCACTGCGCATACAGCTCAAGAGAAGCGCAACCCACCAGACTTGGCAGGTACCAAAAAGGGCCATCATCCCGGGCCATCGCGACCGGACATCGCGGGTCGACCACCCCTCCCCCACTGAGCGCAACAGATGGGGGAACACAGGATACAGGCCACTGAACCTGCCGCAGACCACACTCGGCCTCCACTAGCTGTCGGACATACTGCTGGGAGGGACGAGAGTCCCCTCCTCTTCCACATCATTCGCTCACCCCCATGCAGTGGCTATAACCCACGCCAGCACTAAGTAAGAGACTCCTGAGCCTCCAAACATCTACGCCATATCCGAACCAAGGAGCTAGCGATGCCAGGCGGCAGGTCGTTGAGCAAGAACTCAGGCAAGCCGGTGAGACAATTACTTTTCTCCAAAGCTCTATTACACTCGTGGACACCACCCTTGACCCCAGAAGTGCATCCAATCAATCATCCCAACAACATGGCAGACCAAACACAGGAGACAACCATGGACCGCATCATTTAAGAGATCTCAGCGGTGGGTCGCAGACTGGAGGGAAGGGACAATGCTATGGCCTCACTGATGGCAAAAACAAAGTCAATGCGTCTAGATATCGCAGGCTTTCAGTCCTGAGTGACAGGGCTAGAACAGCACGTGGCGACAGTGGAAACACACATCACCTCCTCCTGAGAAAGGGACCAGGAACTTCTGTATCTCTGCAGCAAGTTAATAGAATTAGAGGATAGGAGCCGCAGAGACAATGTCCGATTTCTTGGATTTCCTGAAAACATTGAAGGTACAGATATCCACTCCTTCTTGCGACCACCCCCGGAGATTCAAAGAGCACACAGACTAGGCCCCAAGCGATGAGACGCAGCCAACCGCCCCACCCAATCATAGCCTACCTCCTGCGGCACTCGCAGACCCGCCAACTCCTACAAATGGCCCACATGCGCGGACCATGTCAGATGAACGGGCAGGAGACTCGGATGACAGCAGACTTCTCAAAGGAGACCAGCAAGCTTAGAAAGGCATTCCTGGCCCTCCGACCTAGACTGTGCCAGCTGGAAGTGAAATACGGCCTGTTACAACCGGCTAGAATGTGGATCACAATAAACGGTGTGTCCATAGACTTCTAGATATCCTGAAGACCTGCGCTTTTTCCTGGAGTGCCTCCAGACACAGACCATGGACACAACCAATCCGACCCACCCCCAGGACCCATCTGTGATGGATCAGAGCGCATCGTCCCAGAGCCCAGCCCCCGGAGGGACGGCCCGGCTTACTGCAGACTTTCACCCCAGGGAGAGAGACCTAGAGAGACTCATGAAGAACCACGATGACAGGGGACAGGTACTGCACGCGGTGGCGTTGCACATGCAAGTAACAGACAGAGACACGTCTCGTTCCCCCCTGGAGCCTACCACGGCCCCCACCTGAAATCAAAGCCACCTAATGTACCACAAGAGTCAAGCCGCTTGCGATCCTAGACTACTGGGCTTGGACTAATAGAATCCCCACCGCACCAAAGGATTGATGAGTACCTGCCCACATATGTCTGTTGCATTTGTTGTTTTACAGTTGTAATGTACTCCTACAGGTTTGAAGGGGAAGAAAGACAGACCACTCTGTTGTTCAGTACCCGTCAAGACTGTCGGAGCTCTGGTCCTAACATGCCTACTGGTTTTCCTAGGCCTACAGTTTGTCCACAACCAGAAGATTGTTGTTTGATGTTTTAATGCACCAATGCTATAAAGTTAAAATGGTCATGAACCACCTCTTTTTTCCCTACCCTCTGTCCGCACCTCTCCCTGCCCCCCCTGCAACTGCACCTCCCAAGGTTGAACCGATTGCACTGATCAAATCGATTGTGTCCATTAGTGGGCCACAGCATCCCCCTCCCGTTGCTTGCACTCACAGAAGGGAATCACGTCTCGCATCTGTTGCCTGGGAATCACCGTATGGCGAGATGAGGTGACCCCAAGAGGTGTGTGAATCGACGCTCCCCCCCACTCTGATGTTCTACCGCTGCCGCATCCCTCTGGCTGAACACCATCATTGCTATACTGACCAACTGTCACTCAACACGTGCACAGCGGCAATGATACTGATACTGCCACTGCTTACCCCTCCCCCCACCTTCCTCAGTCCCCCATCCCACTCCTGGGCATCCCACCACGTTCGTTACGGCTCTCTCTGCCGCATCGGTCCTCCCGCGGTGCTGCGCTGCATCGGCCCCCACTACAAGCTAACGCGCCGGGCTATTGCTGCTTTGCAGACACCAGGCATTTGCATCGTTGGATCTGGAGTGTCTTGCTCGTCCCCTCATGATTTGATGTTTGTACTGCCAACCTTGTACCTTTGGGTTTCTCTCCCCCCCTTTTTTCTTTTTTGTCTTTCCCCCTTCTCTCTTCTCCTTTCTCTCCCCCCCACTTCCTTTCTTCCTTCCCCCGGTGTCTCTATATCTCTTTCTTCTCTTTATAACCTTGACACTTCCTCTCCCCTCGCACCCCCCCACCACTTCCCCACTTGCCCCTATCAGCCCTCCGCTACAGAAGCCGGGACCCATTGGGTGCCCCCTCCCTTCCCTCCGATCCACACCCATCCCACCCAGCCCTTAACAGTTATCTCCCATATTGATATCTATCCTCCCCTACACATTCACTTTGTCCCCCAACCCTACCCACCCTCACCCCCAGTTCTTGGTCTCCCTCATGGCTAGCCCTCCCTCATCACTACCTACCCCATTACAGATCATATCCAGGAATGTCAATGGTCTAACTCACTTCATAAAATGGAAGAAAATGCTCTCATACCTTAACTCTAAATGGGCTGATATAGCCCTTCTTCAAGAGACACACCTCGATTGGGTGAATCCGACAAACTGCAATAGGACTGGGTGGGAATAGCATTATTAAGTTGTTGCCCCACCTTGCAGAAACTAGGGGGTGGCGCCCCATGAAAAAGTGGCATTGCGATACTGATACGATAGAGTATACCTCTCATTGTAATCAAATCATGGGTTGACCCAGAGGGGGGGTACATGTTCGCCAAACTAAAGCTAGGAGACTCTTAAATATGTGTGGGCTCCATCTATGCGCCAATCGGTTCAAAACGTCAAATTTTCCCACGCATCAACCACCTTCTGATGGATATTGGGGCCACTCACTACGTAATTGGGGGAGACTGGAACCTGACTAGAGACACAGTATTGGACAGAACTGGACCCCTGGAAATAAATAACAACAGTGTCAGGGCACTACAGTCTGATATAATGCAGGACAACAGTCTTGTGGACCCATGGAGGCTGACACACCCGGCTGACGGACCACTCCCCAATCCACTTAGCTGTCCAACTGGGCCTTGTGTCACCGGGTCGCAAACCATGGTGATTTGTTGTCCAATGTTATCGCTCACCACACGGGAAAGCACAATTGTGAGCTCATACATCCACCTAGGTCCAGGACAACCTTGGCTCTGTGGAATCCAAGAGGGTCATGTGGGCGGCGGACAAGGCGACCATATGTGGACAAATGATGGTTGATGCAGCACTGACAAACAAGGAAAGAAGAGAACAACAAATAACTCTGGAAACTGACATCGGGGACTTAATGCAACAAGATACGGACCACTCCTCCCTCCCCATCCGTAGACGTTTGGAGCGCACCTGCATTGCCTTGAATGAGCTATACACTTCCCAGGCTGAATACGTGCTGCAACGCTTGCAAGGATGACACTACGAACAGGGTGAGAAGGCTGGTCGCATACTGGCAGCACAACTCCGCCAGAGAATGGCAGCCTTAGCCATAACGGCCATCAACGCCTGTACAGGAGCGACACTCACGCACCCCCAGGAAATAAACTATGAATTAGCAACCTTTTACCGACACCTCTACACCACGGAATCGACGTCCACCCCGCCGAGATCGAGTCCTTTCTCACCAATGTTGCCTTACCCTCTTTCTCTGATGAGGGCCGCAACCTTTTGGAAGGGGACATTACCCGGCTGGAAATTATGCAGGTCATCTCTGATCTCCCCTACCCTAAATCGCTTGGAGAAGATGGATTCCCCACAGAATTCTATAAATGGGCGGGGGAGGAGATGCTGGATGTCCTACACGAAGCGCTGAACGAGGCTTGTCAGATGGGCTCTCTGGGTGTGATTTCCAACAGTGCCACGATAGCAGACATTCCAAAACCAGGACCAGATCCCCTGCTCTGCAGTAGCTACCGGCCTATATCCCTCCTGAAAGGCGACATTAAGATACTGGCCAGCATCCTAGCGAATCACCTGCGTAAAGTCTTACCATCTTTAATACAACATACCCAAGTGGGATTTGTGCGTGACCGTACCACCAGAAATCACCTCTGTTCCCTCTGCCATACCCTTTGGGATGCTAGGAACACACCGGAGGCCCCATTAGCCCTATCCTTGGACGCTTAGAAGGCATTTGATCTCATAGAATGGCCGTACCTATTTGCAACGCTGATGTAATTCGGCTTGGAAGACCAGTTTATCTCCCAAGGTTGTAGGCTCAAAGAACATCCTACGGCACGGGTTAACTGCGGGGAATTCTTCTTAGACCCCTTCCCTATCCGCAGAGGGACCTGGCAAAGATGTCCCCTATTGCCCCTCTTGTTCCTGCTGGATATGGAGCCATTAGCGGCCACTATAAGTAATTCTCCCTCAATAGCAGGTCTCCCTCTGCCGGGCGGAAGCTCTAACCTCCTATCTGTAACCAACCTGGAGCATTCCCTGCCAGCTCTGTTGGAGATCCTTGATGGATTTGCACTCCTCTCCGGCTACCGGGTGAACTGGGACAAAAGCGAGCCCCTCCCCCTCTCACAGGTGACGACGAAATCCACACTACTGGGCTTCCCATTTCTATGGACCCCGAAAGCCTCAAATATCTAGGAGTACTAGTCAACTGAGTTCTAGAGCGTGTGGTGGCAGACAATCTAGACCCCCTCATTGTGCGAATGAGACTCGATTTTGAGAAATTGACTCATCTAGGCATCTCCATGTGGGGCAAGATACAGGTGGCTAGAATGGTCACAGTGCCACGCTTCACTTATGTTTTAGGCCTGCTACCCCTTCAAGTACTTCTCTCAACATTGACACCAATTGATGCAGCAATGAGAGCTTTCGTGTGGGGCTCTGCACACCCACAATTGGCGTCAGCCAAACTGATGGCACGCCTAGCCCTACACTTGTCACCATTGGCTGCCTCAATGCCTGAGTCAACGGAGCCACCGCAATGGGTATCTGTGGAGAGGACGCTGGTTTCCCATAGTGGAGGCCTCGGTGGGCTCTACTGTAATAATCCCTCAACCCCTAGTGAAGCGAACCTGATCTTGAAGGCAACATGTGTGACATGGCAGCGGGCGCACCGCCTACTTGGGGTACACCCCTTCCTACACGCCCATGCACTCCTATGGAACAACAACAGCTTGCGGATAGGAGGAATGGTTCTCAATTGGCCGCAGTGGAGTGGGGCCGGTTTTGCCCATTTGGCCCAGGTCCTAGAGTACAAAAAGCTCAAATCCTTCGCCAAGCTGCAGGAGGAATTCAACCTCCATCCACGCCAAGAATGGCGATACCTGCAACTCAAACACTGTCTACAACAACACGCTGGCATTGTCCGATGGGGACTACAGACCTCTCCTGTGGTGATGTATCTGAAGACGTAGGGGAAACACAAAGGCGTTATGGCAGGCCTCTATGAGGTCATTACACGCCACTTATACTCGCAACCTCTCCGGGAAAAACTATGCCTACAATTGCAAACCCGCCTACAGTGGACCTTTGACTACGAAGACAGGATAGACATCGTGGATGTGCTGGACAGGGGCACTTGCGAAGCTCTATTAAAAATCTTTCTCTTCAAGATAATCCACGACTGGTATTGGACCCCAGTGAAGTTGTACAGGACTGGACTTCTTCTGCATGCGAACTTCTGGCACTGCACGGAGATACACTGCAACCTGCATCATATCCTAAATGGATGCCCATCAGTCCAGCCTTTATTGGATGCTGTGACACTTAACCTGGCTGAACCAATATCGCTCCCAATACCGCTAGCCTCCTCTCTTATCATAATGCACGACATGGACTCTCTCCCACCCCTATCACAACCGCAACGAAGACTGTTACACATGGCACTAGTAACTGTGAAAATATGTATCCTCCGACACTGGAGATCGGTAACCCACCCAACCCCGGAGGAATGGACAGTGTCAATGACTCGCATAGCTGCACATGAGAGAGTCATCTATAATCTACAGGACCAGGATGCCCTATTTCATCAGATATGGGCCCCCTTCCTTGCGGAAGCTCAGCCACATCTTGCCCGCCGCTAGCTCCTCTCATTACATGTCCCTCGCCCCCATGTTCTGGCTGTCACCTTGGAAAATGCCTCATTATCTCCCACCCCCCTCTGCACACCTCTCTCGTACATGTACACTACCACCCTGCATCTTCCGCATCCCTCCCTCGATACACCTCCTCTCCCCCCTCCTTTACCAGACGGTAGAGTTAACTATGGCTGACCCTCTGGAGACCTCGTCAACGGGAACGTAGCATCCCCACACCGCCTCCCCCCCTATATGTCTCCTTCTGTTTCTCCGACACCAGCCCCCTTTTCTCTCTGTTCCCACTTTTTCTACCACCTCTCTCCTCTTCCATCATCACTCTCCTGGCAAGGAGGGCTGATTTGCTTAGTACCGTGAAGACCCTAGCATATACCTCCCAAGTAGTGATGCAGAGCTACTGCACTATTTCATTGCCCATCAGATTATCTCACAATATAGTTCATGATCTGTGGGCAGCTCTTCCCGCACGAGTCCCCCCCACACATTACTCGCATTAACTGCTCTGCAATTTACTCGCCCTCTCCTCACCCAGGCCTATTACCGGCTTCTCACCGCTCCCCCCCTTCGAAGCGCCGCCTAACTGATACACTCAAACACGGATTTCCCAGATGCCCTTTGCTGATGATAACCAACCCCAGCTCCTCATTTCCTTCCGCAAACAATACATTTACCCCTGGGTCTCAGTGAAGCTCAACTGCAACACAGAACGATAGCTACTGCCTACACATTGACCACAGATGCATTGAAGTGACTCCTGACACCCCAACCTTTAGTGCAAGGGGAAACAAGGAGACACACGAGGCGAGCGCATCCCAGATCATGGCTCAACATGGTACAACATGTTATCTGCGGTAGCATAGTACCCGCAGCCTACACCTCTGCTTCCCCCCGTGCTGTTATCCCTGCCCCATTATTCGTTCCCTTAATTGCCACTGCTTTCTTATAATTGTTTGTAATTGCTGTTGAACGTATATAGCCTACCCCGTTACACATGGGACACAGTTTTTACGGCTTCCACAATGTACTGGGACTGCGATCCTTTTTCTTCAGCACTGTATCATTCTGTGTTATAAACAATAAAAATTTACAACACAAAAAAACACATAATTAGACCAAACATTAAGGGGGTCATTACAACATTGGCGGTAAAAGCCGCTTACCGCTGGGCAGAAGACCGCCAACACACCGCCTTGGAATTCCGCCACGGTCATTATGACCCACAGCTCGGAATCCGCCAAATTTTAGACACCCACACAAGTCCGCCACACCAAAGGTCTGTGATAAACTGGCGAAAACAAAGCCTCCACAGTCACGCCAACAGGAATACGCCCACACTATCACGACCCACGAATCCACGCGGCGGTCTTTCAACCGCGGTATTCCATTGGCGGTACACACCGCCGCGCTCAAAAGACACACACTCTTACAAAACACTACCACATTGGACAAATCGAAATACACACACCTGATACATATACACACACCCCTCCCACACACCCAATACAATATAAAACACACACCTACATCAACCACAAACCCTTGACCACAATTGTGACTGAAGGCCAGAGAGAGACACTACAATCTACAACCAAGCATCCACAGGCACACAATACCATCACACACATAACATCCATGCACCTCACACAACACACCACTAAATATCACCCCACATATCACAACACACACCACCCCACACATCACCCACACCACCCCATGGCACGGCAAAGACACCCCAGGTTCTCTGAGGAGGAGCTCAGGGTCATGGTGGAGGAAATCATCCGGGTAGAGCCACATCTATTCGGATCACAGGTACAGCACACCTCCATAGCTAGGAAGATGGAGCTATGGCAAAGAATAGTGGACAGGGTCAACGCAGTGGGACAGCACCCAAGAAATAGGGATGACATCAGGAAGAGGTGGAATGACCTACGGGGGAAGGTGCGTTCCGTGGTCTCAAGACACCACATCGCAGTTCAGAGGACTTGCGGAGGACCCCCACCTCCTCCCCCACAATTAACAACATGGGAGGCTATTCTGCATCCTGAGGGCCTCGAAGGAGTAGCTGGAGGAATGGACTTTGGTAAGTCAAACCTTAACTACTATATCCCCCACCCTACCTGCACGCCATCACATATCCCCACCCCCGCCCTCACCCCCATCACTCCTACTCCTCACAAATGTCCCAATATCACAAACCACACATCCCAACACCAAGCCCTGCATGCAACAACAAAGCATGGACACCCATCACCAATGCATGGTCACTGCACATACCCTTACAACCCCCTAAACCATCATCACACAAGGTCCCACACAGGAATGCAAGCACTGGGGTCCACGGTCACCCACCCATTGCACACCATGGTACACCCAGATGCAATAATCATGCTTTTACACCCCTGGAGGCCCCCTACCCAACGTCACCGCACAGGAGGGTCCACACATGTCCATACCACCAACAGAAGAGGCCCACATTGATGACAGCAGCTCTGTCCAACTGGATCTAGATGACCAGTCCAGCCCATCTGGGACCTCGGGACAGTCGGTTCCTCTAACACTGGCACAGGCCACTACCGAGTTTGCCCCCTCTGGAAACACCAGCACAGCACCCATCTAGCGGGCCCATACCTTTGTCCCCAGGACACGTCAATCAGCAGTGTGTCCACCACTACAGGGAACCCAGGCTAACCCACCACCCACCAACAACAGGGACCTGTGGGCAGTGGCAGTGGGCACACCGTTCAGGGGACAGAGGCCCAGGAACACAGGGAAACTGGGAGGGCTGCTGTGCGACAGGGGGAGGACAGGCCCAGGAAACCCACTCTCCACAAGGCCCTTCTCCAACATCATGGGAGCCTACCATCATTCCCAGGAGACGATGGCAACGGTACTGGACAAGTTTCAGGAGACCCAGCGGCTACAGGAGGAACAGTATTTGGGATTCACAGAGGAACTCAGATCTATCAATTCCACCCTTGGCACCATTGTAGGGGTGCTGAAGGAACTTGTCAATACCAGGAGGGACACTGTGGCACAACAAGGGGCCCCTGACACTAGCCTGGATGATGAACTGCCCATCACCTCCGCCGGCGCTAGTGGTCAGGAGGCACTGCCACAGGACCACCACAACAGCACCCCACCCCCTGCAGAGGGAGAACCACCCCGCAAATGGTCCCTGATATCCAGGACAAAGACAGAGAATGATGCCAAGACCCCCGCCAAGAAATGAGACCACCCTGAATGTCATCTTTCTGTCCCACTTTGTCACCCTGGCCATCCTCAAACTGCCCCAGCTCCACTTCCTATACCCCTTTGGACAATGCACCTGTGAGACTAATAGACTGGACTCTGCCATGCACATTCCTCCATCATCACCCCTCACCATTTTACACCCCCCTCCAATATTGAAAACTTTAATAAACACCCTTAAAGCAGAAAACAATCTGGAGTCTGTCTGTGATTTCGAAATTGTCTATTAGCAATTACAGTGGCAAAATGCTCTTTCAAATGTAATGTCAACATACCTATGTCACACAGCTCTAGTCCATGAGGAAACAAAGCAGTTGTCACACAGTGGGACCCACATCTGTAAAATTGTAAGGGGAAAGTGACAACTCAGTGACCATACACTGAGTGAAAAGGGCAGACAGTAGAGAGGTAGTAGTGCTAAAGAACATGTAGTAGGCAGGTTTGTATTCTTACCTGTGTCTCACTGAAAGTATTACAGGATCACAGAGTTCCTGTTGCCGATGTCCTCTTCTTCTGCTTCCTCGTCTTCGCTGTCCACAGGCTCCACAGCTGCCACAACACCTCCATCTGGACCATCCTCCTGCAGAAAAGGCACCTGTCATCGCAAAGCTAAGTTGTGAAGCATACAGCAGGCCACGATGATATGGCACACCTTCTTTGGTGTGTAGAATAGGGAACCACCTGTCATATGGAGGCACTGGAACCTGGCCTTCAGGAGGCCGAAGGTCCGCTCTATAATCCTCCTAGTTCGCCCATGGGCCTCATTGTAGTGTTCCTCTGCCCTTGTCCTGGGATTCCTCACTGGGGTCAGTAGCCATGACAGGTTGGGGTAGCCAGAGTCACCTGCAAATGGCGAGGGACAACTGTTAGACACACACTAACCTGTAGGGATATCCCCAGACAACTATTCACACTGATTTGGTTTCAGGTGTTCATCTAATAGCCACACACGGTGCCTCTGGAGTTGCCTCATCACATAAGGGATGCTGCTATTCCGCAGGATGTAAGCGTCATGCACTGAGCCAGGGAATTTTGCATTAACATGGGAGATGTACTGGTCTGTCAAACACACCATCTGCACATTCATCGAATGGTAACTCTTCTGGTTTCTGTACAACTGTTCACTACTGTGGGGGGGGGGACCAAGGCCACATGTGTCCCATCAATGGCACCTATGATGTTGGGGATATGTCCCAGGGCATAGAAGTCACCTTTCACTGTAGGCAAATGCTCCACCTGAGGGAAAACGATGTAGCTCTGCATGTGTTTTAGCAGGGCAGACAACACTCTGGCAACAAGTTGGAAAACATAGGCCGGGACATCCCTGATGCTATGGCCACTGTTGTTTGAAAAGACCCACTTGCTAGGAAATGGAGTACTGACAGCACCCGCACTTGAGGGGGGATTCCTGTGGGATGGTGGATAGCTGACATCAGGTCTGGCTCCAACTGGGCACACAATTCCAAGATTGTGGTACGATCAAGTCTATCGGTGATGATCACATGTCGCTCCTCCATTGTCAGCAGGTCCACCAGCAGTCTGTTCACCAGAGGATGCCGCCATCTCCTCACCTGCCCCAGTGGACGTGCTCTATGGATGAGAACAGTAATCAGAGGGTCAGGTAACTGAGGTACGAAATAAACAACTTTATTGCACACATTTGTAAATCCGCTATGTGCCTGTCTTAGTGTGTATGCAAGGCCTAGATATGTGTGACGCACTTAAAATTTAAGCCATGTGGATCCTGAAATGGCGGCTGCCTGACCTGTAATGTGGGACAAGGGGATATGAGGTAACTGCGCTGGAGTTGCACACCTTCGCGGTAGGTGGTCGAAGACCCCGGCACAATTCTCCATTGGTTAACATTGGACCCTATGGGTCCCAGGAGCCAATGACGATGTACGCCAGCGGAGACAGTACGCACCGCCGCGGACGTGCCCGCCATTTTTTCTCTGTGCAATCACTCGATACGTGATCTTCGACAGGAGAGGACCTACACTGCAAGTGCTGCTGTGACCTCAGTCTGAAAGACACAATGGCTCGTGCGTCTGGGGAAAGGGCCCCTGCCTTCAGGATGGAAGAGCTGGAGAAACTCATGGATGGGGTTCTCCCCCAGTACACATTACTCTATGGTCCTCCAGACAAACAGGTAAGTGCACTGGGAGCATGCTGTATGGGCAATGCCTGTATGGAGTGGTGTGAATGAAAGATAGGGGGTGAATAATGATGCGTGCATGAAACGACGGTGAGTGCATGTGCCACATGGCAAGGATAGGGATGTGGGCCAATGACTGTGATGGTGCAGTTGGTAAAAACTTCTCTTTTTCCCCTGTAGGTC
This sequence comes from Pleurodeles waltl, assembly GCF_031143425.1. NCBI lineage: Eukaryota > Metazoa > Chordata > Amphibia > Caudata > Salamandridae > Pleurodeles > Pleurodeles waltl. Next base: position 206,169,443 of record NC_090447.1, read on the forward strand.
AGCTCCCACCAGAAGAAGGATATTTGGCGTGCCATCGCCAAGGACGTCCGGACCCTGGGGGTCTATCAAAGATGGAGCACCCACTGCCGGAAAAGATGGGAGGACATTCGCCGCTGGAGCAAGAAGACGGCGGAGGCCCATCTGGAGATGGCCTCCCAATGTGGGAGGGTTACCGGTGCACAATGACCCCCTGATGTTCAGGATCCTGGCGGTGGCGTACCCGGAGTTGGATGGGCGCTTGAGGGCATCACAGCAGCAACAAGGGGGTGAGTACACTCTCATTCTGCTGATTCAGTGCGCAGTGGAGGTGTCTGGGTGGGGGAGGTGGGCTGTGGGTTTCCCTAGGCCAGGGCGAGTGTGCTAGTTAAGTCCCCTTTTTCAGGCAGACCCTGTGGCACCCCAACCCACCTGGGTACAGTGCCAACTACACCTAGTCAGGCTCCTGTGACATCCATGTGTGCAGATATCAGCCATAGCCTTGTAGGCCATGTCCCAGGGATTGAATAGTGGACTCAAAGTGCGCGGTGTAGTGTAGGGGGCTTCTGTGTCTGTTGTGTCCGCCAACGGTAGCAGTAATGCATGCACTCAACATGTCTTTCTTCTGTCTTCCCCCGCACTTTTTGTGGTCTCCCTGTACATGTGTGCATTAGCATCATCAGGCAGAGGAGCAGTGTCACCGGAGCAGGAGGGAGCTGCATCCCACATGGCCCTGGAGGGCAACACTACAGTGTCTGATTTCACCAGTGCGACGGAGGCCGAGGGGTGCTCGACGGCGGGGACAGGAGCTGACACCAGTGATACAGACTCGTCCTCTTATGGGAGCTCCCTTGTGGTGGCGGCACCATCTGTGCCCCCACATCTACAGGTACAGCCGGCTCTCCCTCTCCCTCTCAGCCTTTGCCCCGTGCCTGCTCACTCGGGAGGGTGGGCATCTCCTTCGCCCCAGGCACCTCAGCCCCTGCCCCAGTCACCCCTGCTGCCCTCAGTGAGGAGGCCATTGACCTCCTCAGGTCCCTCACTGTTGGGCAGTCTACCATTTTGAATGCCATCCAGGGTGTAGAGAGAGAGTTGCAACAAACCAATGCATTCTTGGAGGGTATTCATTCTGGTCAGGCAGCCCTTCAGCGAGCTTTTCAGACTCTGGCCTCAGCACTGATGGCAGCCATTGTCCCTGTCTCTAGCCTCCCCCCTCCAACCTCCTCCACCCAGACCCAATCCCCTGTACCTCAGTTTACCCCAAGCACACCATCAGACCAGCATGCACACACCTCAACATACAAGGGAAGTTCTGGCAAACATAAGCACCACGCATTCCACAGGCACTCACGCAAGCATCACACACATGCAGACATAGCAACATCCACTGCCTCTACTGTGTTCCCCTCCTCCTCATCTCCCTCCTCCCTCCCAGTCTCGTCTCAACTCACACCTGCTTGCACTACATCTACAGCCACTACTTCCATCACCAGCACACACACCACCCCGCTCACGTGCAGTCACCACCCCCACTACCATTCACACATCCCCTGTGTCCTCTCCCAGTGTGTCTGTGATGCCACCTCCCAAGGTACACGAACGCAGGCACACACCCACCCAACAGCCATCCACCTCATGACAGCCTCCAGCGCATGCACCTTCACCCAAAGTCACCAAACGTACACCTCCTACAATCACAACCTCTTCCTCCACACCCAAACCCCCTCCATCCACCCGTCCCAGTGTTCCTAAGAAACTTTTCCTGGCCACCCTTGACCTCTTTCCCTCACCTTCCCCATCCCGTCAGTCTCCTAGGGCCCGACTCTCCAGGTCCCAACCTAGCACCTCAGCCACAACAGTCGGGACAAGTGGTGCCAGTAGTCACCGGATTCTGGAGTGCACCAGGCAGCAGGGCAGCCAGTGTGGCAAGGAGCCACAACACGGACAGTCCCCCACCTGTCAAGCAGTGCCCAGCAGGAGAGGGGGAAGACACCAGCCACCAAAGCCGCTTCCAGGGGTACAGGTGGGAGTGTGGAGTCAGCTGCGACACCTTCCAAGGTGGGTAAGGGGCACAAGAAACCCGGCAAGTCTGGGAAGGTCAGCACGGCGGTGAAGACCGCCATTAGCCCCGCTGCCCAGGAGGCGACCGCCAGCAGCCCCACTGGCCCAGACAGGACCGCCAGCATCAGCCCAGCTGCCCACAAGGCGACCGCCAGCAGCCCCACTGGCCCAAACAGGACTGCCAGCATCAGCCCCACTGGCCCACACAGGACCGTCAGCATCAGCCCCGCTGCCCAGGAGAAAAACCGCCAGCAGCCCCGCTGGCGCAGACAGGACCGCCAGCAGCTGAATCGCTGCTAAGGACACCGCCGCCACAATTACCGCTGCCAAGGACACCGCTGCCACAAGCACCGCTGCCAAAGTCACCGCTGCCACAAGCACCGCTGCCAAAGACACCGCCGCCACAAGCACTGCTGCCAAAGACACCGCCGCCAGAAGCACCGCAGGCCCATGAGCGCCAAAAGCACTGATGCTACTGAGGCCGCCACGAGCAGGATGAAGCACTCTGGGCACCAAGCCCCCTCCAGAACCAGTGGAGAGATACATCCACTACCTCAGTCCTTCGCAGGATGAAGCACTCTGGGCACCAAGCCCCCTCCAGAACCAGTGGAACTTTACATCCACTTCCTCAGTCCTTGGCAGGATGAAGCACTCTGGGCACCAAGCCCCCTCCAGAATCAGTGGAGAGATACATCCACTACCTCGGTCCTTGGCAGGATGAAGCACTCTGGGCACCAAGCCCCCTCCAGAACCAGTGGAGATTTACATCCACTATCTCGGTCCTTGGCAGGATGAAGCACTCTCGGCACAAAGCCCCCTCCAGAACCAGTGGAGGTATACATCCACTACTTCAGTCCTTGGCAGGATGAGAACCAGTGGAGAGATACATCCACTACCTTGGTCCTTGGCAGGATGAAGCACTCTGGGCACCAAGCCCCCTCCAGAAACAGTGGAGAGATACATCCACTTCATCAGGTCCTTGGCAGGATGAAGCACTCTGGGCACCAAGCCCCCTCCAGAACCAGTGGAGAGATACATCCACTACCTCAGTCCTTGACAGGATGAAGCACTCTGGGCACCAAGCCCCCTCCAGAAACCAGTGGAGAATGTTATCCACTTGTGAGACTGTGGCTTTGCACTCCCCAGGATAGAACAGTGGGCAACCAACCCACTGTAGAGACTTGAGAGTCTGTGGCTTTGCACTCCCCAGGATATAGCAGGGGGCAACCGACCCACTGTAGAGACTTGTGAGACTGTGGCTTTGCACTCCCCAGGATTGAACAGTGAGCATGGGGCCCCCTCGTGGATTTGGGGTCATGCACTCAACCGGCTGAGGTGTCCCCCTTTCCCTTCCCCCTGAGGTGCCTGTTTTATTTCTATCTGATACCCCTGCAGTGTTCTCTCCGTCATGTTCGGGTATCTTGTGTGGGCCTCGCCCATGCAGTGTGGGCCCAGTGGTCCACGGACTTTATGGGGGGAATATCTTGGACTAATATTCATGGTGTATATATTTGTAAATAGTGTATGTATATTATTTGACTACTGAATTTTAATTATATTACAATCGTTCACCTCATTTCCTTTTGTCTTTGCATTCTTCCAGAGGGGTTGGGGGTGTAACTGTAATGTATCATGCTGTATTAGTGTGTGTGTTGTCGTGGGTGAGGGTGGGGGTCACTGTTTTTTCCCTCCCCTCTCTCCTGTGTCATAGGTGCAGTACTCACTGTGGTTTTCGCCGCCGGCGTTTGTGCTCCTGGCAGAGGAGCAGGAAGATAAAGGCTTGCAGAATTTGGAGCTCCGGTCCCATGGCCTCCTGGTTCCTCGTGGGCTGTGCCCAGGTGAGCGTTTTCCATTCGAAGTCCTGTTTCCGCCGTGTTTTTGTTCGCGGTGAATCCGCCCCGGAAAAGGTGACGGATTGGTAGGTTGTGATACTGTGGGCGGTACATTGTCTTCTGCCTGTCTGTTGGCGGTGACCGCCGCGCTGTTTGTTTGTACCGCCGTGGCAGTCGGAGTGTTAAAGTGGCTGTCTTTGTTGGCGGTTTCCGCCACGGTCGTAATTCCCTTTTTTTTTCCGCCGGCCTGTTGGCAGTCTTACCGCCGCTTTAACACCGACCACCAGGTTTGTAATGACCACCTAAATGTCAGTAATTTCCTGCTACCTTAGCAGTTGTGAGAATGTTACACAGGTTACTAATATTCTGCAAGAATAAGCAGTAGTCGCATTAGAACACACAAGTACTCAGGATTCTGCAACATAAGCAGTAGTCAAGAATCACAATATAAAAGAAATAACTACACTTGTCATAAAAGTGTCATACATGCCTAAATCAGGAGCGTTATAAAACCATATGGCAAGTAATCAACACATTACAGCATGTCCGACCCCTAAAAGGCACATAAGCAGGTATATGGCGCAAAAAGACACAGGTTAACATAATTAATTTACCACTTCCATACTGGGAACATTTGCAGTCTTATGGGTTTAAAAGTACCTGTTTTTAGGCAGCCAAGGCACCTCTAGTGCCGTGATGAGGACAAGTGGGGGGAGGGGCGGCACTCCTTCTGCAAAACAGGGACTGTTTGTTGATCCTGGGGGAGAGGGCCGGCATGCACACCCTCTGTTTCTTCTATCGGGGCCCCTGCTGGGACCCACGATCACTAGGGAGCCCCTCCCTGGGCCTCTGTGGGCCTCTCCACAAGGGGGGCTGAATCCAAACACTGCAAAAAGGGGGGAAAAGAAGAGACCTGGGGATGTGGGGGCCTCCAATGAGGCGTTCACCCGCTCATGATCTCCGGTGCAAAAAAAAAAAAGGGAGGGGGAGCCTCCTTTGAGAACTCCCTCCTCGCCTCATGCTCCCTGGTCGACTGGGGCCTGGTGGAGTGGAGGCCCCTCCAATGAGGCCTCCCCTCTGCTCAGGAAGCAGCTGTACCCGGCACAGTGCGCAAGCCGCTCTTCTGCCCTTCCCAGGCCGCTGCGGTGAAAGAGTCCCTAAAGAGGTGCTGGTTCGTTCCCCGAGGGCACTCCTCACTGCATGTATAGCCCCGGAGGTACTGGTGAGAGCACACTTATTCCACTCTTCACCTTTTGGTGCCCCGGGGGCACCACAAGAAGCACGGTTGCAATGCACTCAAGAAATCCAGACAGCGGCGGTGATTCTCCCTCGCAGGTCCCAGGGAAGTGCTTCTCTAGACATGTTTTTCCTGGGAACGCGGCACAGCACTTATGAACGCTTAAATGATGCCAAGAGGCACCCCTGGTGTTTGATGCACCAACAAGCACCTTCCAGGCGCTAATGGACGCCAGGGAGCAATCCTCGTGCTGGTGATAGTTACAGGGGTCAGGGGCCACAGCACCCTGCCCCCGGAGACAGAAGAGGGGGGAAGCACAGGGCTAGCAGGCCCAACAACAGGCCAGCACAAGGGATGCAGATGATGGCAGTTCCTCCTAGTGACCAGGCAGGTCACAGGTCAGCTCAGCAGCAGCAGTCCAAAGTAGGTCCTGGTGAGTCCATTCAGCAGCGTCCTGTGTCCAGTTCCAGAAGAATCTCTGGAGTCCCAAGAATGTTAATTCATATCTAAATTGTGGGGAAAAATCCCCTGTACTTATACTCGGAATACAGTGTGTTTCACAAAGAGAGGGGAGAGGAGGTTCCAACCAGTTACAACTGGTTCTGGGAGTGCCCCCTCTCTCCTCCAGCAAAAGGTCCAAACATCAGTTGGGGGTAAACAACCCTATTGTGTGAGGCCAGAGCACAGCCTTTACAAATGCAGGTGTGCCCCGCCTCTCCTTCTCTCAACCCAGAAAGCCTATTTAGTATATCCCCTTCTGTGCCCAGGACGTAATGGTTTCGTCCTGAGGCACAGTGCTCGTGTGCCCAGGACCTAACCATTACGTCCTGGGCACAGAGCCCAGAGGGAGTGCTAGCGTTCCCTCTGTGGGGTTCCCCCTCACCCTCCCAAGGCAGGGATGGAAGGGGAAGCCCTTCCCCTTCCACCCCCGACCCCCCTCACAGATGCCTCCTCTCATCGAGCTGGAAGCTCAGCTTCCAGTGCGATCGGAGGAGAAATGCTCTCCCGATCACGTGGAGGAAGCCGGAGAGGCTTCAAAGGGAAGGAAATGAATTTCCTTCCCTTTGAAGTCTCTCTTAGCATTTCAAAAGCCGGATTGTAAAGCAATCCGGCTTTGGAAATGCCCACTAGACACCAGGGATTTCTTTTCCAAAAGGAAACTGGCATGAAGAGAGCGGTCCCTTGGGCAAGGGTCGCTCCCAGGGGGGGCATTTTTTTCATAAGGCCTTGGGGCAGATCGGCTTATTAATAGGCCGATCTGACCCCAGGGGGGGCAGAAACCTCTGGGCACCAGGGATATATATATTTTTTTCTGTTTTGTTTTTTGTTTTTAGAGGTGGGGAGCGACCCCTTAGGCAAGGGTCGCTCCCATAGGGGGCAAATTATATTTAGGCCATTTCTGCCCCCCTTGGGGGCAGATTGGCCTTTTTTTATGAGGCCAATCTGTCCCCAAGGGGGACAGAAACCACTAGACACCAGGGAGTTTTTAATTTTTCTGTGAATTTCATGCAAGGGGAGCGACCCCTTAGGCAAGGGTAGCTCCCCTGGGGGGCAAATTTATTTTAGGCCATTTCCGCCCCCCTGGGGGGCAGATCAGCCTATTTTGATTAGGCTGTTCTGCCCCCAAGGGGGGCAGAAACCACTAGGCACCGGGGATTTTTTGTTGTTGTTTTACAGATAGGGAGTGACCCGTTAGGCAAGGGTCGCTCCCCTGGAGGGGCAAATTGTATTTAGGCCATTTCTGCCCCCTTTGGGGGCAGATCGGTCGATTTTAGGTCAAACAATTAGGTACCGGGGGATCTTTTGTTTTGCGCCAATGTCACGCAAGGCGAGCGACCCCGTAGGCAAGGGTCGCTCCCCGGTGGGGTTGGGGGGCAATTTTTTTTAGGCCATTTCTGCCTCCCCTCGGGGCAGATCAGCCTATTGTCATTAGGCCGATTTGGCCCCGGGGGGGGGGGCAGAAACCTCTAGGCGCCAGGGAATTTTTTTTCTTTGTGTTTTTTTTTTGGTTTGTTTGTTTTTTTAGAGATGGGGAGTGACCCATTTGGCAAGGTTCGCTCCCCTGGGGGGCAAATTGTGTTTAGACCATTTCTGCCTCCCTTGGGGGCAAATCGGCCGATTTTAGGTCACTCTGCCCCCAAGGGGGGCAGAAACAACTAGGCACAGGGGATCTTTTTTTTGCGCCAATGTCACGCAGGAGGAGCGACCCCGTAGGCAAGGGTCGCTCCCCAGGGGGTTGGGGGGGGAATTTATTTTAGGCCATTTCTGACCCCCCCCGGAGCCGGCTGAGCTAGAGGCTAAAATCCACAGGTAGGTACTTTGTAAAAAAACACCTCTGTTTTCTGTGAAAAAATGTGATGTCTCCACGTTGTGTTTTGGGCCATTTGCTTTCGTGGGCGTTAGGCCTACCCACACAAGTGAGGTACCATTTTTATCCGGAGACTTGGGGGAACGCTGGGTGGAAGGAAATGTGTGGCTTCTCTTAGATTCCATAACTTTCTGTCACCGTAATGAGAGGAAAAAGTGTTTTTTTGGTCAAAATTTGAGGTTTGCAAAGGATTCTGGGTAACAGAACCTGGTCAGAGTCCCACAAGTCACCCCATCTTGGATTCCCCTAGGTATCTAGTTTTAGAAAATGCGCTGCTTTGCTAGGTTTCTCCAGGTGCCGGCTGAGCTAGAGGCCAAAATCCACAGGTCGGCACTTTGCAAAAAGCACCTCTGTTTTCTGTGAGAAAATGTAATGTGTCCACGTTGTGTTGTGAGCCATTTCCTTTCGAGGGAGCTAGTCCTACCCACACAAGTGAGGTACCATTTTTATCGGGAGACTTGGGGGAACACAGAATAGCAAAACAGGTGTTATTGCCCCTTGTCTTTCTCGACATTTTCTCCTTCCAAATGTAAGGCAGTGTGTAAAAAAGACATCTATTTGAGAAATGCCCTGTAATTCACATGCTAGTATGGGCACCCCGGAATTCAGAGATGTGCAAATAAACACTGCTTCTCAGCACCTTATCTTGTGGCCATTTTGGAAATACAAAGGTTTTCTTGATACCTATTTTTCACTTTTTATATTTCAGCAAATGAATTGCTGTATACCCGGTATAGAATAAAAACCTATTGCAAGGTGCAGCTAATTTATTGGCTCTGGGTTCCTAGAGTTCTTGATGAACCTACAAGCCCTATATATCCCCGCAACCAGAAGAGTCCAGCTGACGTAACGGTATATTGCTTTGAAAAATCTGGCATTGCAGGAAAAAGTTACAGAGTAAAACGTGGAGAACAATGGCTGTTTTTTTCACCTGAATTTCAATATTTTTTTATTTCAGCTGTTATTTTCTGTAGGAAACACTTGTAGGATGTACACAAATGACCCCTTGTTGAATTCAAAATTTTCTCTCCTTTTCATAAATGTTTAGCTTTCTGGGATCCAGCATTGGTTTCTCACCCATTTTGGTCACTAACTGGAAAGAGGCTGAAAGCACAAAATTTTAAAAAATGGAGTATGCCCCAATAAAATGTCAAAATTGTATTGAAAAATTGGGTTTTCCAATTCAAGTCTGCCTGTTCCTGGAAGCTGGGAAGATGGTGATCTTGCCGCCGCAAACCCTTTGTTCATGCCATTTTCAGGGGAAATACCACAAGCTGCCTTCTGCAGCCCTTTTTTCCAATTTAAAAAAAAAAAAAAAAATCACTGTATTTTGGCTAATTTCTTGGTCTCCTTCAGGGGAACCCACAAATTCTGGGTACCTCTGGAATCCCGAGGATGTTGGAAAAAAAGGATGCAAATTTGGTGTGGGTAGCTTATGTAAACAAAAAGTTATGAGGGCCAAAATGCAAACTGCCCCAAATAGCCAAAAAAAGGCTTGGCACAGGAGGGGGAAAAGGCCTGGCAGCGAAGGGGATATAGCTGCACCTCTGTGATACCTCCACCCTCCCTGTGTACAGGCTGTCTGAAAAGTATGCACAAAACCCAACTGTCACTCTGCCCAGACATGGATTGGAGTCAAGCTGCAAAACACCAAAGTCATAAGCACAGAGAAGTGCTCACTTTCTAGATGTGGCATTTCTGTACTGATAATAAAAAATCCATCTACACCAATAAGCAGCATTTCTCACTACCATTACAACCGTACCAAACATGTATATGCTACCCCTCATAAATCAGATAAAACACCTTACACATATGGCAGGGCATTTCCAATGAAATCCTATGAGAAGGTAGCACTCGCAGCAGTGAGAAACCAAATAGGCTGTTTGTCACTACCAACACATGCCACGCTACCTGGCACATGTCCTGCCTTCTACATACATAGCACACAGCCCATAGGGCTAGCTAGGGCCTACCTTACGGGTGATGTACATGTAGTAAAAGGGGAGTTATGGGCCTAGCAAGTAAATTTAGATGCCAGGTCCCTGTGGCAGAAAACTGAGCACACAGGCCCTTTGTGAGCAGGCCTGAGACGGGCTTGAAAGGCTACTTCAGTGGGTGGTGCAAGCAGCACTGCAGGCCCATTAGTAGCATTTAATTTACAGGTCCTGGGTATAGAGATACCACTGTACAAGGGATGAATAGGTAAATTAAATATGCCAATTAGGTATAAGCCAATCATGCCAATTTTAGAACTGATCAGCAGTGATAAAGTGCTCAGAGTCCTAGAGCCAACAGTCAGGGGATGAACCTGCCAGAAGGTCCAGGTCCCACACAACCGCCCACCAATAAGACTTTTTTTGGAAAGTTTGTTGAAGGTTACTCAAACAGGGCCAAACTTATGAGCAAACAAAAAAAAATGTTTTTTTTCTATGGAAGCAACCCTAATTATAACTGTCCAGAAATTGATATAAAGTCTTACCCAATGGTAAGAAGGAGTTTTACAAATTTGCCAAATTGAAGGGTGTGGTCTATATTGAGTGGTATGGTCAATGTTGTGGTGTGTACAAACAAATGCTGTAAAAAAAACACCCTGGCCTCATGTCCATTAAAGCTAGGTGGTTCAAGAAAGTTTGTTGTTCTAAAAATTGGGTTGTCACTCCAAAAGGTTTGGGAAGTACAGGAGTAGGGGCCAGATGTAGGAAACTCTTTGCGACTCGCAAACGGCAAAAAATGCCGTTTGCAAGTCGCAAATGTGAGTTTCCAATGCAGAAATGCATTTTGCTAGTCGGGACCGACTCGCAAAATGCATTTCCGAATCGCAAATAGGAAGAGGTGTTCCCTTCCTATTTGCGATTCGCAGTGGTATGCAATACCATTTGTGACCACATATGCGGTCGCAAATGGTGTCGCAGTTACCATCCACTTGAAGTGGATGGTAACCCACTCGCAAATTGGAAGGGGTCCCCATGGGACCCCTTCCCCTTTGTGAATGGACCACAAATTATTTTTTCAGGGCAGGTAGTGGTCCAAACGACCACTACCTGCCATGAAAAAATACAGAGACTAAAGGTTTCGGATTTTTTTTCAAGTGCAGCTCGTTTTCCTTTAAGGAAAACGGGCTACACTTAAAAAAAATAAACTGCTTTATTTATAAGCAGTCATGAACATGGAGGTCTGCTGACTACAGCAGGCCTCCATGTTTGCGAGTGCCCATAGTGCATTAAAGCTAGGTGGTTCAAGAAAGTTTGTTGTTCTAAAAATTGGGTTGTCACTCCAAAAGGTTTGGGAAGTACAGGAGTAGGGGCCAGATGTAGGAAACTCTTTGCGACTCGCAAACGGCAAAAAATGCCGTTTGCGAGTCGCAAATGTGAGTTTCCAATGCAGAAATGCATTTTGCTAGTCGGGACCGACTAGCAAAATGCATTTCCGAATCGCAAATAGGAAGAGGTGTTCCCTTCCTATTTGCGATTCGCAGTGGTATGCAATACCATTTGCGACCACATATGCGGTCGCAAATGGTGTCGCAGTTACCATCCACTTGAAGTGGATGGTAACCCACTCGCAAATTGGAAGGGGTCCCCATGGGACCCCTTCCCCTTTGTGAATGGACCACAAATTATTTTTTCAGGGCAGGTAGTAGTCCAAGGGACCACTACCTGCCATGAAAAAATACAGAAACTAAAGGTTTCGGATTTTTTTTCAAGTGCAGCTCGTTTTCCTTTAAGGAAAACGGGCTACACTTTAAAAAAAAAACTGCTTTATTTATAAGCAGTCATGAACATGGAGGTCTGCTGACTACAGCAGGCCTCCATGTTTGCGAGTGCCCATAGTCGCAATGGGGCCGCAATTTGCGACCCACCTCATTAATATTAATGAGGTGGGTCTTCGCGACCCCATACCGACTCGCAGACAGTGTCTGAGACACCGTTCTGCATACCAAATAGCGAGTTGCGATTTGCGAGTCGGAAGGACTCGCAAATTGCAACTCGCTATTTGTTTTTTTGCTACATCTGGCCCTAGGTTATTACCTACATCTAGATTTGAGAGTACGAAGGTTTAAAAAGCTGTTCTGAAGTCACCTATTGAGATAAACAGTTTCACTTTCTTAAAAGTATAGAGCTGATATCACACAGTCTTAGATGTTTTGGCAATGTAGTCTGTAATGGCAAGGTTGTTATCCAGGGTGAATCTAAGCGGCTTGACTTTCAGTGTAAATTGGGGCTTGAGGCCTCAATTTCATGTTATTGAACCAGATTTGTAGTGTTTCTTGTTTGCTGTTCTTGGGGAATAACATGAATTCTATCTTGGTTGAGTTGTTTCAGGTAAGCACTGCATATCCAGCGGGCCTCCGTGGTGGACAGGCATTGATTGAAGCATTGAATGACTGAAGCGCAGGAGACTTGCAAGTTGAGTTTTGTATCATCAGCATTTTCGTAAATCTTAATGATGTTTTCTTTGAAAAGATCATTATGTAGCTCCATGTGGAGGTTGAAGATGAAAGGCAATATTATGGAATCCTGGCGACGCCACAGGTGATAGGGATGTTTTGGACACTGAAGCTGCCCATGTGAGCAAATCAGCGTTGGTTGGAAAGGTAGAAGGAGGACAAGTGAAGGACATTAACAGTGAAGCCCATTCGGGAATGCAGAATGAATATGCAGTCAATCGTGTCAAAGTAACTTAAGGTCCACCAAAATCTATGGTCAGGCAGACATTATCTACAATATGTAGGTGTGAGCTAGTGCCTCTTTTGGATTGGTCACCACCATTTTCTGCTGGCTTTTGAACTTTGCACACTGCGGCAGTGTATGACCTCAAACCCTAAAGACATGCTAATATTGACTAATGCCTATTGGCATATTTAACTTTACAGTAAGGCTATGATACATTGTTGGATGTGGTCCTCTCTGAAGGGTCATCGCAAACCTTTTTAATTTTAACCCTCCTGTTTCCTAAATGTAATTTTTGCTGGCCTTAGAACTCTCTACAATTTACCACTGCTAACCAGTGCTAATGTCCTTGTGCTGTCTCTTCTATACATGGTAAAATTGGCTTAAATCCAATTGTCCAATGTAATTTGCTTATAAGTCCCTGTATAAGTAGAATGGTACTATATGTACCTAGAGCCTGGAAATGAAATGCTAGCAGATGGCTGCAGCACTTATTGCGCCATTCACTTATAAAGCCCTTCAAAACATATCACAGGCCTGCCATTGCAACCTGTGTGCAGTTTTAAACTGCTAGTTTGACTTGGCAATATAACTCCTTTGCTATGCTTAAAACCTTCCTTTTTAATAAATGTAAGTCACCCATAATGTAGGCCCTACATAGCCCTTAGGGCAGGGTGCAATGTATTAAACAAATCTGTACATGTAGATTTACATATCCTGGTAGTAAAACACTCTTAACTGTGTTTTTCAGTATTGTCCTACCTATCTAGCCTATCTAATAAATGGTAACTTTTGTTTGGGAACAGGTAAAAATGTCATCTGTGGTCTCTAGAGAATTGCAATTTAGAATTCTATTTAATGGTAAAGCTGGATTTTAAGTCACAATTTTGAAAATTACACCTTTAGAAAGTTAAAATAACAGATGTCGGGCGAAATGCTGAAAAATGCAACCATTCACCCCCACTCACAAAGATCTGGTTTTAATCCATTGTTTTTGTTTTTAGCCCACCACGCCATCCCCAGACTGGACCCAACCATATGCAAATCAGCCTTGACCCTGTTCCCCATGGGAACAGTCCAGCCCGAACTGTCAGGTCAGGTTCTCCCTGGACTGGAATCAAGCATCCTGGGGCCTGTTTTGGGGTATCACCCCTCATCAGCTAGTCTAGCTTGAATCCAGAGGCGCAGTGAGCATGGGATCTAAGCCGGCCATACGCTTCCCACTTAAGGTGACAAAAGCATAAAGAACAGTTGATGGACGTCATGCTGGACAATGCAAACATTTACCCTCAGTCGCAAAGATCTGGGTTTAGTATATCATTTTTTTGCCTACCACGGAACCCCAGTTTGGAGCCAGCCATTTGCAAATCAGTCATGGTGCTGTTCCTCATTGGAACAATCCTGCCCAAACTGCCAGGCCAGGTCCTACATGGACCAGAATCAACCGTCCTGGGACTGGTTTTGAGGTATCACCCCCAATCATCCAGGCTAGTTTGAATCCAGTGGTGCAGTGAGCATGGGACCCACGTCTGGGCATTCCCTTCCCACTTAAGGTGAAAAAAGCAACTGGATTCAAGCTAGCCTGGCTAAAGTGTGTTTGTTTGGTCCCTATCATGGAAAGGCTCATGGAAAGAGAACTCTTGGTCAGCATGGCGGCACTGAACTCAATGACTCCGACTGCAGCCACCCATTCAGGAACCATGTTCCTGTCATAGGTGGCGGTCTGACCACTAGGGTCGTAATTTGGCAGTTGGAATGCCAGGAGTCTGGCAGTCTGACTGCCACCGCAAGGCTAGTGGTCTTAAGAACACTAGACTCTTAATAAGGTCCTAAGACTAAGAATTGGACTCCAAGAGCCAATGTACTTACCTCATGTGCTGCTGCAGGGGCAAATCGAGCTTCAAGAGGCTTGGGGCCATCAGCTCAGCAGCAACTGGACCGAAACTGTGCCTTTCTGGTGGCCTCCATTGAAGGGAGTCCTGGCACCTAAGTGTTGTCTCTGAGGTCCTGGGAGCCTTAGAAGTAACTAAGAGACACAGTTCCAGAAATTTAAAAAAGTTGGGACTAAGAAAATATTTGGACTTCAAAGACTTCTGGGGCATCAGTGGGATCTCACAGCAAAGGTGTAAGATTTCAAAAGGGCTTTGTCAGACATAGCCTCAGGTTTGTCCCACTGCATGATATTGAGCTCCATAAAAAGTGCCCTAAATAGACTTTGACAGATTGATTAATATTCATCAGGGCAATGGAGTACTTTACTCTGAAACCTCAATGGACATCCTGTCAACCAAATTTATAGATCTCCTCAGGCACCACAGCCATCTCTCTACATTTACAGGAGCTGCTCTCACGGTGGTCCTTGTCAGTATAGAAAACGTTTGATGGATGCTGCTGTCAGCCAAACTTTTCAAAAGTTTTTTTTGTTTTTCAAAAGCAAACACACAAGGTAAGAGTTTTTGAAAATAAAAAACTGGGAGTTTTTTTCCCAGAGTGTGAGGAGTCATTATTCATTTTTTTGCTGTTTCTCTCAACCAAGTTTTCCCTGGTGGTGATGTATACAAACAAAGAGACATATGACTGTTCACCCTAAATAGTACGTATCATGTAAGCTTCTAACCCCATGGCCTCCACTCTGTTGAGCAGTCTGAAGGAAGTATTTTGTTGATGTAGTCAATGGAGGCTCTGTCACCAAAGAAATTATGGTCCACCCATCTGACTGAAGTGAAAGACCAAGGGTTTGGCCGAAGAGTACTCTGCCATGTTTGTGACAGAGAACCTTGTCAGCCAAACCTAAGCCTGACGGTAGAAATCTTGACCAAAGACTTCATCAGCTGTGAAATATGAATTTCTCCCACTCTGTGCCTTTCCCACCAAAATAATGGCTTCAGCTGAACCTTTGGTGGATGCAGTGTGCTTTCTTGTCCCATTAGTGATTTTCCATCTCAAAGACTAAATCAAAATGTAAATTTTTTAAACCCACTTGGTGTATCAAACCTGCAATCCATTGAGGTTGGCATGAAATGTTCTGACAAATTGAAAACCAGTGTGTTTGTCAAGTACAAAGAGTGAGATCACCTTTCTTTATTTACCTATATAATTTGAAGTTGAAAAGAATTTAAAGCTGAGAAATGACATCTGACACACCTAGGCTGGAACCTTCTCTGGGATGGTCTGAGAACTTAGCCACTAAGCCCCAGATGACTCCTTACTACATAGTGTCCAGACATCTCTATGACATTCAATCCAAAAATGGTGATGGGAAAAAGATGTATATGTTCCATCACTAGGAATGTTTAACATTCAAAACACCAGTAAACAAACAGACACACTACCAGGATTTGAACATTCAACCTATTGAGTGGCAGTCCAAGCGCTTTAGCAATAGGCTAGAAGTGACTCTGTTCTGCTGTGCTTCAAAAGGTAACTATAACATTCCAACCAAGCATCTTTCTAGTGTGACGCTTTGAAGTAATTGTATGGAGAGACCATTGCAATAGCAATTTCTCTCTCTCCCTCTTCCATCCCATTATGGGATGGAAGAGGCAGAGAGAGAGAAAGTGAAAGGATTGTGGGGGGAGCCTCAAGACCGCCATGGTCCCATCTGCTCCGATCTCCTGCAGGAGCCAGCATTGCTCTGGGATGCAGGGAGCTGTTTTAAATAGCAGCTCCTGTGTGCGGGAGCAATGTTTTTATCTCTTTCCCTGCCTGCATGTTAGCTTGCAGAAAGCAAACAGATATCTCCTAAGGGTGGGCATCTTGGGAGGTAGCAGGAGCTAGCCTTGGGGGTGCAGTCCCCAGATCCATTTGTGGCACCACAAGGGGGGGTCACCCTCCATCTTTTAAACTTTACCTCAGGGAGGTGGTGGTCCCCCTCCTAATTTGATTTTGTATCCCTGACAGTCCCTGGGGTCCTGGGGGGTTTGCGGTACCCCCTATTACTTTTGAAAAGGGTTGCACAGGGGATTTGCAGTCCCTGGGTATGAGGGGGTGGGAGCAGCCCCCCCCCATATACTGGTTGTACAGCCCTGAGGAGCTGGCTGTCCCTGGCACGTGGGGGGCCTGTGCACCCCCGCATACTTGTGTTATTGCCTCAGGGAGGTGGTGGTCCCCGGGGCATTGGGGGGCCCATGCAGCCCCCGATACCTTATATATCCATTGCCCTAGGGAGTTTGTGGTCTCCGCGACAATGGGTCCGCGTGGCACCCTTCCTGCATTCTCCATTCGCATGAATCACCATATAATTATAATATTATCTTGCCCCTGGGAGGTGGTGGTTCCAGGGGCCTGGGTGGGCTGCACATCACCTCACATAGTTTTTTAATCATAGCCACTAGGAGGTGTTAGTCTGAGGGGCTACTAAAAGCCCTAGGAGGGGGTCCCGTGCACCCTTCTCCTTTTATGAGCCAGCAATGCCCCCGGGACCTAGCCCAATCATGGGCCGAAGCATTCAGTAATGCAGGAGGCTGCATTTTTTTTAAATCACTGAGAAATCCAGGGATCCAGCCACAGATTTCTCAGTTTGAAAAAAAAATGCTTTTTAGGCTTGGAGAGTTCACACGGGGGCCCCTGGATCAAGGTTGGCGGGTAGGGTAAACATACCCTGCCCCCTTTTCCTTTTCTTAACTTTTTCAGGGACTCAGCTGAAGCTAAGTCACAAAATGGCTGCCAGCACTGAAATGTTGAAATGTTGGCAGCCAATCAGATGTCAAGAAGGAGATTTTCTTGGATGTTTGGCCCTAGATAGACAAATGTATTTTCCTTAATGTTTTGAAAACTACGGGAATGATTTACAGAAAAATTATTAAAAAGGTTGATCTGCAGAACCAAGCTACCTTTTTGCCAAATTTGGTGTAATTCCATCCAGCGGTTCAGGCTGCAGGTGTGTCTAATATTTCCATGGGAATTAACATGGGAAACTGAATTTTTTTATTGCCCCCCCCTTTTTCTTGTTCCCCACTTGACAGATCACCCCGAAACTTTCCATGTACAACAAGCTATTTGGGTACACTTTTTTGGGAACATTTCATGAAGATTTGTCAAAAGGTGCCAAAGATATAGGCAAGTCACAAAACAATGGTAACTAGGTCCTAACTGTAACTACCCACTGGAGACTGGCAGTTGGGAATGAATATATATATATAGATATAGATAGATAGAGAGAGAGAGAGACCAAAAACAAAGGTTACAGGGACATATAGTTAGTTTTAAATGCACAAAACCATAGAAATTCAACAGTTATAGTTTTACTTGTCTCAAGAAATTATAACGCGTGCCCTAAGGTAATTATATCTTGTGCCCCACGTACAGTTTTCTCATCAATACTTTTTTGCAACTGTTGCAGTTATATTATAAATTATGTTATAGAAGATGTTATTACTGATGCAATAGATTGGGTATGGAGCACTGCATGGCGAGGACTTGAGTTATAGTTACCTTAGGGCACAAAATATAGTTTAATTCCCTGGGCTGATTTTGGCCCTAAGAATCCCATCCCCCGGGGCCCGGACACTTGTTGCTGAATGCCCTGTCCCTAACATGGCACCCAGTGTGCAGTACTGGGGACCGCAGGGGACCCTTAATGCCCCCTGGGATCCAGCCAACTCCCTGCCTCCAGCTCTGCATTAAATTGTTGGATTTGCAGAGGATAAATGTCCCTAGATTTACAATTTTGTTTTCTTTAATTACTCAAAAACTACTGAAAGGATTTACACTAAATCACAAACCAGGCTCCTTCTAGACCAAGAGCTAGCATCCTGCAAAATGTGGTGTAATTCTAACCAGTGGTTCGGGCTGTAGTCATGTCTAAAATCCCTATGGGGAATTGCATGGGGGAAACACGTTTTGGGATCCCCCTTTTTTCTTGGCCTCCATTTGACAAATCACCTGAAGCTTTCCAAACAGTAGCAGAAGTGAGTGCCAAACTAGTTTTGAAAATGTTGTCAACATTCGTCAAGCAGGACCAAAGTTATTGACAAAATAAAAAATGATTTTCCTATGGAAACTAGGTCCTAACTATAACTACCTACTGGCGACCACCAGGAAGTCATATATATATATATATGGCCCCCCACCCTGGCCTGGTTTTGGCCCTGGGGACCCAGTGGTATTTTGAGGAGGAGGGGTGCACATGACTCCCCTTCCAGGGCTGATTTAGGCCCAGGGACCCAATTCCCAGCCTCAATTTTAGGGGTGGGGGCACAAGGGAAACCCCTCCCTGGGCCGATTTCAGCATGAGGAATCCATTCCCCGGGGTCTGCCAGCAGTTTTAGCGGAAGGAGGGTCCATGTGTCCCCCGCTTCATGGGCTAATTTCAGCACCAGCAACTACATCCCCTGGGGCCTAGCAGCATTTTCAAGAAGGAAGGGGACACATGCCCTCTCTTCAGGCTGATTTTAGCCACAGGTCTGAGGGCAACAAAGGGCACCCACCATCCTCTGGCTGGAGCAGTGAGGGAAGTTCCATGGCACCTAGGGCCCTAGCCAGCTTCCCAGTCCATTCCCAATGAGTGTGAGCATTTTTGAAGGTCCAGCCCGCTGGGAGCCGACATGGTGTTTGCTCCAGCTTGACTGGAGATTTAAAAATGCTCTCACCAAGCGAAAGCAAACACAGACTTCCCTGCCCATGCTGCTGTGGGGCAGGGAAACCTCTATGTCCGAGGGTTAGACTCCCCGAGACATAGTTAGCAAGCCGGACCCAGGGGGAGGGCTGCGCAAGGTCTTCAAAGATTCAGGAGGGGGCTGGGCACCTCCTCCCAATTTTCGTAAATTTTCACCTCAGGGATGTGCTACCTGGGGTCTCTAATTGCTCAGGGAGGGTGCCACACATCCCCACTCCCTATAAGAAAATTCTAGACCCGGGGGGCTCCCTGGGGCCTCTGATGACTTGGGTGAGGGGATAACTGCCCCCACTCCCCTTTAGAAACACAGCTTGGGGAGGCTCCTTGGGGCTTATTATAAATCAATGTGGCCCGGCCAACTTTAGTTTTGTTTTGCTGATTCCACAAGAGTCTTGCAGGATTGCAGCATTTTTTGCTGTTGTTTTTTACTTTTTGACCCCAGGGGATCCCTTTGGGTCCTCCCCATGGGGCCTTGGGGGTCAGAGTATCCCTAAGCTGTCCCCATATATCTATTTTTATTTAGAACTTTAGGACAGATGAGTAATTCCCTGAGCTCTGTAATGGTTGCCAGCAAAATCCTTTGCATTTTGCTGGCAGCCAATCTGTCAGGAGTGTGTCCCTCAGGAGTAGTACCCTGCAAGGCCCACCTTCTAGCAGCACTGACTTTGCAAACATATATATTATATATATATATATATATATATATATATATATATATCTATATATATATATATATGACAGAGGATCAGAGTGGCCGGATGAGGGGATGGGTCTTAGGGAGGGTACTGCATGGAGGCAGAACTGAAAAAGTGATTATCAACAATTAGTGCTGAGTTCAAAGGCACCAGAATAATTACTTGGTTTAATTGTATATGTCGGTGTACTATTAAACCCCCTTTTACCTGTACAGGAACCAAAGGTGTTAATCTCACACACCATCACGACTCTTGCGCATTTGTGCTGCATCGCACAATAACTTGATTCACACTCTGCAAACAAATGTTATTGGCATATCCTCTGAGTTCAATGTTCATATTGCCATCATCATGCCATGTAACAGATCATTCTCAAGTCAGTTGTGTAGCAGGTAACACATACTTAATACCTGTTAGCATTTTGTAATCCGTAGGTTTCTATTTAGAGGTTCCTGCCTTTGATATCACTGTTCATAATACGTTTATTGCTATATTTAAAGCAATGCTAAGTGTATGCTGTCTTTTGTCCAACTATCTTAGTGCGCTTCAATAATGACTACCAAAGTTTCTACACACGGTTGTGCATACACACTATCGCTTAGTAGTGTTTTCATAGATGTAACATCCTCTCTACTGTCTTTGATAGCGAATTAATATGGTCAACCAAACCCCACTGAGAGATTACTCTTAACGTGGTAACTACAGCGCGATAAGCTTGCATGGTCCTACCATGATTCAGACATCGTTGGGAAATAATAGCTGTGGCTGCCAGGATCAGCGGTAATCACGATTGACCGTCCAGTGACTGAGCCCGTTGTTATACTCTGCCACTGAGACTGCACCCAATATGGTAGCCACATGTACACACGTAACGTGAGTGGGCAACGTAGTCCAGCGTAATAATCTAGAATGCAACAATTCAATTTAGTGGGGGGAAATGGCGCTCAGTACATGCAAGGCACGATTGTTCTTTGGATTTCTTGGCATTGCAGTGATAGGCTCTGGGGTAAGTGTTCCACACATGCTGTGCAAGCAGAGCTTCTGCACATTAACTGGTGATTGCATAGAGGTGCAAGTGGGGAAAGAACATAACATGCTTAATGGCCCAATCATTGTTCTTATCTGTACAATGTAATCACCCATTCATCAAAGAACACCTGATGCCAAGTCATAGAGTCTAGAGCGCTGGTTTTCTGGACAATAACAATAAATAGGAAATGCCCAAAGACTGGGGTTGACCAACAATGACAAAATCAGGGCGCTTGCTCTCATGGAAGTCTGACTCCTGTGTGAGTGAGATGACCCACGGAAAATAATGCTCCCTGGGCCAACCAGAATGCTCTCTTTTTAAATTGGCGCTCCCGCAATAGTCTCTCAAGACTCTTATGAGCCCAACAATATATGACCCGTAATTTCTAAAATAAAATACTGCATGGATTTACACCACATCATAAAAAGCACAATCTGCAAACCAAGATCTAGCTCCCTTTTGGATTTGATAAAATTTTGTTCAGTTTTGCTGTAGCCTTTCTTAAAGAAGTCAACGAAAAATGTATGGGGATTTAACATTTGAGACCCCCCTTTTTACTTGTCTTCTTCTTGATAGTTCACCCAGAAACTTTCATGGAGTGAGCTGAGGTGGATTACTTTATTTTTGTAAAGTTGTGTGAAGGGTAGTCAAATGAGGGCACAATTAGTAGCAAATCAAAAAACACTCTTTCTATGGAAAGGCAGGCCTAACTATAAATACATAGTGGTGAGCACCACTAGGTAATATGCATATGTATATATATATTTATTTCTGAAAAAAGGTTATAGTGATTGTTAGACTTCTCATCCTTGGTGTGGTCTCCCTTAACGTTTGGCCTGTGTTTCCCAGGTTGTCGATGTGTGCTGGACTCTGTTTTTGCTGTTTTTTTGTTACTCTGGGCACTTTACCACTGCTATCCAGTGCTAAGGTGCAAGTGCTCATATAAAAAATGTGCATGTAATTGGTTCATCCATGATTGGCATATTTGATTTACTGGTAAGTCCCTAGTACAGTGCACTGGAGGTGCCCAGGACCTGTAAATCAAATGCTACTACTAGGCCTGCAGCACTGGTTGTGCCACCCACATTAGGAGCCCTGTAATCATGTCTCAGACCTGCCACTGCAGTGTCTGTATGTGTAGTATTAAACTGTAAATTCGATTTGGCAAGTGTACCCACTTGCCAGGCCTAAACCTTCCCTTTTCTTACATGTAAGACACCTCTAAAGTAGGCCCTAGGTAGCCCCATGGGCAGGGTGCAGTGTATGTTTAAGGTAGGACATATACTAATGTGTTTTATATCTCCTAACAGTGAAGTACTGCTAAATTCGGTTTTCACTGTTGCAAGGCCTATCCCTCTCATAGGTCAACATGGGGGCTGCCTTTCAATATGATTAAAGTGTAGATTCCCTTTGGGAGCAGATAGACATGTGAAGTTTGGGGTCTCTGAGCTCACAATTTAAAAATACATCTTTTAGTAAAGTTGATTGTAAGATTGTGTGTTTGGAAATGCCACTTTTAGAAAGTGAGCATTTTCTTGCTTAAACCATTCTGTGACTCTGCCTGTTTGTGGATTCCCTGTCTGGGTCAGCTTGACAGTTGGGCTGTTTGTACCTCTCTCTAGTCAGTGACACAAAGGGAGCTGGGGTGTAGCCTGCATATCCCGATGAGCCATCTGTGCTAGGAGGGAGGGGAGAAGTGGTCACTCACACCAGAAAGATCTGTGCCTGCCCTCACACAGTGCAGTCTCCAACCCCCTGGTGTGTGTCTGGGGCCTGGCCTGGGTAAGGAAGGATTTCACAAACAAGAGAGACTTTTCTTTGAAGTAAGCCTACTTCAAAGGACAAAATGGGTATAAGAAGGGCACCCAAAACCACAGACTTTAGATCACTTCTGGAAACCATGAGGAACCTCTGCCTGGAGAAGTGCTGAAGAGCTGAGGAAGAAGAGCTGCCCTGCCTGTGACTGTGCTTTGTGGAGCTATCCTGCAGTTGTTGCTTCTGCCTGTGCAAGAGGACAAATTGAATGCTTTCCTGCTTGTGAAGAACTCTCCAAGGGCTTGAAACTGAGCTTGCCTCCTGTTGTTGAAGTCTCAGGGACAGCAAAGACTTCTCTCTGTCACCACCTGGAGCCTCTGCTGAGACACCTGCCCTGCCAAGTGGTGCACTATCTAGTTCCTGGGGCCTTGATAAGTGAAGCTGGTGGACCAAGGTTAGAAATCCACACACAGATCGCCATGCAAGGACATTTCCAATGCAAGCTCGGAGTGAGGCAAAAAGAATGACGTGCCGCTGGCTCTGCGGCTGATTTCAACGCAGCTCTTGCAGCACGGCTGTGAAATTGATGCGCGCGGCTGGAGATACGACGCTGGAGAGACGACGTTCGGCATTGCTGATGGAGGCTGCAATGACGCAGCATCACTGGGCGTGGAAAAACAACGCAAGCCTGCCCTGGCCTGGGTGTTTCGTCCTGATCGACGCATCTCTCTCTCGTGGGGAAAGAAACGACGCACGCCGATCGGACCGGAGAAGGAGAAATGAAGTACAACCTCACTTGCGGGTGAGAAATCGACGCACCACTTACCTTTTTTGACACACACTTGCCTGTGCGGGTTATTTTGACGCAACCCAGGTACATTTTCATGCTAATAGCGTTAGCGTTGAGTTTAAAAGAACATGAAGACTCTTTTTGCATTTTAATCAATAACTTGACTTGTGTATGGTGGATTTTTGTCGTTTTGGTCTTGTTTTATTTAGATAAATATTCTCTATTTTTCTAAACCTGCATTGTGTCATTTTGTAGTGTTTTCATTGAGTTACTATGTGTGTTGGTACAAATACTTTACACGTAGCACTCTGAAGTTAAGCCTGCCTGCTCGTGACAAGCTACTACAGGGGTGAGCAGGGGTTAGCTGAGGGTGATACTCTTTTACCCTGACTAGAGTGGGGGGCCTTGCTTGGACAGGGGGTAACCTGACTGTCAACCACAAATCCCCATTTCTAACAGTGATGTTATAGTTGGTTGAATATCTCAGTGACAGCATTAACATTTTGACTCAAAAAAGCACAGAAATTCATTAGACATAGTTAGCAGAGCTAACTAAAACTTGTGCCCCCACCATGCACTGCTTATGGCCCTACATAATGCATCACTCATGACATGTTCAATGACATAATTTATGGCAACACTGACGGCATCTCAAATGGCACAATTGATTACATCACTGATGACGTCACTGTGACATCAACCAAGGTTCTTTAGTACATGCCATGCGCAAGAGGGGGTTGGACGCACAGCCTGGCCTGTGGTGAACCCTCTTGCGGGCAGTTAATCCCACTCTGCACCAACATTCGGCTGTGCACAGCAGGTGGTTGGCAACACGGCTTGGCCTGCTGCCAGCTGATGTGGCTGAACCCCCAGCAGGCTGTCAGCCCCACGCCACACACATCTTTTGGCATGCACAGCATATGGTTGGCCTTCATGTCCTGGGGACTCCATCCCCCGGTGCCAAAACAAATATATTAAGGGGGAGTGGGCAAGTAGCCCCCCTCCTGTGAGCCTTAGAAGACTCTAGCGACAGTATCCCCTGAGACCAAATGCAATTAAACAGGGTAGGAGAGCATGTGCCCCCCTTCTCGAGCCTTTTTGGGCCCCATGGACCACGCATCCTGGGCCAAAAATATAAGTGGCACTTCATGATGAAATATGACCACATCACCCTGACATTGTGTAATCTTTATTGGCTCTACCTCAAGGGTACTTTAATGTTCAAGACCAGCTGTATCACCTACCAAGCCATCAGAGGTGATACCCTAACATACCAGGCCAACATCTTTGAAGATGTGAATGATATATATCTGTACTGCATACAATGATGGCTTAAGATGAAAACAGTGTTTTTTTGTAAATTACAGGAACAGTGAACTCTCTTTGTATATTTTGAATGGTATCAAAAAGATTGTGATGTCATTTATATCAATATTTCTTACTCAAATGTAGGTGATGTGTTGATGGATGCCTATTTATACTGCCTGCCTGACTGTATGCAATATAGGATTGTGACTAGATGAATTCAAAATGTGACTCCAATTGATTATGAATGTGAGCTTCCTCTGAAAGTCAACCAGTGGACAAGACGTATTATAACATTGCTCTGAGATTAAAATAGTTATTATGTCTCTTTTGGATGTTTGCTGCAATAGGAGTGACTATGATACACATTAAAATTTAATTTTGAGGACAAATGTAATGTACTATTATTCATAATTTTAGAGTAATATCTCTTCCTTGTTGAGTGTTTCCCATTATGGTCTTGAATCAGAATCTTTGGGTAGAAGAATATCACTTCTCTGCTATTTCTACAACATAGCTAACTGAATGAATTCTGAAATGACAGTTCTAATATTTGTATAATGTTTTATTATGTATTGACCACTTTATGGCTATTGCCTGTAACAAGTTACTTTGTAACTATTTAAGTGATGTAATGGATATATTACTGGACCTGGTCAAATCCATTGGGCAGCAGTAAAATTTAGCATGTTTGTGGTTGCCCACAGCAGTGTTTGCCCTTTTGCACTTTGCATTTTTTGTACTTTGAGACTTTGCTATGTTCATGAGATTTATAAACATGTTTGTAGCATTTCCATAGCCCAAAACTAGCCGCAAGGCAGCAGAGTGATGCTTAGGGTTACAAGCAAAGATACAGTCAATAAGTTACTGCAAGTGGTAGCTGAGTTTTGAAAGTAGAAATGGATGATTACTTTGTTGTGATGCAGTGATCTTTAAAGAGGGGTATCATCATCCCTTTCCTAAATTGGAGGCAGATAAGGTAATCTTGGAATTTATAGAGGTGTCATTCCAGACGTTGGTCTATAAATGGGGATAGCATGTTGCCCAATTGTATTTCTTTTTTGCTCTTCATCCTCTACAGTATTATGTTGACCTTGGCTGCATATGTGGCGAAAGCTATGGGAGGTGGTAAGTTTGTTAGGCAGGGATGCCATCTATAATAGTTCTTTAGATAATGCAGATCGTTTTGAAGAAGCTTGGAGCAGGGGAAGGGGGCCTGTAGAAGTCTATCTCAGTGATTGCAATCTAGTCATATTGTTTTCAGGTAATCAATCCCATTCAGGCCTAGATGAGGTGCAGGTAGTGTTTGACTAGATATCTTAAGAGAGAAAGCAAGAGGTGAGTTGTGTGTCATTGGCACATGGTTGAATTGTGATGCTGCTGTTGGTGATTAAGGGCCCAAAACTTCATTTATAGGATACAGATGATGGGGACAAGATGGGTGTTCTGGGACTTGGTTGTAGCCCTGAAAATGCATTGGTCTTGGTTGGCTGGGTGGGAGGAGAATCAGTGAATGTGATAAGGTGGCATGTCTTGAGAGGTTCTGAGAAGGTCCTTTGTGTGATGGAGCCATTGACAATGGTGACTAAGGGGGTCATTCTGACCTCGGCGGTAAAAGCCGCTTACCGCCGGTCAGAAGGCCGCCACAATACCGCCGCGGCCGCGGTCAGCCGCCACGGACATTCTGACCCACAACTGCAAAACCTCTGAAAATCCGCCCTCCACTGCAGTCCGCCACATCAGCGGCCAGCGGTAAACTGGAGAAGACCAAACCTCCACCGCCACGCCAACAGAAATACGCCCATCCCATTATGACCGGCAAATCGACGCAGCGGTCATTCAACCGCGGTATTCCATTGGCGGTAGACACCGCTGCGGTCAAAATACACACACCTTTACAAACCCCTACCACATTGGACAATTTGAAAGGCACACACCTGAAACACATACACACACCACTCCCACACATCCAATACCATATAAAACACACACCCACATCACCCACAAACCCCTACCAACAAAAACCAGAGACAAAGGAGAGAGAGACACATCAGAGAATAGAGAGCCAGACACACAGAGGCACACCGCAACATCACACACACCACATAGAAGCACAAAGCACCACACACCAACACACACATCATCACATACACCACCCCACACCTCATACACACCACCCCATGGCACCACAAAGGCACCCACGCTTTTCGGACCAAGAACTCCGGGTCATGGTGGAGGAGATCATAAGAGTGGAACCCCAGCTCTTCGGCTCACAGGTCCAGCACACCACCATAGCAAGGAAGGCGGAGCTCTGGCAGCGGATCGTGGACAGGGTCAACGCGGTGGGACAGCATCCCAGAAATAGAGAGGACATCCGCAAACGATGGAACGACCTACGGGGGAAGGTGCGCTCGATGGTCTCGCGACACAACATCGCAGTGCAGAAGACTGGCGGGGGACCCCCACCCACTCCACCCGAATTCACAACATGGGAGCAAGAGGTACTCAACATCCTGCATCCTGATGACCTCGCTGGAGTACACGGAGGAATGGACTCTGGTAAGTACAAGGCCAACCACTTCACCCCCCCCAGCATGCTAACCCCCACCCTCACCCCCAACCCCCCAGCACACATACTCCCTGAGAATGTCTCCCCAGCACAACCCACCCAACACCAACCCCTGCATGCCACCCCCAAACTATGGACACCCATCACCTAAGCATGACCACTGCACATACCCATCACCCCCCCCCCACAAAACACCCTCACAACACCTCCCCCAAGGGAATGCCAGCACTGGGGGACAAGGGCACCCATAAAACGCAAGCTAATGCATACACAGAAACAATAACCATACCCTCTTACCCCATGCAGGACCCGAACGACAACACACCGGTCAGGAGGGACCAGAAATGTCCATCCCACCCCCGGAACAGGCCACTAGTGATGACAGCAGCTCTGTCGACCTGGAACCTGACGACCAGCCCGGACCATCGGGGACCTCTGGGCAGTCGGTTCCCCTCACCCAGACACAGGCCACTGCAGACCCAACCCCCTCTGGGAAAAACCGCACAGCTCCCACCCAGCGGGCCCATGCCTCTGTCTCTAGGACAGGTCAAGCAGCGGTGTGTCTACCACTACAGGGCCCCCAGGGTAACCCACCAACCCAACAACAACAGGGACCTGGGGGCAGTGGGAGTGGGCACACCGTCCAGGGGACAGAGGCCCAGGGAAACAGGGCAACTCGGAGGGCTGCTGTGCGACAGGGGGGGGAGGAGAGGCCTAGGGAACCCACTCTCCAAGAGGCCCTCACCACCATCATGGCTGCCTACCACCACTCACAAGAGACGATGGCGACGGTACTGGCCAGGTTCCAGGAGATCCAGGCACAGCAGGAGCAACGCTACATGGGGTTCAGCGACCAACTCAGCAACATCTCAACCGCTATGGGGAGCATAGTCCAGGGCCTGAACCGCATAGAGGACACGTTTCGGGACCATGTGGCATCACACAGGGCCCCTGTCACTAGCCAGGAACAGGAACAGCCTACCACCTCCGCCGGCGCTAGTGGACAGGAGGCCCCACCACAACGACAGCCCACCAGAACCCCACCTCCTGCTGAACAACAACCGCCCCGCAAAAGGAGCCTGAGATCAAAAAAACCGACAGAGTAGGATGTCAAGTCCCCCGCCAGCATCACATACCCCCTGATGTCCTCCCACTGTCCCACATTGCCACCCTGTCAAACCTTGAACTGCCCCTGCTCCATCCTGCCACAGGCATATGGACAATGCACCTGTGAGACTGAGAACTGGACTCCGCCATGGACATTACTCCACCCCCACCCATCACTGTTTCACTATCATGTACCAATATCTATGCACTAATAATAAATCACACATTGCACTGAAATCAATCAGGACTCAGCCTGTCTTATTTACAAATGTATGACACATTACATATCAATTACGTATTGTGAACATTGTGAATTACACATACCGAGGTAACTTAGCATTAGTCCATGGGCCAACCAAGCCGAGGTCACGCAGTGGCTCATACAGCACAGAAAAGGGAAGGGAAAATCAAACATCATGTTCATAGGTCGGGGGGGAAACCGACAAAGTTGAGATGCAGGAGGCTTTCAGGAAATGTAAAATGGCATGGGTGATTATTACCTGTGTGCTACTGGAAATACTGTGCTATTACTCTGTCCCTGTTGTCTGTGTCGTCCTCTGAGTCTTCCTCCTCTCCGCAGGCTCCACAGCTACTTCAACACCACCATCTGCACCATCCTCCTGCAGGAAAGGAACCTGACGTCGCAATGCCAGATTGTGAAGCATACAGCAGGCCACGATGATGTGGCACACCTTCTTTGGTGAGTACATCAGGGATCCCCCAGTCATATGCAGGCACCTAAACCTGGCCTTCAGGAGGCCAAAGGTCCTTTCGATGATCCTCCTAATTCGCCCATGGGCCTCATTGTACCGTTCATCTGCCCTGGTCCGGGGATTCCTTACTGGGGTCAGTAGCCAAGGCAGGTTGGGGTAACCAGAGTCACCTATTAGCCACACACGTTGTCTCTGTAGCTGCTCCATCACATAGGGGATGCTGCTATTTCGCATCACATACGCATCATGCACTGACCCTGGGAACTTGGCATTTACATGGGAGATGTACTGGTCAGCCAAACAAACCACCTGGACATTCATCGAATGATAACTTTTTCTGTTTCGGTACACCTGCTCATCATCTTTTGGGGGTACCAAAGCCACATGGGTCCCATCAATGGCACCAATGATGTTGGGGATATGTCCAAGGGCATAGAAATCACCCTTCACTGTAGGCAAGTCACCCTCCTCTGGGAAAATGATGTAGCTCTGCATGAGTTTCATCAGGGCAGACAACACTCTACTCAAAATCTTTGAAAACATAGGCTGAGACATTCCAGATGACATGGCCACTGTGGTCTGGAATGACCCACTTGCCAAAAAATGGAGGACTGACAAAACCTGCACCAGAGGGGGAATCCCTGTGGGTTGGCGGATGGGGGACATCAGGGCTGGCTCCAGCTGGGCACACAGTTCATGGATAGTGGCACGGTCAAGTCTGTATCGAAGTATTATATGGCGTTCTTCCATTGTCGACAGGTCCACCAGCGGTCGGTACACGCGAGGATTCCTCCTTCTCATCCCAAGTCCCAGCGGACGGTGCCTAGGAAGGACAACATGGAGCACAGAGTCAGCCAAACCACAGGTACGTACAGACAGCTTGCACAGTTAAAGAATGGCAATGGGTTGAAAGGCGTGTATGTGTGGCAATGCAAGGCCTAGGCCTGTGTGTCGCAGTCAAAATTAAGCCATGTAGGCCCTTGAAATGGCGGCTGCCTGACCTGTGAAGTGGGACAATGGGATGTGAGGTCAATGCGCTGGCGGGGCACACCGTGGTGGTAGGCGGTCGAAGACCGCGGCGCAAAGCCGCATTGGTTAACATTGAAGCCTATGGGTTTCAGGAGCCAATGACGAAGTGCGCCGGCGGTCGCGGTACGCACCGCCGCGGTACGTACCGCCGCGGGCGTGACCGCCATTTTCTATCTGCTTAATCACTCGAGACCTGATCATCCACAGGAGAGGACCTATACTGCAAGTGCTGCTGTGACCTCGGTCTGGAAGATACAATGGCTGCTGCGACTGGGGAAAGGGCCCCTGCCTTCATGTCTGAAGAGTTGGAGAAGCTCGTGGATGGGGTCCTCCCCCAGTATGCGCTACTCTACGGTCCTCCAGACCAACAAGTGAGTACACCGGGTGCACATGGAATGGGCTATGCCTGTGTGGATTGGGGTGGATGTAAGTTGGTGGGGTGGGGGGCGAATGAGGAGTGCAACGCCCGACAGATGAGAGCATGTGCCATATGGCAAAGTTGGTGGGGGGGGGGGTCAATCACATCTAACATGCAGGTCATTGATGATTTCCTCCTTTCCACCCTGTACATGTCAAATAGGTCAGCGCCCATCAGAAGATCGAGATTTGGCGTGCCATCGCCAAGGAAGTCCGGAACTTGGGGGTCCACAACAGACGGGGCACCCACTGCCGCAAGAGGTGGGAGGACATCCGCCGCGGAACAAGGAAGACCACAGAAACACTGCTGGGGATGGCCTCCCAACCTAGGAGGGGTGCCAGTCGCACCATGACCCCCCTGATGTCCCGGATCCTGGCGGTGGCCTACCCAGAATTGGATGGGCGCTTTAAGACATCACAGCAGACACAAGGGGGTGAGTATCAGCACATTCTCCTATCTTTCTGCACAGTGGAGGCGTCTGGGTGGGGGAGGAGGGCTGTGGGTGACATTAGGCCAGGGCGCTTTCTGTAGTGTAGTCCTCTCCCTTAGGCATGGCCCTGTGCCCCCGGCCCCCACCTCGGTAGGGTGACAAGTACAGCCATTGAAGGTCCAGCATCTCCCATGTGCGCGTTTGACGTCTCTTGGCCTGTTGTCCTAGTCAGTAGTACTGAGTAGTGTACCCCGAATGCGCGGCTTAGTGCATTAGGCTCCTGTGTCTGTCCTCTCCGCCAACGGTGTTGACATTGCATGCACTCAACCTGGTCTTCTTTTTTCTCCCCCCACCCTTTCTCTTCATCTTCTTGTGCATGTGTGCATTAGCATCATCAGGCGGAGGAGATTTGGCATCGGAGCACGAGGGAGCTGCAGGACACAAGGCCCCGGTGGGCCCAGGAACAGACACCGAGGGCACCAGTGATCCGGAGGGCGAGGGGAGCACCACGACGGGGACCGCTGGTGAGAGCAGCGAAAGCGACACGTCCTCGGATGGGAGCTCCCTAGCGGTGGCGGCAACATCCGTGCCCCCCGCCTCTACAGGTACAGCCGCCACCCAGCGCACCAGCCCCGCCCTCCCAGCAGCCCCTCAGTCTTCGCTCCGTGCCCGTTCGCCCAGGAAGGCGCGCATCTCCTTTGCCCCATGCACCTCAGCCCCTGCCCCTGTTGCCCCTGCTGCCCTCAGTGCGGAGCTCATTGACCTGGTAAGGACGCTCATTGTTGGGCAGACGACCCTTTTGAATGCCATCCAGGGTGTGCAAAGGGAGGTGCAACAGAGCAATGCGTACCTGGAGGGCATTCATTCGGGTCAGGCTGCCCATCAACGAGCGTTCACTGCTCTGGCCTTAGCACTGACGGCAGCCATTGTCCCTGTTTCCAGCCTCCCTCTTCTTACTGCCTCCAGCCTTTCTCTGTCTCCTGTTCCTCAGCCTATCCCATCCACACCATCAGACCAGCCTGCACGCACCTCAACACCCAAGAGCAGCTCATCCAAACACAAGCACCACAGATCCCACAAACACTCACCCAAGCAACACCCAGATGCAGACATGCCACCAGCCACTGCCACCCCTGTGTCCCCCTCCTCCTCGTCTCCCTCCTCCCTCCCTGTGACATCTACACTCACACCTGCATGCACCCCAACATCAGCCAGTGCTTCCATCACCACCTCACCCTCCAGTACAGTCCACACTCGTGCAGTCACCACCCCCACTGCCATTTACACGTCCCCTGTGTCCTCTCCCACTGTGTCTGTCACCCCCTCTTCCAAGACACACAAACACAGGCAGCCACCCACCCAACAGCCATCCACCTCACGACAGCCTACAGCACCAGCACCTTCACCCAATGACAGCACACCTGACTCTCCTACAACCACCCCCTCTACCTCCACTTCCATCTCCACTTCTCCTACCCTTTACCTTGGCCCTAAAAAACTTTTCATGGCTAACCTTGACCTCTTTCCCCCCGATGAGCTCCCCCATCCATCTTCAAAGAGTCCCAAGAGCACCGCAGCCACCACCAGCCCAGCTTCGGGTGTCACTGTTGTGCATGGGTTCTGGAGCCCACCCTTTGCCAGCAGTGACACATCGATCAGCAGCAAGGACACGTCCAGCCCCCCCCCCCCCCGGCAAGAGGACCCGCAAAAACAAGGGCCGCCGTGCGAGGACCGACAGGGCTGCCCCCAGGGAGCAATGTGTGGCCACTTCACCACCCACACCATCTAGGGGAGGCAAGGGCCTGAGAGCCCCATCAAAGGAGCGGAAGGGCAGCAGGAGCACGGAGAAGGTGGACCCCACATGCCACATCCCAGCTGGGAAGGAGGACACAAAGGAGGCCAGGAGTCCGTCCCCGAAGGGTCCAGAAACGTCACGGTCCGAGGGGGGCGACTGAGCAGGGAGTCCAGGCCAGGTCTGGCTCCCTTGACCTGCTGGATGAGCGCCGCTGAACAGGGCCCGCGGGGCAGAAGAGCACCGCTGAACAGGGCCCGCCATGGAGAAGAGCACCGCTGAACAGGGCCCGCCGTGGAGAAGAGCACCGCTGAACAGGGCCCGCCGTGAAGATAGGCACCGCTGAACATGGCCCGCGGTGAAGAAGAGCACCGCTGAACAGGGCCCCGACGTGGAGAAGAGCACCGCTGAACAGGGCCCGCCGTGAAGAAGAGCACCGCTGAACAGGGTCCGCCGTGGAGAAGAGCACCGCTGAACAGGGCCCGTCGTGGAGAAGAGCACCGCTGAACAGGGCCCGCCGTGAAGATAGGCACCGCTGAACAGGGCCCGCGGTGAAGAAGAGCACCGCTGAACAGGGCCCGCGGTGCAGAAGAGCACCGCTGAACAGGGCCCCGCCGTGGAGAAGAGCACCGCTGAACAGGGCCCGCCGTGGAGAAGAGCACCGCTGAACAGGGCCCGCCGTGGAGAAGAGCACCGCTGAACAGGGCCCGCCATGGAGAAGAGCACTGCTGAACAGGGCCCGCCGTGAAGATAGGCACCGCTGAACAGGGCCCGTGGTGAAGAAGAGCACCGCTGAACAGGGCCCGTGGTGCAGAACAGCACCGCTGAACAGGGCCCCGCCGTCTCAAGCACCGCTCCGCTGGGCACCGCTGTCTCTCCACCTCTCCGCTGGGCCCTTCCTGTCAAGCACCGCTCCGCTGGGCCCTTCCTGTCAAGCACCGCTCCGCTGGGCCCTTCCTGTCAAGCACCGCTCCGCTGGGCCCTTCTTCTCAAGCACCGCTCCGCTGGGCCCTTCATCTCAAGCACCGCTCCGCTGGGCACCGCCGTCTCAAACACTGCTCCGCTGGGCCCTTCGTCTCAAGCACCGCTCCGCTGGGCACCGCTGTCTCTCCACCTCTCCGCTGGGCCCTTCCTGTCAAGCACCGCTCCGCTGGGCCCTTCATCTCAAGCACTGCTCCGCTGGGCACCGCCGTCTCAAGCACCGCTCCGCTGGGCCCTTCATCTCAAGCACCGCTCCGCTGGGCCCTTCATCTCAAGCACCGCTCCGCTGGGCACCGCCGTCTCAAGCACCGCTCCGCTGGGCCCTTCATCTCAAGCACCGCTCCGCTGGGCCCTTCATCTCAAGCACCGCTCCGCTGGGCACCGCCGTCTCAAACACCGCTCCGCTGGGCCCTTCATCTCAAGCACCGCTCCGCTGGGCCCTTCTTCTCAAGCACCGCTCCGCTGGGCCCTTCTTCTCAAGCACCGCTCCGCTGGGCCCTACATCTCAAGCACCGCTCCGCTGGGCACCGCCGTCTCAAACACCGCTCCGCTGGGCCCTTCATCTCAAGCACCGCTCCGCTGGGCACCGCCGTCTCAAGCACCGCTCCGCTGGGCCCTTCATCTCAAGCACCGCTCCGCTGGGCCCTTCATCTCAAGCACCGCTCCGCTGGGCACCGCCGTCTCAAACACCGCTCCGCTGGGCCCTTCATCTCAAGCACCGCTCCGCTGGGCCCTTCTTCTCAAGCACCGCTCCGCTGGGCCCTTCTTCTCAAGCACCGCTCCGCTGGGCCCTTCATCTCAAGCACCGCTCCGCTGGGCACCGCCGTCTCAAACACCGCTCCGCTGGGCCCTTCATCTCAAGCACCGTTCCGCTGGGCACCGCCGTCTCAAGCACCGCTCCGCTGGGCCCTTCATCTCAAGCACCGCTCCGCTGGGCCCTTCATCTCAAGCACCGCTCCGCTGGGCACCGCCGTCTCAAACACCGCTCCGCTGGGCCCTTCATCTCAAGCACCGCTCCGCTGGGCACCGCTGTCTCAAACACCGCTCCGCTGGCCCCTTCATCTCAAGCACCGCTCCGCTGGGCACCGCCGTCTCAAGCACCGCTCCGCTGGGCCCTTCATCTCAAGCACCGCTCCGCTGGGCCCTTCATCTCAAGCACCGCTCCGCTGGGCACCGCCGTCTCAAACACCGCTCCGCTGGGCCCTTCATCTCAAGCACCGCTCCGCTGGGCCCTACATCTCAAGCACCGCTCCGCTGGGCCCTTCTTCTCAAGCACCGCTCCGCTGGGCCCTTCATCTCAAGCACCGCTCCGCTGGGCACCGCCGTCTCAAACACCGCTCCGCTGGGCCCTTCATCTCAAGCACCGCTCCGCTGGGCACCGCCGTCTCAAGCACCGCTCCGCTGGGCCCTTCATCTCAAGCACCGCTCCGCTGGGCCCTTCATCTCAAGCACCGCTCCGCTGGGCACCGCCGTCTCAAACACCGCTCCGCTGGGCCCTTCTTCTCAAGCACCGCTCCGCTGGGCCCTTCATCTCAAGCACCGCTCAGCTGGGCACCGCCGTCTCAAACACCGCTCCGCTGGGCCCTTCATCTCAAGCACCGCTCCGCTGGGCACCGCCGTCTCAAGCACCGCTCCGCTGGGCCCTTCATCTCAAGCACCGCTCCGCTGGGCCCTTCATCTCAAGCACCGCTCCGCTGGGCCCTTCATCTCAAGCACCGCTCCGCTGGGCCCTTCATCTCAAGCACTGCTCCGCTGGGCACCGCCGTCTCAAACACCGCTCCGCTGGGCCCTTCATCTCAAGCACCGCTCCGCTGGGCACCGCTGTCTCTCCACCTCTCCGCTGGGCCCTTCCTGTCAAGCACCGCTCCGCTGGGCCCTTCCTGTCAAGCACCGCTCCGCTGGGCACCGCCGTCTCAATCACTGTTTATGGTTCACTGTGCCCACCATGCCTCCTCCTTGACCAGTGGAGACTGTCATCCACCTGATGGACTGTGGCTTTGCACTCCCCAGGATACTACAGTGGGCAGCCCACCCACTGTAGAGACATTGAGAGACTGTGGCTTTGCACTCCCCAGGATGGTACAGTGGGCAGCCCACCCACTGTAGAGACATTGAGAGACTGTGGCTTTGCACTCCCCAGGATGGTACAGTGGGCATGGTGGCTCCTCGTGGATCTGGCGTCGTGGACTCATGTGGCTGTGGTGCCCCCCCCTTCCCTTCCCCCTGAGGTGCCTGTAGTTTTTACATCTGATGCCCCTGCAGTGTTCTCTCCAAAGGACTCAGGTCTCCTGTGTGGGCTTTGCCCTTGTTTCTCAAAACTTTGGCCCACGGACATGATGAATTTGTAGGAGGTGCAGGACTTGTTACTTCAGTTATACACTGATGTGTATGTCATTAGTTTTGTTGTGAATATCTTTCATGGTTGTACGATAATTTTCAGGAGCTTTTTAGTACATAAATATTTATTCCAAATTTGATTATGTCCTAGCATTTTTCTGGGGTGTTTGGGTGGTGTCACTGTGACTTGTTGCTCTGCATTGGTGTGTACATAGTTGGGGGGGGGGGCGCATATGTGTGTGCCCGTAACCTTTCGTCCTCCCCCCTCCCGTGTGTCGTAGGTGCAGTACTCACCGTTGTCGTCTGCACCGGACTTCGTACTCGTGGTAGATGAGAAGGTAGACGAGAGCAGGTAGGATGTTTAATTAGGGTTCCATGCTGTCCTCCTTCCTCCTGGAGTGCGTAGTGGTGAGCGTTTTCCCGTCCGTAGTCTGTTTCCGCCGTGTTTTTATCGGCGGTGCTCCCGCCCCGGAAAAGGTGGCGGATTGGTGAGTTGTGATAGTGTGGGCGGTACATTGTCTGCCGCCTGGCTGTTGGCGGTGACCGCCGCGCTGTTTGTTTGTACCGCCGTGGCGGTCGGAGTGTTAAAGTGGCTGTCTGTGTTGGCGGTTCCCGCCAGGGTCAGAATCCCATATTTTTTACCGCCAGCCTGTTGGCGGGTTGGCCGCCGCTTTAACAGCGACCGCCAGGGTTAGAATCACCCCCTAAGTGTGAAAGTGCATCTCAAGAGTGAGGGCTTTGATGAAGGACAAGGGTAAAATGTGATCTTCACAGAAGGGGGCTTTCAGGGAGATGAGGATTTTGGTGAAGTCTGCTATAGACTATGGAGGCATTTCATAAGGGTAAATGCACACATGTAAATCTACTAATTTATAACTCTACTATTGCATCTAGGAGTAAATGTTACAGCACATTTTTTATATTTACCACTGTAGAATTACACATTAGTTTAGACTTGCATGTATCTACTAACAGGGGTGGTCACAAAAAACAAGATCACAACTGTATTACATGATTTAAACATATTGCTAGTAACTTTCAATATGTGGGTAGGGATCTCCATCACTGTGACAGAGATCTCTCTTTGGGAAAGTATAAGGACAATGTTTTCAAGTTTATTTGTCCTTAAAAATGTTAAAAATATTCAAGTATAAAATATAAATGTGAAATAATTCAAAATATTTATTAGAAGCCTAGAACTAATAAACTAAAATGTTATGGCAAATTAACATGTAAATTGTGTATTTTTAAATTATTTAAATAAATAATAAATTAATTTTATTCTTAAATTTTATGTCTTAAAAATAATTTCAAGAATTGCCTACCAATAGTAAAAATGTTACTTCTAGTTCACATGCAGTACAATGTGTAAAGATTATGTACACAATTATTTTAAAATATTTTATTAATACATTTTAAATATTAGTTTAAAACATTTTAGTCACCTGTATTGTAACATTTTAAGGTAATATATTTATATGAATACTTTAAAGTTAAACATCTATAGCTATAGTAAATATTTTAAAAGTCAAATTAATTAATGTTTTAACAATATTTTCTTTTGAGGTGTTAGTTCAATTTCTAATCTGCATGATTTTCTATAGGAGTGTATTACAGTACTGGTGAATGGTCGTGTGTGGTGACTGACTTACGCCAAGGCTGGACTGGAGTACATTTACTACTATTTTATATTATTGGGATAGTGTAACTTTAAAAGATTTTGTTTGTAAATAGCAATGGGTTTTATCTTTTGTGGATGGGTTGGTGTTTGTAATAGGATGTCCCTCCCAAAGACTCTCCATACTTTTCTTTAAACCCCTCCCAATTTTGTGATATGTATTCCCGATTTTACCAGCACCCCGATCCCTACCATATTTAGGTCTAAATAGTGAACTTGCATGTGCGGTGATCGTCCTTTAGATAAGATATAAGGAGTGGATCTGGAGACTTCTACCTATTGGTTTGTGAACTACATGTTGTAATATGTAAGTAGCAGTACTGTAGCACTTCTTTATGTAATACAAAATGCTATTTTTGTATCACCGCCAAAGGTTGGAAAGATGAATATTGTGAGAAGTATCACAGCAACGTAAGTCTCAGAGGATAGGCAGGCTTGGAGATTTCAATGTGCTGTCTGGTTTCCTGTAATGTTTTCCTGAAGAAAGGGTTCATGACATTGCACTTGTCTGTACATTGTGTGATTGGAGGGTCAGGCATGGGACTGATGCATGCTAGACTGGGAGGAGGAGGAGTCCTTAATGTGAGCCACACTTAAGAATTCAGTTTTCCACAAACATTTTAATAACTGTACAGGCTGACATATTAAATCAGCCAAGGTTGTGGACTGTTATTTATTCTAAAATATCCACCTACAGATATGTTTGAATGTCCTGATGAGATGACTAGTGTGCCAGTCATCCATCATATTTGTATTGGCTACATGCTATTGACCCATCTGGAGGCTGGTCAAATATGGAGACATGTACACTGGGATTTCTGCCTCATGCATCATAGTAGGAGATGTACAACATGCTACTGGTTTATTTTATTAGTATACATGTGTGTCAATGCTAGAAAATATAATGATATGTGATACTGGTATATATATATATATATCATAATGCCTCTTGTACTAGTATCAACCACACCAATGCCTAGTGACTTACATCCCTAATTGCAATTACAAGTATTCCATGTTAATATCAACACTGATTCAAAGCATATTTTATCAAATTTAAATTTTAGTTAAGAGCTGCTTATCAATGTAACAGTGATTTTAGTTGCTAAGTTTTTTGTTGGTGTGAAACAGTTTCCATTGTGCAAAGAAATATGGGAAGCAGACGCAAGCTAAGCAAATGAGAAACCTACATACTACTAATTTCTGTGCTTTATAAAAGTGCAGGAAAATCATACAAATAAGTAACCTTTAAGTGTGTATTCTTTATAGGAAATGAACCTCATCACGTTTCATGTGTGCAGCATGAACACATACATTGAGATGTCTGTCCAGCATAGTGATTGGTGTCAGTGTGTAAATGAGAATGTATGTATTGGTATTGGCACTTATATCGTTGTTAAGCTACTTGAGAAGCAACCTGGAGAAGAACATGAGTAAGGAACAATGTAATCATTAAAGTGGAACCTGCAACAGGTAGTTTGGTGTGACAGTCATTAATAATTATTGAAAAGCTAGGTATTCAGTTTCTTCATTAATTGTAAAGGGATGAGACAGAATAATTCTGATGTAAACAGGGATGTTATTCCATGCCTTCTGTTTGTTTCCTATTTGGCCCTCTGGTCTACCAATGTTCAACTTTCACTGAACTGTCTATTATAGGCACCTTCACTGAGGTTGAACTTATGCAGCACATTTTATAAAGTCCTTATCAATTTATGGCAGCAAATACCCAAGTCAGTTATTGTGCAATGTGATGTGATTTGCTGTGCCCAATGTCTACACACAAAGAAGGCCACATACCATATTACTTGAGAGCTGCCAGTGTCATGGACATTGACAACCTTGCCAGCATATTTAACAATGGATCAATCCGGACAGCAAAAGTGCTGCAGTCATGCGTGTTAGATACAACTGGAGGTTCCTGATGACATTCTGAGCATTCACACCCACAGCCACAATAAAGGGGAACTGACCATAAATCATTTAGATGAGTCTTATGATTTCTTTGTGATAACTGATTTTGTGATTCCTATAAATTTGCTTCTATCCCTCTAAAACTATGCTCTCCATCTCCATAGAACTACACGGTCTCAGAGCACAGCATGATTGTGCAGCAACATTGAGGATTCATCAACATAAGAACATTAATTTTGCAATACATTTTCCTGTGCAGTAGAATAACATGTAGTATGTTCCTAACTGTTTTCTCACATCTTGCTTCTCATTCTGCTTGTGTCTGAGCTTTTTTAAAAATAGAAAATAATGCTTTATTTAAATGTGATTTAGATATCATACACAGGCTTCTGTTGACATGACTGGGCTGGAGTCAACCTGCATTGACATTTGTTTCGCAATACCTTTTATTAAAGAGTTTCTCGCGCGCATGTTTCACTTGTGTTGTCCTTTTTCAGAAAATAAGCAAAATAGAATTTGTTGTGTTTGAGTTTATTTTGAGTGTAAATGTATAAGTGAGTGTGCCTTTCACTGTTTGAAACCTACAAAATGTGCCCTTCTTGGGAAATGTGCCAGACTTTTTGCTGCCTTTCTTGTCGGCAGACCCCATGTTAGCTTTTGTCTGTTCATGAGAATCGTATGACTTTTAAACCACTAGTAACAGATAACTCTGACAGCCCCTCTCTCCTTGATAGTGATGAAAGTAACACAACTGGGGATTCTAATATTAATGTCTTTGGAAAGACTTAATGGATTTTGATATGGTCCATGGCTCCAGACTGGGATGTAGTCATCCAGCCACCTTTCCAAATTCCATGCCATGGTTTGAAGCAGATGTGATTATTAAAGCTCTTGGAGGCTACTAGAGGGTGTGTACCGAATTGAATGTATTACATATGGGGTCAGGGACAAAGCTGCTGGGTTAGGGTGCAATCCCACTCTTTAAAAAAGAGGTGAACTTTTGATGTGACTACACCATCAGCACATAGGTCTGGGCTCTCAAATAATTTATGTAGATTCGTGACTGACCTTGCAGGGATTTTTGGATTATAATTTGTGCAGAAACTGCCAGAGGAAAAACACAGGACAGGGTAGCACAGCTCTCCAAAGACGAGCCATGGATATTCCACCCCAACATTTTTTTTTATTAGGGAAAATCGGAAAACTGTCTGGAAAATCTGAGAATGTAAATTGATTGTTATTTATTGCTGTTTGATAACTGCAGTGAGTAAGGATCCACCCGTATTTACTGCTGGTTGAAATCACTACAATATAGAAAATGGCAGAAGTAGGCAATAAAGATAGAAAACTTTAAATTTCACATTGACCTCTCTTCTTACTGACCATGTGAAAAGCAGAAATGTTAGTTGTAGTTTGGTTATAATGTTCTGTGCTATGTGTTTGACTGATGGTAAGTCTGCCTACTGAAAACGAGTTCAAAGGCTTAGGCTGTCCTAGATCTTCCACATAGAAGCACACTGTGTACTATTCACAATGACTAGGAGCTGTATCACATACAGTGCATGAGGGATGCAATTAGCATGTTGCAGATTTTCTGAATCCCTGGGGCATTGTAATATTACAGAAGGGGTCACAGCCTCCTGTGAGGGTAATTCTGTAACACAGATAGTTCTGGCATAGGTACAGTCTTAGTGGCAATTTATGGAGGTGTTCCCTCACCCTCATTTGCATGGCCTTTTTTGTTGCATCACCCTTAAGTATACAAAAAAGATATGGATGGAATGCTTGAATTAATCTCAGGCCACCTGCACATTGGCAGATGAACTGACTGCTTCAAGTAGCTATTCTGTGTTTCATTAATGTGCTGCCCCAGGACAGCCATGGGCAGCCGCTGATTATAATGGGGAGAACTGTCCCAGTTTGTAACGGAGCACCTGTTTAAAGATATCCAATGGAGCAGACAGGAACATTGTGACCATAAAATAATACAGGCCCTGTTTTGAAATGGGAGGAATAAAACTCCCATCCGTTCCTGCTATTTTGGGAGTACTTTTCCAGGTTTATTGAAATTCATAATGAATACCTAGATTACTCCTTTAAATAATTGATGACCATAGCTTCCAAGAAGTGCACTAGTGAATCCAGATAAATAATACACATGGAAATATGAATTTACGATTGTAACTTTACTCTTGATTTCCACATTGAAAATAGTATTACCCTCTGGATAATTCGCTTCCCATGTATTGAAATAGAGTGTGTTACTTTACTTTTTGCTACTCAGTAAGCAGTGCTTAATTTGAGTTGACCATTGCCAATGGTACCCACCAGCACTCATTTTTGGGAACCAGCACTTATTTTTCTGCATTGAACATTTAGGAGAGAAAGAGAAAGGCAAAATGTAAAATGGTGAAAGACAGAGAAGGTCTCACAGAAGGAGATAGTAGGAACGTGCAAGAAAGAGATATGGGAGAAGAGAGTGTCTGGTAGTGGATTAAAGAGGCACAAGGTGGATTCAAGACAACATATATTTGGCATGCTAATATTTACTAGCGCTGGTC
Source organism: Pleurodeles waltl (assembly GCF_031143425.1). Classification (NCBI taxonomy): domain Eukaryota; kingdom Metazoa; phylum Chordata; class Amphibia; order Caudata; family Salamandridae; genus Pleurodeles; species Pleurodeles waltl. The sequence goes on from NC_090447.1 coordinate 206,211,310, forward strand.
ACGTGCTTTTAACCAGAGCTCTGGGCACAGCCACTCATTCTTTCACAAATGAAGAATTGTCTGTAAGACACTAAGGGCCAGATTTATGCTGGCCTAGCGCTGTTCCGACACCACAGTAGCGTTGTTTGTTTATGCTAATGTGGCATTGTAAGGGGAAAAACACTGCACCATATTTACAAAATGGCAGCATTGCGCCACTTTGTAACCCCTTGCGCCGTATTATGCCTGCACCAGGCATAATGTAAGCAAGGGGGCGTTCCAGCGCTAGGGGGGCCATAGAAATGGTGTAAAGGAATCTATAAGATTCCTGTGCACCATTTTTATCTGCATTTTTTAACGCCTGCTAAGTGCAGGCGTTAAACAGAGGCTCCCATTGATTACAATAGGCCTCTGGGTGCTTTGCACGATTAGTGTCATAATTTGTTATGCTAATCCTGCAAAGCGCCAGTCTAGCGTAAAAAATTATGACACTAGTCACTCTAACTACTGCCATCATGTGCAGTATTTTCAATACAGCGCTACCATGGTAGCGTTAGGGGGTCATTAAGGGGCACTAGAAAATTGGCACTGCATTAGGTGCAGCGCCATTTTTCATAAATCTGCCTCCTACTCTTTCTGTGAGAACAGGTGTGTGCATCTTACTGGTGAAAATCTATGTGCAAAATGCTTCTAATTACCCAAAACGTTAAAGTTTGTGGACGTTAATGCATTTTGCAATGCCACCCACTTTCCTATTTTCCACCCTATAACCCTACTTTGGTAATGGTGGTAAAGAGGGCAAAGAAAAGCGATTTAATTTGTACTTTATGTGAGGCTGGTTCCCTGCTGGGCAGTACAGCAAATTTACAGGATGCGCACAACTCGCGCCACACGCAATCTGCATTGCCAAAAGCGTTCATGGTCCTAATAGGTCATGATTACGTCCTGTCTAAATCATGCGTGTTTAAATATTCGCGTAAAATGAATGCTTTGTGTCATTTCTAGATGTACAGATGCAGGCCCGCATCCCTCGTGTCTAGAACTGAATTAGATGGGGTTCTCAATTGCCACTGTAGGCAGACGCAGTGATGCCTCTCGACCTAAGAACAATAACTATTGCATGTCTAATATGTTTACAACAGATACATGGGAAATGCACACGAGATGAAACAAGCTGAACTAACTCGCTGCGGGCTGCTTGTTCTTCTGTCAAGAGGCACAGAATGAAATGAAGCCAACTGAATGGCGGCAAACAGATGCACGAGCTATTCCTTTGCAGTACCATACTTTCTAAACTACTTCGAGCAAAGGAAGAAACGACTTCTTTACTCACTTTTTACATTATACAATATTAGGATGCTAGATTCTTCAATTTCTTTGCCGATGACTTCAGTTGTTTCATTATTTAGTATTTGTTGGCAGAATTATATTTTAGTAGAAGCAGCAAAGTAGACTTTTAGACAAATGTTTTATACGAGTACAACGATGATGTGATGTAGTATTCGTATTTTGGCAGATGGTATCTGTCCTTGCGGATTCGTTTCCACTCTGAACATCTGCTAAGCGAATTGCACACTCTTAATCCTTCAAGAGGAAATGTGAGAACATATGCATGGCTTTCATCGAGAGACATAAATGATTTTCATTATCATTAGTATTTATTGCTATAATTTTCTCAAGGTTTATTAGTGCATTTTATTATCATCTGCTTTTCAAGGACAAAGAGAAATAGCTCCTTGAGTGTTTTTTTTGTATGTAAGGACACATGCCTCACTTTTGGTGCCTCTACTTGTTCCTCATAACAGGGGCTACTGATAACCAATTTAAGGAAACTGAGTTTACTAACCTCGGAAAGATGGAAGGATTAGTCGTGTTTGCTGGCATGCAATCTCATGGACTGAGGGCCATGCAAAGTCAGCCAGGCGAGTTTAGCTCACCTTCCAGTTATATCATCCATGTAGAAGAAGCTGAGTCATCAGGGTACAGAACCATGCATTCCAAGAGTCGGTTTAGAGCAGGGGCATGTAAAGCAGAACTAAAAGGTTTGGGTCCATGCCAGAATGTTCATATGGGACAAAAGTTCATGAAATTAGCACGATTCTCAAACCATCTGTTCTGACAAGCCTTACCAGCAAAAATTAATGGCTTTATGATTCCAAGGACTTTAATATGACTCCATGATGGTGTAATATTTTGTGGGAATAAATCCAGCGCATAAATAAGGGGTCACCTCTCCAAAGATTTATTAGCCTTATAAATGTGAGAGCACACACAAATAAGTGACTTTGTGGCAGTCATAGACTCCTTTCTCACCCTTTACTGCCGGAAATGGTTAGAAATTTATTAACGTCAAAGTGCAAAACTCTCACCAGAGTTAGAAGTGAAATGGAGCACATACGAACATTGCGGAGGTATAGGAGGAGATGATTCTGCATGAGGTAAACTATTTTCCCTGTGGACTCACAGAAAACAAAAATTTTACATTGCACAAGTCACTGGTATTTCAATAGTGGGTATTGTACACCATGTGCGATAACGCTGACGGAAAATCAAACACACAGATGCATCCAGAAATTCATAAAACCTTTCCTGATGCGCAGATTTCCAGGTATGATCATGAAAAAGTCTGTGAATATTGCAAAGTTGAAAATCTTCGCTCATGAGAGGTGGTAAACAGGTGGATGCAGATTTATATTTTAAATGTAAATATCCTGATATTCACGTATGGATCTGGTAGTCCTAGATCAATGCTGAATGACCCGGTGTAAGGTATGATTTATTTGTTATTTCCATCTCTAACAACAGGGTTTAAATCCTGAACAAAAATAAATCTGGCAGTAACTTAGGCTCTATTGCACTAAGGTACAAGGCAGCAAACAGTGTGCCAGCACAAGGAGAGAGCAGAAGTGCTCCAGAAATTTGTAAATACGGACCATTTCAGCTCTCTCCTTTTCATGCAGTGCAGTAAAGCAAGTTCCTTTGCTGTGGAGCATTGTGAGAAATAATAATAAATGTGCCCCTCTGTCATTCAGCTTTTATCTTACATGGGCTCTGATAATGAGTGGGCCAGATTGGGGTGAGTCATATGTCTCACCTAGTAAATATGGATACACTGTGGTGCAATGTTTACCAAGACATTAAAGCCCTGATTTATACTTTTTTGTGCCGCAATACCATAATTTTTTCGCGCAAAAGCGGTGCAAACTTACAAAATACAGTTGTATTTTGTGAGTTAGCATCGCTTTTGCATCAAAAAATTACTCTGATGTGTTGCAAAAAAAGTATAAATCAGGGCCTAAGTATCTTGTGTATCACTTTGTAGGCCCAGAAATAATGCATGACACGTGGAAGTATTTAGCACGCAATCAAAAAGCGAGATGCACCCTTCTAAAAAACTGAGCCTCCACGCTACCTACCAGGGCAGGAGTGTTGGGATCCCTGCAAGTATTTGTTTGCCAGTAACAAAATCCCACACTCACCATTAGGTGGCATCTTTAATTAATGGGCCATGGTCCTTGTCAGGCCAGCGCTGCAATACCTGACAGGGCCCGCTAGAGGGCTCTTTGCCGGAGTTCATTTTGATAAAATTGCCAATGGTGAGTGCAAGAGTGAGGGGGTGGACAAAAAGGTGTGTTAAAATTGACTAAGGTTGCAAAAAAAGCAAATCTTTATTATGACATTAAACCCTTGTCAACGATAAAAAACAAAAACCGGGGAAGCAGGGTACACTGATCTGGTTCCCTGAGACCCATACTTAGTGTGTTCCTAACACATGAACTGTTGGTGTCTGCATGAGGAGATCAAGTGTTGGCACTTATGGCACTACGGAATCCAAAAACATGGTCAACATGTCTCTCGCTCAAACAGTCTATAAGAACTAGTGGTGATTCGTCAGGACCAAAAAACACCTATTCCTCACTAAGAGAGTAAAAATAATCATTACCAACTAGGTGACAAATACCAAATTCCTTACAATAGTAGGAGTTGTGGTTATAGGGTTCAGGTCCCTCTAGGGTTGTAGTGTAATAAGACGGTGTCACTAGAGGTATTTCCATCTACCAGATGCACATAGTTGTAACCTTAGGCATTCTGTGTAGTGGTTGTGTAGTTGAACTACATGCCCTTTTCAAAAGAGAATGCACTGGCTGGATAACGTTGTGTTGGGTATTGTGGTTGTGTTCCAGAAAATTAAGATTATTAGCCCACAACATCTCCCCGAATATGTCTTGGACTGCTCTGCTGTGCTATCCAAAGAGAGTAAAGTGCTACAATGAGGTACTTGATAACCAGTTAAAAGATAACTGTGAATTTATCATCTGTGAAGGACATCCTTCGCAGCTAATAGTCCAATTATTTTACCATGAGCAATAACATTTATTGGATAGGTCTTCTCCTCATCTGAGTCTAAGCCTTGTAAACCTGCTGGACATAAAATATATGATAAGATCGTCTTGATATTAGAGTCAATTCAATAAAAGTTATCATAACAATAATGTACATATGTTGAAACTAACTGTTTTGTTAGAGTGGAAACTAGTTAGACAAAAAGCAGTGAAAAGCTACATATTGAATAGCATGTATCTGTCGACTGCCCATGTGACCCCTTCCAGAGCCTGGTGGAGACTGGCAAAACCCAGTTCAATTAATTAAGAAAAAAACATGCACTGTAGACTATTAAGACCATCCCACAAGAAAAACATAACAAGAGGAAAAATAAATGAAAAAAAAGAATGAGCATAACATATTTGGGTTCCAGTAGGACCAAAACAAATGTAATGCTCACAGCAGAATGCTTTACATAAAAGTGGAGTAGAATAGTAGTCAACAATCAGACTACACGCTGGTTTCACAAATGGTGGAGGAACACATGTCTTGGCAAGGTAGAAGGCATGAAGGGCAAAGACAAGATGACAGCCTAAAAGGTACACACTGGTTTCAGAAAATAGTGGATGAGCACCTGGCTTTATAAGGAAGAAAGTATGGAGAACAAAGACAAGATGGCCATCCCTGAGGCACACAATGAGAGATGCTTTCACCATTCTTAGATTGCCTTTTTGTACTATTAGGACCACTTGTATTTCATGTAGTCCTTCAATGTTGTTAGAACAGAGGTTAACTTACCAAATTATGATCACAATCTAACTGAAGGTTTTGTAAAAATCTCGTTGTCATCGGGATAATAGCAAAGCCTTACGCCAACAGCCTTCAGATCAACAATAAAATGTTTTTCTAAACCTTAAGCAATGGTTGAGTAGGATGATTCCCGTTATACTCCTCAAGTGACTATTAATGGGTTTTTAACAGCTTTTTGAGACTACCCTAAATTTCCCTTTGGCAATAAACAGATAAAACCAAGGAAAACACTATTAATGGATGCATCCCCCAAAGGTAGTGGGGGGATTTCTGGACTATGTAGTAAGTACTGTTGCATTCTTCAGTCAGCAGTTCTGCTTCCCCCTGATACTCTCCTGGTATATCTGAGAATTGGAGCAGGGTTTGGGCTACCCCAAACAGAAACAAGTAATCCCACCCTCAAAGTATTGTAACTGAGAGGAGGGTGATGTCGCCTTCCGTAGGTGTAAGAGTCTCCAAAAGGACCAATGATGGAGCATAAACATTCAAGCTTGAATGTTATTTTTTTTAAAGCCTCTCAAGATGGATCTCTGACTCCTCATCTTTGATAGGGAGACAGTTTTATTACCAATAACCAGATAACGGAAGACCCATCATGACTTTCCAGCCACCTTTGTGTTTATTTATTCATTTATTTAATATATTCTCAATGCAGTAACATTTCATTCAGAAGCATTTAGGTAGCATGATGGAGTACATAGATAGGTGGATGTGGAAGAACAAATAGTTACAACTGTGCCATTGATTATTATCACCAGTTTTATGCCATCGGCTTTTACAAATGGAATACTACGCACTTGATTGGGAATGGTCTTTTCGTTCATGGGGGTTAAAGTTGATGGTCGCCGCTATTATGCTGCACGAAATATATGCATTATTAGAAGTATAATCACAAGAAGCTTCATTGATTTTGTTTTGCAGCAGATTTACTTTTTTCTGCCGCCATTACACATCTAAATTATTGCACTGACCTAATAGCAGTGCTGGAAATGAGCATCTTACATTTGATTGTTTTGCTTTGTGAATGAAAAAAATATTTCATTTACTTTATGTAAATGACATTTCAAAATACCCAATGAGAAGAGCTTATATGACCTTGTAATTATAGTGAAAAACAGACCTTGCCAAGCAAAGGTGAATAGGAGCAGCAATTTTTCATTAGTACCAATTAAGTTATAGCTAATGCCCACAAGCGTGAATATCTAAAAAAATTAGCTTGCTCCAGACGACTGTAGCTCATTTTCCCCCGCAACGTAAGCACCCAATAAACTAATCTTCTCATTAGTTCCTTGTGAAGGCTTTTTTATTCATGAAACATGGAACCATACTGGGATAAAAGAGCAGTCTTCAAGCATAAAAAGTGATGAGATCCATCCGGCAAGCTTGATGGAAGAACTGTTCAGTTGTTAATGCAAGTTTAAAGAAATGATGACTTGTACTAAAAGACGTGAATTCTTCTGAAAACCATGCACAGGAGAAAAGGTTCTCTGACAAGAACTGATGCATCAGTTCCCTGAATTGTATGTAGGTGACGATGAAAAACGTTTTAGGTAATGAAAATTACAAGAGGTTATTTGAGGGGCTGCTGAAGCAACCCTGCAGATATCACCCTAACGTAAAGTTAGAGATGAAAATTAAGAAAAAGTTTGAGTTTAGAAGGTTCACTCCCTGTTTTTCTTTCACCAATGATGCCATGCTTCAAAAGATTGCAGGTAGAGGGCCCTGCATCTCATTCTGTCCTTGACTGGGCGCCAGTGTAGGATTTTAAGACGTACTGTTACTAGAACGGTCCCCCTGCTGCATATTCTACCATTTGGAGCCTTCTAATTTGGTAATGCGATAGTCTTTGTGACGAGGCGTTATAGTTGTGGTCCGTCATATGGCATTTAGGCCCAGATTTAAGAGGGCCTTGCGCCATTCAAACGCCACATAATGTAATTATTTTTTACGCTAATGTGGCATTAGATGGGCAAAAACTCTGTGCCATATTTACAAACTGGCACAATGCATGCATTGCGCCACTTTCTAACCCTTTGTGCCACATTATGCCTGCACCAGAAATAATGTATGAAAAGGGGGCGTTCCGCCATTAGGGGGACCAAAAAAATGTAGCAAGGAAATCTAAGAGATTTCAGTGCACCATTTTATTTTGCCACTTTTAACGCCTGCTCAAAGCAGGCATTAAAAGGAGGCTTCCATTGGTTTCAATGCGCCTATGGGTACTTTGCAGGATTAGCATCATCATTTTTTATGATAATCCTGCAAAGCGCCGGACTAGCATAAAAAATTATGACGCTAGTACCCCTGACTACTGCCATGGTGCACTGTATTTTAAATACAGCGCACACATGGTGGTGTTAGGGGGTCGCCAAGGGGCACAAGAAAAGTGGTGCTGCACTAGGTGCAGCACCACTTTTCATAAATCTGCCCCTTAGTCTGAAGATAGGCCACCAAAAAAGAGGTGTTAAGTATTCCTAGAATCACTTTTCTTAGGAAAATGCTTCGTGGCATCATGTAATGACACTTCCATGTCTTTCTGTGAGCTTGAAAGAGAAACACTTGTGGAGGTGTAGAATGTAACATACGCAGTCCTGCAAACATTGTGACACCATAAATAAACCTGATCAAACCTGAGTGTGTTTCTTATTACCTTTACAGTCTTTAAAACCATATGGTTGTGAACATTCTGCAAACCAGTGATGGGCAGAGTAACATGTTGATACTACTTAACTGGTTATTCCATGGTAAATGATTTAACTTACCAATTGCATGGAAGTACCCACAGTCACAATCATTACATTGTACCTAGTGCAGGACTTATTGTCCCTGTTACCTCCGACTCTAATGTAGACAACTCCAGAAGGAGAGATGTAATCAGAAGGACCCGTTTATGGAGCTGCTCACTGATGCAGACAAATACAGGCACACAAGTGGGAGCCAGATAAAGGGAGAGGGCGCACTGTCCACACACTACACCTGCATCTAAAGGGAGTGTGCCTAGCAGGTGATGTCAGAGGAACCGACTAACATAATACCTGCATCTCTGCTCATGCCCCTGTGAGTTGTCCTCCTTTAGCAATCAGTGTTCCTTGCTATTACCCACCCTGGACGCAGTTATCGAGAGCTCCCAGAGTAAAGAGGACTAACAGAACCATGAACATTTATCGAATCTGGCTGAATTTACCTCAACTGACTGGATTTACCTTCCAGATTAGGGTAAATTGTACGGATATGACTGTACCATGTGTCTGTTTTTGTTATGTTACAGTATTCAAGTCTGAAGAGGGTTGAACAGGGGTCCAACAATCAAGTGGTGCTATCATAACTTAATTTATATAAGAATAAGTTCTGGTGGCCAAAGGTCTGCTCAGAAGTCCATGGCAGAGCACCATATACCAAGGCTGCATAGTCCAGAAGCCACCTCATGCCCCTTTAATCGACCACCAGCCACTTGTGCTTCCTTTTTCTCAGTCTTGCAGGTTCCTGCTTTCTCCGTTTGTGACAGTTTTTCCATCTTTCTCTTTTTTCTTCTTTTCCCCTTTGTGCATATTACCTTTTTTACTCTCAGGAAATGTCTGATGAGATAAAATAAGTGCCAGTCCCCAGAAATGAGTGCTGGTGCACCCCACAGGCAACCACTGGCTCAAAGTAAGCACTGGATGAGTTGAACAGGACAGTCTATCTCATGAGTTTGATTTGATGGCATGATCTTTTGATCTTGGCACCAACTTACAAACGAAGTCAGAATCCTATGTCACTCCCAAGTTATTCACTTTAGTTTTGATGATTAATCATTTTCTGAATGACAAAGCTGCTGCATTTACTACTACATCGTACTGTGACACAAAAAGAAGTGTAAACAGGTACTTCATCATTTAACAGTATTGTATTAGCTCTTCCTTAAATACGATGCAAAATGTAGATAGAATTAGGGAAAAGTTGTAATTTAACAATGTCTCTTTTGCCTTGGTAACACAACTCATGATTTCAAAGCATCACTAAGTTGGGAGAAAGTTGGGAAAAAGTTACTTGCTGTCAATTTGTTTATTAGGGCTAACAAGTTTCCTTTTTATAAATCACACTGTTGAAATGTAACTAACTATGCGAATATCAATAATAAGTCCATCAGAACACAACTAAAGATTCTGAGAGAAAAATATTACTTCCTGTCTTTCTAAGTTTCATAATAGTACAAAAGGGCATTGTTGGACTTTTTCCCTTATGCAGGGTCATCCCCAATCTTTTTGCCTCCTGTCTCCTATTTTTTTTGACCTGTTGTTGTTGTCTTTTGAACTCTGAACACTTTACCACTGCTAACCAGTGCTAAAGTGTATATGCTCCTTGTGTAAATTGTATTGTTGATTGGGTTTTCCATGATT